>NC_141536.1:131174998-131474998 GCF_021556685.1 Rattus norvegicus
ATCTTCCCTGGCAGGGAAGTCAAACCAAAGTCACTTGTAAATATCTTCACATGAGAATAATTCGGAGTCAAGTTTAGGCCAAATACAAAGCTACGATGATTGATAAAGAAACGGAAATAGGGTTACTGTGTCACACAGCACTTCTGGTTCTGGATCTGTACAGAGTTAGAATCAGGGTTTCAGGGACACACCTATGCTCCCATATTCATGCCAGAAATTCCCACAGAGGTAAGAAGTCAGGAGTGACCAAAGCATCTAAGAAATGAAGACCAGGGAAAGTGTTGCCTGTAACTGAATATTATCCATCCTTAAAAAGAAGGACCATGCTAGTACAAGCCACAGTATAGGAGGACCCTGAAGACATAATGCTAAGTAAAATTTCACAAAAGGATGCTGGGAAAGTACACGTATATAAGGTGTCTAGATCAACCAATCCATGGGAACAGAAAGTAAATAATTGAAGGCCAAAGGTTTAAGGGAAGAGTATGGGGAGTCATTGTTCATGGGTATGGGGGCTCTGTTTGTAGAAGAGGCCCAGAGATGACTTGCACACCAGTGTAAAAGTACTTAGCATTTCCAAACTACACACGTTAAAAGGGTTAAATGACTACTTTAAAAACACTTTATTACATTGAGATTGGGGCATACATGTCACAAAAACACATGTGGATCAGAGAATAAGTCACAGAAGTCAGTTCTTTCCTCCTACCATGTAGAAGGGACTCAGGTCATCAGGCTTGGTGGTAAGAGTTTATACCCCCTCTGAGCCATCTCACCAGGCCAAGATGCCAAGTTTTATGTAATAACATAAAAGGAATACTGATATAATGTGGTAATGTGCTCAATGTATGACCTATTGGCCAGCCATCCTGCCCTCTCTGTGGAGCCTGTCAGAAACGCAGAATCAAAGGTCCATCCCAGGCCTGTGGAGTCAGGACCTGATGTCTTCAGCAAGGCCCCAGGTAGTCTCTGCACATGTTTTGAAAGGAACCTTGTCTGTGCCGGATTATTAGACGATACTGTCGTCTGATTTTCCAGCTTCTGCTCTTCTCTTCTCCCTGCCTATCAGGAAGCTGTCATTGGCTGAGCTTCAGGGAGGCCGAGCTCACCATCCTGTGCTGACTTCTCTCCTGGCCAGTGACAGGTGGGTGGGTGGCTGTGTTGTCCGATTCTAGGTCTTGAAACTAAGGAGAGGTGATATCCCTTTAGGAACACCCAAGGTGAAACGGAGTCCCCTCCCTTCCTTTGGGTATTTTCACACTGAGAAGGATCAGAGAAAATTCTGTCAGCATTTTGGAACCTGGAGGGCAGAGAGCCAGGTCCTGATAAGACTACAGAGATACCAGTTGGCAAATTCCCAGATCCGTGTCATTAGAAGCGCTTCTGGTCACGTGAGATTGGGAGCGAATCTACTGTTGAAGAGCGGTTGAATCAGGATTTCCTATTATTTATAGCCTGGGTCTCTAACGTTACCACCGTGGACATTTAGGGCTATGCAATTCCATTTTTAAAGTAAATGTGTTTTTTATATGTACAAAATAGTGTTTCATTACAACATTTTAATACACATATACAACATACTTTGATCACATTCTATCCAAACACCTCCTCGTTCCTTCTCCCCCAACAGCTCCTCGCCCCCTCTCCCCTCCGGTTGCTCCCTTTCTTTTCTCAAATCATCACCCCTCTGTCTTTCAGGAGTTTTTGTTTTGTTTTGTTTTGTTTTGTTTTTCTTTTCTTTTCTTTTCTTTTTTTTCGGAGCTGGGGACCGAACCCAGGGCCTTGCGCTTGCTAGGCAAGCGCTCTACCACTGAGCTAAATCCCCAGCCCTGTTTTATTTTTTTAAAGTTGATTCGACCTATGAGAGAATGCACTCGATATTTTTCTGAGTCTGGCTTATTTCGCTTAACAGGATGGTCTCCAGTTGTGTCTATTTTCCCACAGCACACAACACAATGGCTGAATAAAGGAATAAAGCCCCATTGTGTATACACATCACATTTTCTTTATGTATTCATCTGTTGATGGGTACCTAAGCCGTGGCTGTTGTGAATAACGCAGAGTAAGCATGGGTGTGCAGGTCCCTCTGTACTATGCTGACTTCGATTCCTTCAGGTGTATGTCCAGGCAAGGTAGGTATATTTGGGTTTCATGGTAGTTCTGTTTTTATTTTTTGAGAAACTTTCACAGAGGCTGTATTGATTACACTCCCATCAGCTGTGTGTAGTGCTTTAGGACCAAACAACTTATCATTATTAGCAAAACACAGAGGTTCTCACCCTTCCTAATACTGTGACTCTTTACTACAGAACCCCAAACATAAACGTATTTTCATTGCTACTTCATGATTATAATTTTGCTACTGTTATGGGTTGTAGTGTAAATATTTTTAGAGATAGAGGTTTGCCAAAGGGGTGGAAACCCACAGGTTGAGAACCACTGTAATAATAGACCAGTCAGTCTCGCATTTATTGTCAACTGGTAATAACACAAAGGCCATTAAAACAATGTGGACAATGTCTAAAACTAGTCTCCAAGTCCAACATATAGAAAGTTGGCTGAATTGCCTTTTCAACAGTGTCTCAAGTCCTTAACAGGTTCTAGTAGATACTTTGTAGTAGAACAACACTATCTCCTTTTGCATGGTCCCACCCATTTATCTTTACTTTCCTGTAGACTCTCCTCTGCATTATGTGAAACGAGAATCAAGTACTTGTCGAAACCAGTAACAGCCTGCTGTTTCTTCATTCATAAAATGTGTGCACGGGGGGGGGGGGGGGGCTGAATCTGTGATCCCTCCCCCTTCCCCCTCCCTCTGTGCGTTCTCTCTCTCTCTCTCTCTCTCTCTCTCTCTCTCTCTCTCTCGTGTGTGTGTGTGTGTGTGTGTGTGTGTGTGTGTGTGTGTGAGCGTGCGCAACTGTTGCATGTATACTGGTGCACACACACACACACACACACACACACACACACATTCTCTTCCCTAAAGGGTCTGCTGCTTATAAAGGAAAAGTGCCCATATGAGTGTTCACTGGGGGTACCCTAAAGACTCTGAAGAGCTGGCTGGCATCTCTTTCCTAGGACAGTTTTTGCTTTCCTAGCACCCTCAAAGCCCTCCTGCTATTCCCCCACGAAGTCTACCCAAGCCTATCTCTCACCTGTTATTCTTTCTTCATCTACCATTGTTTTCACCACTGTCCCACGGAATTCTAGATTGTGGGGACTGTCCTGAGCATGTTTATTAGTATCCGTGAACTCACCCATTAGATGTCAGTAGCACCCCCACCCCACCCCACACACACATACTGGTCTCCCATTTTAATGACCAAGAATTACTCCCCTGGAGCCACTTCACCCCTGACTGAGATCCAGTGAAGCCATCCTTTCCTTGTGATCCCTCTGCCAGCCCTAAGTCAGGGAGATACTCCTGCCTTCTCCCTCCCACTGTGTTTGCAGGTATTTCCAGGAGCTGAGTGGGTTCAGCTGTGGGAAAAACAAGCATGCCAATTGTTCCCTTCCTTGATAGCGCAGGTACACTGATAGCATTGTTGTAGTTTCTACTTGTTCTTAGGAAGAGTGCAGGGAGGTTTATCTTAACAGATGGCTAAGGTGGATATGGGATGGAATTTTCCCTGGGCAAAATTAGCATGGCCCATGGAAATTCTGGGCTATTCCTTATTCAAAAATGGTGAGCCTGTCCTGGGCTACAGCAGACCACAAAAAAATCCAACTATCACCTCAGAGGACCACGGATGCTGAGGAGTTCATATGCTAATGCTGGCCCTGAGCAGTCTTTTGTATTGGGGGAGCAATACACAAAAGAAAAGAGTTAGAGCCCTCCACATCATGGCTAGAGCTCATGCATCTACAGATTTGTACAGCTGTGTCAGCGGACCCTCCACAGCCTCTCCTGTCTTCTCTCCTTCCCAGGGCCGGCTGACAGACAGGGCTCTCTAAAACCAGCTTTCAGATCTATCTTTTCTCCAAGGAGTTCTAAAACGAACGGGAAGATAAGAAGGCAAACGAGAGGAGATCTGCTTCGAAGAAAGGTCAGGAGGGCGGGGCAGGAGAATGGATGCGTCCGATGACACATTTAAGTTGTCCAGTGTCTACCATGTGTCAGCCATGGCACTCTAAGCACCAGGGATGGGCTGCAGTAGGGAGAGAAGAGGCCATGAGGAAGCAATCGAAGCCCTTGATTCCTCATGATCTACTGAGGATGTATGCAGCAGATGCTCTATTCCTCTAGTATGATACTGGATTATTATCCCTAGTAACATAGTAAACATCCCAGCCCCTACCCCGCCCCGGGAGCTCATGAACTTTTAAATCATAGATAGATAGATAGATAGATAGATAGATAGATAGATAGATAGATAGATAGATAGATAGATACAGGTGCCAGAACTTCTGTCGTAGGGCCTTGTATATGATAATATGGATTAGAGAAAGCATTTGTTGAAGCTTTGCAGGGAAAAAGAACTATCTCCCTTTGGAGGAGGGAGTGCTGTCTGCAAAAACCATGGCAGGCCCTGGGGCAACCAGATTCTTTAGGAGAAGAACTTAAGCTAAGAATTGAGCTGAGGAACAAAAGGAAGGCTGAATCAAGAGAGCTATCTTGATCCACACATATCTGACTACCTTTGAATTTTTCTGATACCGTGTGTTAATTAAATCTCGGGTGAGCCATTTAATACTGGACTTTCTCTCCCTCAAATCACAAACTGAAACAGAGATTGCTATCAGGAAAAGGATGCTGCGGTGAACAAGCCTCAAGCGTGGGATTGGTTTAAAAGAGGCGATGAAGTCATAGCAGCAAGGAAGACAGTGATCTTTGCTCAGCAAAAAAACAAACAAAATTCTGGTTATTTTGGGGCACAGACCTTATACTGATAGAGCCAATGAATGCTATGAGGCGATGCCTAGTTCCCAAATTCCCTAATGCTGAAGATCTAACCCAGGCCCTTGTGAACGCTAGGCAAGGTGCTCTACCATTCGTGTTAATATGACTAGATTAGGAAGTATCTAGAACCCGTGTTTGTGGGGTGTTTCCAGAGAAGATCAGCATGTGAGACACTAAGCAGAGAAAGCCTGAACCTGACTAAAACAGCCCTATCAAAATCTAGGGGCTTGGTAGAATAAAGCTGGACAAGAAGGAAGCCAGGGGTGTATATAATGCCCTTTTTTTTTTAAATCTTGTGCAAGTGTGTCAAAATATGGTTTGGGAAACATTTCAATCCACTGAGGCACAGACAGCATGGTAGGAGTAGCCCATGGCTGGGATTCTGCACATTGAGGCAGGCTGGGAAGTAGAGAACGTAGGGCAGAAGCAGCATATGACCTCTAAAGGCCCCTGTCCTCTGGGGCCTAATTTCTTCTTAGCCAAAGCCCTTCCTCCTAAAGGTTCCCTGGCCTTCCAAATAGTACCCCACCCCCAAGCTGGGGACCAAGTGTTCAAAAGAGGAGCTGGTGGGGGACTTTTTAGATTTAAACTATGACAGAGTCCAGACCCTTGAGAAGTTTGTTTGTTTAGGGGGATGGTTTCATTTGTTTTAGGTTCTAGGGATCTATTCCAGGACCCTGTGACCATCAGGTAAGTGTCTTACTGCTGAGTGCCACTCCTGGCCTGGCCCCCAACCACAGTCTGGACTTTGGTGCTTTATGATGCTTTATCTAACTGCCACCTATCACAGAGTTTGATAAAAGCTAAAATACAAGTATTACCAAAAAAAAAAAAAAAAAAAAAAAACCCAAAACCAACAACAACAACACTATCAGGTGGCTAAGAGAATTCAGTTAGGCAAAGAAAGCAATTTTTTAAAAATGTGTTTCCTTATGACATTTTCTTTTAATGACATTTATCATTATGGTGGTTGTGGTGGTGGTGGTGGTGGTGGTGGTGGTGGTGGTGGTGGTGGTGGTGGTGTGTGTGTCTGCCATGGTGTGCATATGGAAGTTGGAGAACAACTCTGTGTTCTCTACCCCTGCCTTCATGATACCCTAGTTTCATTTCTGTTGCTATGATAAGCAAGGTGTGGAGGAAAGCATTTATTTCAGCTTACAATTCCAGGTTACCACTATTGAGGGGACCCAAGCAGCTAATCACACTTCATTCACAGTCAAGAGCACAGTGGAGAGAAAAGAGTATACCGAAGCTACCTGCCTGCTCAGCTAGCTTCCTTCTGTTTTATATAGTTCAACAAACTTTGCCTAGGGAGCAGTGCTGCCCACGGTGGGCCAGATCCTCCTACATCAATTAACAATACAGTCCCTCACAGATATACATGCCCATTGGCTAACCTGATTAGGGAATTTCTCATTCAGGTTCTATCATAGTCAGGGTTTGTATTCCTGCACAAAACATCATGACCAAGAAGCAAGTTGGGGAGGAAAGGGTTAATTCAGCTTACACCTCCACATTGCTGTTCATCACCAAAGAAGTCAGGACAGGACTCACACAGGGCAGGGACCTGGAGGCAGGAGCTGATGCAGAGGCCGTGGAGGGATGCTGCTTACTGGCCTGCTTTGCTTGTTCAAAATGCTCTTCATTGAGAGAGCATTTAACAGAGAACAGCTGGGCTGTTTTGAGACTTCCTTTGTCAATGCAATTAATCTGAGTCGCTTCACTTTAGCAGACTCTTCAGGCAAGGGCAAAAAGGAGCCACATTCTCCACCAAAATACCACAAAAACAGTCTCTACACCACATATTGAAATTTTTCACTGAAACCTCTTGGGCCAAGCCTACACAATTCATTCTCAGTAACAAAGTCTTCCATATTCCTACTAGGATGGCCCATTAAGCCCCATTTAAAGTATTCTACTGCTTTCCAAATTCAAAGTCCCAAAATCCACATTCTTCCAAACAAAAGCATGGTCAGGCCTATCACAGCAGTACCCCAGTCCCTGGTACCAACTTCTGTCTTCTGTTTTACTGCTGTGAACAGACACCATGACCAAGGCAACTCTAATAAGGGCAACATTTAATTGGGGCTGGCTTGCATGTTCAGAGGTTCAGTCCACTATCATCAAAGCGGGCAGTGTGCAGGCAGGCATGGTGCAGGAGGAGCTGAGAGTTCTACATCTTCATCTGAAGGCTGCTAGCAGAAGACTGACTTTCAGGCAGCTAGGATGAGGGTCTAAAAAGCCCACACCCACAATGACACACCTACTCCAACAGGGCCACACCTTCTAATAGTGCCACTGCCTGGGCCAAGCATATTCAAACTGTGACAGGCTTCTTCCCAGATGATTCTAAATTGTGGCAAGTTGACATTTAAAACTTAACCATCACACATGGGTTTAGAGCAGTAGTTCTCAACCTTGGATTGTGACCCCCCCCCCCAAAGAGACACATATCAGATATTTTGCAATGTTTACATTATATTAGAAACAGTAGCAAAATTATAGTTTAAGAAGCAGCAACACAATAATTTTATGGTTGGCAGTCACCACAACGTGAGGAACTGTATTCAAGGGTCACAGCGTTAGGAAGGCGGAGAACTGCTGGCTTAGAGGATTAAACACAGGATGTTAGGCTTGTGGCCATTGCCTTTACTCACTGAATCATCTTATCAGCTGTCTCTTTAAGTATGTGGGGTGATGGAGGGAGCTTGAAACTCTTAGCATGGAGCTCACTCTCACTGTCATGGGTTTGGATTGTTCTAACGCATCCACAGTTGTCAGCACGGAACGGAAGTGGAAAAGTCTGCAGCATAGGACAGCACACCTGGCATTTAAAAGTCCCCAGGATACGCCGAATGACAGACTCCAGTCTGCCATCTGTTGCCCTCCATCCCTGGACTGAGAAACCTCCCCAGCGCCCACTGTAGGATGAGCAATTAGACATCGCCTAACCCTTTCTCCGCCCATGTCTGTTGCAGAAGATGGACAACATGTCTCCCAGGCTGAAAGCCTTTCTCTCTGAACCCATTGGGGAAAAGGATGTGGCCTGGGTGGATGGCATCAGCTGTGAGCTTGCCATCAACTTGGTCACCAAAGGTTTCAACAAGGTGCGTTGTTTTGTTCTTCTCTAACCCGTCTTCCTCTCATCCTGCCAGATGGCAGCCCCTGCCATGTGTCCCAGTGACTGGCCATCAGAGAGAAAAGCTGGCACTTGGCAGGGTGCCACGGTCTTCGCTGGTGCTGACCCCATGTGCTTAGGGGCATCCAAGGCCTGTAGATAATGGGCAAATCGAATTTCATCTGTGCAGAGCGGCTGAGACTATCAGGAACAGCTTAGCGGTCGCACATTCAGGACTTGAGAGAGCCCGGTCTGCTACTGAAGGGAGATGACCTGTGTGCACTCCCCACCTCGGTCTGTCAGGGCACCAGCATAACAGTGGCATGTTGACAGCCAGCATCCTGGGAGCTCCACCCTGGTGAGGAGATCAGAGTCATTCTAAGATGCATTCCCAGCCCAAGAATGGCCTTAGGGATAGCTAGGGGAATTGGAATGTCTAGCGTCCAGTTGCTGTAACAAAATACTCGGTCTAGGGACTTTATAGAGAAAGGATTTCTACTTAGCTCATAATTCTGGAGATTGAAAGTCCAATATAGGATATGTGTTTTGCATCTGGTAAGGAAGAACCCTCCCAACCACATCGAAGCATGGCAGGACGGTGGCATGGGCAGGGGCTGGGATGAGGAGATCACAGGGTGAAGTAGAAAGCCAGAGGGTAGAGAAAGACCAGCCTGCTTTTTTGTTTACCAATTTGTTTTGGTGTGTGGATTGAGCTCAGGGAGTTACAGTTGCTAAGCAAGTTCTCTGCCACAATCTGCCCCACCCCCACAAGACCCCATTCATGCCTGTTTTTTACAAATTGTTCTCTCTAAAACTAATCAGGGTCCCATGAGAACACTGTTGTTCCCTTCCAAGGGCAATGACCTTAATGACCAAGTTATCTCCCACTGACCTAAGAAAAGCAATTAGAGGCCAGGAGCTGCTCTCTCTCTCTCTCTCTCTGTCTCTGTCTGTCTGTCTGTTGTCTGTCTGTCTGTGTGTGTGTGTGTGTGTGTGTGTGTGTGTGTGTGTGTGTGTGTGTGTGTGTGTGTGTGTCTGACATTGTTTTGTGCCCAAATCTAATGTCTGGACCACGGTTTCTGACTGACTGCTGCACTGGTCCCGTTATTACATATTGTGAATGTCCTCCCAAGTGAACATCCACTTGATGGTACTGTGGGGCAGGGGAAGCTACGTGGCTGAGTGGACTTGATTCCTTCTTTCCTCCCAGATAAAGGGAAAGGACTAATCCCAAGCAGCTAGTGAAGGAAGCAAGTCTGACTAAGGGAGAATTTTAAGATTTAATAGCCCTGGGTTGGAGATTTAGCTCAGTGGTAGAGCGCTTGCCTAGCAAGCGTAAGGCCCTGGGTTCGGTCCTCAGCTCCGAAAAAAGAAAAAAAAAAAGATGTAATAGCCCTTTCTCTAAAGGGATGATCAGTTTCTTCCTTCCCTCCCTCCCTCCCTCCTTCCTTCCTTCCTTCCTTCCTTCCTTCCTTCCTTCCCTCTTCCTCTTTCTCCTCCTCTTTCTCCTCCTCTCTTTCTCTTCTCCTTTACATTAGTTATTTCTCTCCTGGTCATGAACAAATACCTAACACAGAGCAACCCAAGGAAAGAAAGGTTTGTTTTGTCTCACAGTTTAAAGTCATACAGTCATTACGATGGGGAAGGCATGGTTCATGGCATTGACAGGGAGCAGGAAAGGAGACCACCATTGCTCATTGGGCTTTCTCCTTTGTCCACTTAATTCAATCTGAGCCTCCATCCACAGGACGGTGCCACTCACATACAGTGTGGTTCATCCTGCTAAGAAGTCTGTCTCCTAGGGGAGTCCAGGCGTGTTGACAATGAGGATTAAGCAACACATTCCTCTGCTGTGTACAGTACACATAGTATGGCGTGCTGGGCCCAGTGCCTTTATACCTAGACAGATATTCCCATGTATCCACCACACAGGTCTAGGCACTAGACACCTTTCAGCTTCAGATGGCCTCTGGGACCTCCTCCCAGGCAAAGCAAAGCCCAAAGGTGCCCACTGCTCTTTTATCTGCCATGTTTCTATAACTGTGGTTTTCTCTTTGTTGTTCATTATGCTCACCGTTTTAAAAATATTCTTCTTAAGATGTAACCGTGTACAGTAATTCTCTCCTTTTTTACCATACAGTTCTATGGCTTTTGTTTCATCTTTTTGAGACAGTCTTTCAGTGGGATTCAGGCTGACCTGCAATTTATTGGTGTAGGCTAGGCCAGCTTCAAATTTGGAATTCTTCTACTTCATTTTCCTGGATGCTGGGGTTACAGACATATACTACTATATCCAACAGTTCTGGAAGTTTCTACGAATGCATAGTCAGGTAGCCATTACCCAAGACAACGAGTGACTCTAGCTGTCCCCTGTGCCTTGAAATTCAACATCCTCTTCTCCTGCCAACTTCCGCTTTGTATTATGGCCCTGGAGTTTTGTCTTCTCCACCTTAGCTCTGTTCTAAGTAAAGATGCTAGGATTATAGGTGTGATGGAGATAATGGAATGAGTGAATAAATAAACATTTTTCAAGTTCCTGAATCTGGCCCGCACAGACAGGACTATAAGGAGTGCCTATGAGCATCTTGGACCACAGGCATGAGGTGTCTTTATGCTCACAACCAGCTGGCCAACACAGTGTCCACCATTCCACTCTAGGTCCCAGAGCTACTGACTCCTGACACTGATGGAACATGGTAATTGTTGACCTTTCTTTTGAAGGTCTGTGCAAATGAGGCATGGCTGGAGGTGTGGCTCTCCAGTATATATTGCTTGCCCAGCACCTAAGAGGACCCAGGTTCCGTATCCAACCCTGCATTAAGATATAATACCACACAAATAAAATAGTAAAATCAGATAAAATAAAAACGCAGAGCAAAGGCTTCAGGAGTTGGCTGCCTGAGGTCCCCAGTGGAGATCAGAATGGCCATAGGTTATACTGTCATAAACAACACAAGAAAGATTCATACACTTATGCTCAACAGGAGGGGGCTCAGATTAAGCTTTGGTGGTTACAGTCCACATCAGAGCCTGGGACCCATCAGACCCTAACTGGGCCCATAGGAGGACCTAGATGCCCAGATCCACTACAAGAGGATCAAACTCATCAGGATGCGGATGGGTCTGTGAGCAAGGCCAGAATGAGAGGGCATCTGGGACAGGCAGACCCATAAGGCAGGGATCTCAGAACTAGCCAAGGAAAATGCAGCTCACGGGTATTCATTTTCTGCCTACAGAGGACCCACCGGGAGAGGTGTCTATCAGGCCTTCTCCATCCTCCGTCTTTACCAGCCTCTGTTTGTGTGACCATCACTTTCTTCCTCTCCTCTCCCCAGGCTGAGTTCTCATCTTTGCCCTGAACAAACATCTCTACAGGGACCACACTTGTTCAGGAAACATTCTTGGCCTTTTCCCCAGGGCACTGGCTCTCTCAGCGCCTTCTGCACCCTGGCTAAATGTCTGGAAGGATGCGGCCCCATGGGCTCCCCTCACACCTGCTTGCCTGGGCTCTTCACTCAGCCACCAGCTGTCTCCTGAGCCGCCAGGCTGCTGAACACACAGGGAACAAGGAGCCACTAATCTGCAAGGAGGCCCCCAACTCTCTGCCAGCTTTCTAAGAGTGCAACATGAATAGCACAGACTTCTTCCCTCTCACTAGTCCTTCTAATGCAGTGGTTCTCAACCTTCCTAATGCTGCCACCCTTTAATACAGTTCCTCATGTTGTGGTGACCCCCCCCCCACCATATAATTATTTTGTTGCCATTTCATAACTAATTTTGCTACTGTTGTGAATCATAATATAGCGATCTATATTTTCCAGTTGGTCTTTGGGGGGTCGGGACCCACAGGTTGAGAGCCACTGTTCTAGGGACTTCTCCCCTGCCCCACTGCTGAGTTTTCATCTCTTTCGGAGATGGCTGTATGTGTCCTTCAGGATTTCCCCAGAGCCTTGAAGACACCATGAACCGGTCTACTCAGACTTTGACTGTCTTAAAATGGAAGGCAAGTAATGTCACCTGAGGTTAACCTTTGACCTCTATACATGTGTTATGACACTTAGGTTCCCAGGCACCATCTCTCTCTCTCTCTCTCTCTCTCTCTCTCTCTCTCTCTCTCTCTCTCACACACACACACACACACACACACACTTTTTTCTAAAAAGAAGAACACATTAACTATTGACTCACCTGAGCCTTTTCAGGATCTCAGAAGCCAAAAAATGTGACTGGTCTTTCTGGTTCCTCTGCACCTGCTGTTCACTGGGGCAACCAGCTCTGGCCTGAGGAACAAAATGCAAAAAACGGTAACCACTGGCACTTTGCCTGCTAAACCCTTGTCTGCACGGACTTGGGCTAAAAGTATCAAGCCTGCCCCTTAATGCTAAAGCCTTCCCCTAAAGAAGAATGTGCAACATCTCGTAACATCTTTATCGATTGCATACTGAAAGAGTAATTTGAAAATATGGAAGAAATGAAGTATGTTATTTGGAATGCCTTTTGTCTCTTTTCTTCTTCTTTATTCCTGCTGTGGCCGCTAGAAGATCACAATTACTTATGTGGCTGGCTCACTGACTACTTCTCCAGGGCAGCACTGGCCAAGATTTACCAGTGTCAGGAGAGCTGATAGGTAGAACAGGATGATGAGAGCAAAGGTCGTCATGTGCGTGGTGCCAGACTCTCCAAGACTGGGCTGGAGCTCTGTCTCCCTACCCTTGTCGACTCACACAGACAGTCAGACGGTAAGCTTAAGCCAGAAGCATCTATGGACCTCCCACTCCCAGCCTTGGACCCTGAAAATGGCCAATCTCCTCTGGAAGTCACTTTGTTGTAATTTGAAGAGAGGCTGAGCTCAGGACCCGAAGACCCCAGGACTGTCAGTTGTTGCCTTCCTCCTGTCCCCAGGTCCTCAATGCTGAACTGCTCAGAAACCCAGTCCTCTCTGCTGCACTGGACCCCATCATCAGACCTATGAATCCTACAAGGAACCAGACACTTAAGTTTGGAGGTTACACTGCATAGTGTTGTGAGATAAATATAAGGCAATGATAAATTCAAGGGAAAATTGATTTTTTTTAAATAAACAAATAATGTCATAATATGAGCATGTCTTAGAAGCATAGAGAAAAAAAAAGGAGAGCCAGAACCTGCTGTGGGTTAAGCACTCGCATTGAGGACTTCCTGCTTCGTGCCCAGAGTGACTGAGAAACACTGGACATCTCTAGCGAAGGCTGCAGCATGTATGTTTGCTGAGAGGAAACTGGAAAAGTCGTATAGTCACATCAATGTCTTACAACAATGGGGGTACCCTCTGTACCAGGGCTTGGAGGCTGCTAATCGAAGGCAAGGGAAGGTGCTGGAAGCTTGCTGATAAGAGAAGTTATAACAGCTCCTCTCTGTCTGACAAGGCCCGGTGCCATGATGAAAGTTTAACATTTTATTGAGTGCAGCCTAGAGCCAGCTCTAGTTTGCAAGGGCCCAAAGCTGAATGACATTTTGTTTAACCATATTCTGGCTTATCCCTTCCCGGCCTTTTGGCTGGGGTCAAGTGTAAATGTATTAAGTACTAAGGCAGTGGCAGCATAGGGTTAAAAGGAGCCCTTGTCTGCTGTGTGTGCAGAGTCCCAGGCAACTACACAGCTCAGCCTCTGCTGCAGATTCAATTTGCTGCCGTTTAACAAGGACACTAGTCATGAGAGACTAGCTCACTCAACTTGGGGAAGACCCTGGCAGTTTCCCTGTGTGGACTTGGATTGGGACAAGTCTGCCCTTAAGTCACCATCTGTTACTACAGGAAGAAGTGTACGTCTCAAGCTTTGGGCGTGGCCATTGGCCAGAGTGATGGGTAGAAACTCCTGACTGGGGTGTCTGTCTTTCTATACTACCCTCTTTGCCTCAGGGTTTCTGATTAGGGATTCATTTTCTGTAGTTCATTAGGAAACCAAAAAAGCGTTGAACAAGGCCAACACGAGAGCCTTGAACTCTCCCCTCTCCTCAGGAAGCAACATGAAGCCCTTGAGGGTAAAGCAAGAAGGCAGGCCATCTCTGTACTCTCTGGAAGATGGCAACATGAGACTTCCGGAACGCCCAGAATACAGAGGGTCAGATTGCAACTTGGCTCAGAGACCCATTTCCCTGCCACGTTCCTGGAAAGCTTATCTGTGTCCCGCCTGCCATGCCTTCCTGGGCTTCCTGGCTGCTCAGCCCTGCGGACTGCAAAGGCTCTGATTACCACACCAGCTGATGCCGTGACCAGCCTGAGAAACAGACAGGGGATTTCTTCACCTCCAGACTGGATGACAGACGGCTAGAGTATGGACGACCAGGGTGGACAGAGGTGGGAGTGTCAACCTCTCACCCCCCAAACAAGGGACACCATCTCAACTTTAGAGTCTAAAGAATGGGGTGGGCAAGATAATCAAATGGATGGAATGAATATCGTCAGGTGTCTGCAGCACTGGGTGGCCTGCCCGAGTGCTCAAAAGTATCATTTGCTATGTGTCAGTTTTTTCCCCTGGTGCTGAGGACCAAATCAAAGACCTTGTTCTTGCTAGAAGAGAACTCTACTACTGAGCTAAATCCCCCAAGCCCTGCAACTTGTTAGACATTGATGTTTCTTCTTCTGTGAAGCTCTAGGTGTACCCTGCTGTTCTCACCTGAGCTCCTCCACAACTGTCACACCAGCCTCAGGGAACCCTCAGTGAACGCCAATGCTTTAAAATCCTGATTTAAAATCCATCTCAGCAAAATTCACCAGTGAAAATAGGATACTGATTAAGAATGAGATCATGTTAGACACTGGGTTTTGTTTTTATTTTTTAATACAGTTATACCTTAAAATCAATACAAGTACATAGCTTCCTTCTCCTTTCAACAACTAAACAATATCTAAAAATAAGCCCTGAGGGGTGTGTGTGTGTGTGTGTGTGTGTGTGTGTGTGTGTTTGGGGTGGGGGGATAGCCCTGTGGTAGAGTCCTTGCTTAGTATGTGCAAAGCCCTGAGTTTATCCCAGCTCCACAACAAATAAAATAAAACCTACAAGCTCTAATGCTTCAGCACTTTTTGTGACTACGATTCAGCTTTCATTTAATTTCGTGTGTGTGTGTGTGTGTGTGTGTGTGTGTGTGTGTGTGTGTGTACGCTCCTTGTTTTCTATAATGGGAGTCAATACACATCCAGCTTTGTCTTCTGTAATGGAAGTCAACACACATTCCCAGCATGTGTTCCTGGGAATGGCTCAGAACTTGAAGTTGTAGGTGGAAGCTGGATCCCCATTCCAGGCTAGAGAGCCCCAAACTGTGCTCCAAAGACATATGTCCACTGTGACCTGAAACCTAGCCTCTGCCATGTATCTCCACTCATGGTCCTGTTGTCTTCTTGGTCATAACAGTCTGATGCTGTGAAAGCTGTGGAGGATAAGCAGACAGAAAACTCAAAACTGCAAAATTGCTATAGAACCCGGAATCGGGGTGCACTTAATATAAATGCCCTTCTGTGTGCTTTACATTTGTTGTTTTTGGTGTGTGTGTGTGTGTGTGTGTGTGTGTGTGTGTGTGTGTGAGAGAGAGAGAGAGAGAGAGAGAGAGAGATGCATGAGTGCACATCAAGTGACCTGCTCTATCATCCTGTCTTACTTTCTTGAACGGTCTTCACTGAATCTGTAGCTAGGCAGCTGGCCCGCAAGCCCCCACAATCTCTGACCCCACAATGCTGGGATTACAGGTACATGTATGACCACAGCCAACTTTTTATATGAATACTGGGGACTCGAACTCAGGTCCTCGTGCTAGCACAGAAAAGGTTCTTATTCATGGGCCGTCTCCCAGTCTCTGATTTTTTGTGAATTAATCGTTAGAGTTAGCCCAGAAAGTAGCAGCATCTGCGGTGTCATTTTCATACATCTGCGCCATTATACTTTGCTCATTTTTTTTTTTTTAGTACACAGACATCCTTGTGAATATCATTATCAGGAGTTTCCAGAGAAACAGGACCAGGAGATTATAGATAATTATTAGAGATTTGTTTATTATTCATTTTCACGCAATTAGAGGCTCCACCTTGGCTGTCTACAGACTGTAGAGACAGGGAAATTGGTAGCTTGGTGCTCAGTCCAAGAAGCTGAAAAGCCCTTTCAGAAAGGGAGTGGGGATGGGGCAGTGAGGCAGTTCCAGTTTGAGGCTGGAAAAAGAGGGTCAAGGTTTAGCATGACTTCTGCGTCTGTGCTGTTCCCATGGGATGGTTCTCTGAGGCATTCGTGTCTTCCCTTGCCTTCCCATTTAAAACACTCGTGTAAGCTGGGCAGGGCAGGGCAGGGCAGGGCAGTGCTGGGCCTCAGGTTTTGTGAGTTCTTTCTGTTGAGTTACTGAGCTCACACTGGTAGTTTGCGAAGGCAAATGGATGCTAACATGGCCTTCGCCTGCCAGCCGCACCTGCAGTGTTTCTCAGGTGAGATCCTCATGATTGCTTCTTTCTGGGAAACTGGGGAAGGTGCTACTGGCATCCAGGGGATAGAAAACAATTTTTTTTTTAAATGTTCCGCAGTGGATAGGACCGTCCCAGTGGTGTAGAATTAGCCACCAAGCTAGTAGTACCGAGAAGACAGTGGACCAGGGAGCTACACTCCAGTTTAGCTTTGTGTGTATTTTGAAGAAGGAATTACATGGACTGCAGATGTAGCGCAGTGGTAGGGTATTTGCCTAGAACATGCAAAGCCAAGATTTTAGTGCACAGTGCACACACCACCACCACCACCACCACCACCACCACCACCACCACCACCACCAGCAGCAGCACCACCAAAGGGGAAAATAAAACATTAAATAACAGACCTAAAAGGAGTTAATAGGTATGCTAGTCACCCATTCCTCCCCCCACCCCTAACACACGATGGAAGCCTACTAGAAATAGAGATTCTCGGGTTCTACCCTAGTTTGAGATACTGAGGCAAGAAGTTCTCTTTCATAAGATCCCAGGAAATGTCTTCAAGTTTGAAAACAAGGCCTACCTGTCACTGCAGGACGACAGTCCCTAGACCAGGGGGACTGGCCTCTGGGAGAGACCTGTGATTAACTTGGCCTCACCTTTCCTCAGGGCCTTGCTAAGGACTGGCAGTCTCCATCCTGTCTGACCCACACCCCAACCTTTAGTTGTCACCTGAGTAGGGATGGCCAGAGAGGGCCAGGCACATCTGAGTGGGATTCTGATGACCTCTGTCTTCCTCTCTCCTGCCCCTCTTTCCCAGGCCTATGTCCTGCTGGGACAGTTCCTTTTGATGCACAAGAATGAAGCAGAGTTCCAGAGGTGGATCATCTGCTGTTGTGGCGCTACGGAGTGCGAGGCCCGCCAGAGCTCCACCTGCTTGAAGGAGTGGTGTGCCTGTTTCCTGTAGATACCCCTGACCTGGCTGCTCTACCCCCAATAAAGGATACACCCATGCTACCTACATACAATCTCCAAGTTGTTACTTGTGTTGCTAATTTATTTTCATTTGCCTGTAGGGGTGTGGGTATGTGTATGCATGTCTGCATGTATGTGCATGTGATGTGCCCACACGTATGTGTATGTGCCTGGTGTACACATACCAGGGAAGTGTTGGGGAAGGGTTGCCAAAAGTTGGCATAATTGTCTTTCTTGGTTGTTTCCCTGCTTATATTTTGAGATAAAGTCTCTCACTAAACTTGAAGCGTACCAATTAGGCAAGACAAGCTAGCCATTGGGTATCAGGAATCCTATTATGGCTAGACATGTGCCACCAGATCCAGATTTTGTCTGACGTGGGTGCCGAGGATCCAAACTCTGGTCATCAAGTCAGTGTGCCAAACATTTTCCTGACCAACACATCTCTGCAGTTTTTACAACACACAGACACACACACACACACACACACACACACACACATACACACAAACACACACAAACACACACACAAACACACACACACAAACACACACACATACACACAAACACACACAAACACACACAAACACACACACATACACACACAAACACACACACATACACACACAAACACACACACAAACACACAAACAAATACACACACATACACACACAAACACACACATACACACACAAACACACACACATACACACACAAATACACACACATACACACACAAACACACACACATACACAAACACACACACATACACATACACAAACACACACACAAATACACACACACACAAACACACACACATATACACACAGACAAACACACACACAAACACACACACAATTTATTTATTTATTTGTTTGTTTGTTTATTTGTTTATTTACTTATTTATTTGAGACACAGGCTCCATCTTTAATCCAGGCTGATCTGGAGTTCACTATGTAACCTCAGTCGGCCTCAAAATTCCAAGTTGTGATTCCAGGTGTGAGCCATCAAGTGTGGCTTTCCCTGACGTCAGGGACACGTGAGCACCTCAGGAAGGGTTTATGAATGTAATAAAATTCACCTTGAAGCACACCCAGAAACAGCCATCACGAGCTTTGGCTGAATTTCATACCAGAGCACTCTCTCCAGAAGTTATGTGACTCTGTCCACAGCTTTTTAAATGTACACTGGAGTTCCAGTCAGCGCCTTCCTCAGTCACCCCTCGCTATATAGCAAGTTACCCCAGTGCAGAATAGCTTAAAACAAAGAGCCAATTCTATTCTAGGTGGGGCACCCTAACCTGACAATCAGGCTCTGACATGGGGTGGGAAGGACAGCAGAGAGGGCAATTGTGCTGTGCAAGTCTAGAAATTGGGTTTACACCGCAGATTCCACATAAAGGTGGAAGGAGGCACAGAGTCTCCGAAACCTGGCCTGGCACCACACACGTGGGTGGTGATCAGAGGGTTTTGATTTAGTAATATACAAATCATCTCAAGTCTGAACTCTAATGTTGAAAACACCTCTCTAAGTATTTTGGATTCTTAGCCTATGTATAAGGTCCTAAGGGAAAGGATCTTGAAGGCCATTCATCTGACTGGTTGTCTCGATGTCTCATGGGGTCATAAACTGTTAGCGAAGTAGTAGCTTCCTCTAGGACTAGGATGGAGGATCCATTTTCAAAAAGGCTCCTTCAGGTGGCTGTTGGCTGTGGCTCATTTACTCACCGGAACTTCCAGAGGGCTGCTGGGGCAGGGGTTAGACAGAAAGAGAACCCAGACAGAGACAGAGAGAATCCCACCCTCCTTCCTGTGACCCACTCTCTGACTCATACTACATCCCTTCTGCCTGATTTCACATTCTTCTTTCTAGAGGCAAGTCATCAAGTATCCTAGGAACAAGACTCTCTTCTCCTTGAAACAGCAAAGAATGCGGACATGTTTTTAAGGCCTTCTCTGTTGGGGTTTTTAGGTACAGCTACACAGAGAGAAACGTCTTTCGGTATGGTACTGCCTCTCCACAGCCATCCCCTCCCCCAGCCCCAGCTCTCGGCAGCTACAAGATGAATTTCTGTCAAAGTTGTGACTTTTCTAGAAACCCATATAAATGGAATAACACAGTGTGTAGCCTTTCAAGATCAGCTTTTTAATTTTAGCATAATTCATCTGACGCCAATCTTGTATACGGGCTTTTTAAACCCCGAAAGGTTTTACTCAGTGTTATTGGTGCTGAATTCCTTTCACCATTAGACACAGTGATACAACTCTAAGACAAGATCTTCCAGACATGAGGAAGATGGAGTTCAACGGTGGAGTATGTGCCTAACATGTATGAGGCCTTGGTTTGAGGCCCATCGAGAAAACTGATTTTGGTTAAAAGTCCGAAGTATAAGGCTCAAGGGAGTGTAGCAGTTAAGAGCACTGATTTGTCTTCCAGAGAACCAAGTTCAATTCCTACCACCCACATGGCAGTTCACAGCTACTATCTGCGGTCCTGGGGGATCCAGTGACCTGTCTGGCCATTTTGGGTACTGGGCATGTATGTGGTACACATATTTACATGCAAGCAAAACAGATACATGAAAACAAAATAAAAAAATTCAAAGTATAACACAGAAAGGGAAAAGTATCTTTGGGTTTAAACTCCAGTTTTAAATGTTAGATGGTGCGAATTCCCACTATAAAAGTCAAAAGAAGTCTGTAGTTTCTTCCTCAATTCACATTTGTATTGATTTTATTGATACTTCCAATTTGTTTGTTTTATAACATTCACATTTTTCCCATAAGCATAATCCCCATTGTATATTTCAGAGCTTATCCTCAATTTTTGTTAGTGCCAGAATCTTCAAGGTCACAGCTTTGTCACCTCAAATTCTCTGGTGCTCCTCTGAGTTGTCCTATGTCAGTCAGCACAGGCAGGGCTGTACTTCTAGAACCATCTCAAAAGTCTCCATGACTTAGCCAGCAAAGGTTGACTTCTCTCTCATGCTGTATGTCCAGTAGATGTCATCAGGTGAACTGTCCCTATAATCACTCTGTGACTCGGGTGGATGCATATCCCCTCTCCATGCATACATTCCCATGACGATCATGACAGGAAGGAGCCAGGGCAAAGCATCTCCCAATAAGTCGCACATCCTACATGTATTCATATCTCATTGTCCAAAGCATGTCACATGATCCCTCAACTCTAAAGGGTGTAGGTCTCTTCAGAGGAAAGATCATACTCACCAAAAACAGTAACATGGACTAAAGCTCTTTCCTTCCCCAGAATGCCTCATTGATGCTGTACTTTCTGAAGTCATAACATGTTGGGAAATGTCAACTACAGTCTGTCTAGTCTAGCTTTCTTTTGTTTTCCCCAAGGAGAGAGTAGGAGTTACACAGCTCTACCTTCTGAGAGATCAGGTCCTGATTACCTAGTCTGCCCTTGCTCTCTCTTCATAACCCATCCTTGGACTAATTTTCCAGCGGTGGTCATTTTGGAAGTAGGAGCCCATTGGCTCCAAAGGAAAAGAAAAGATAATTTTCTCTCGGTCTATTCCCACTTCCCCTAACACTGTTGAAATTCACCCCTCGAGACAGCGATGTCTAGAATCACAGTGGTGGTAGGGATATAAGAAACTTGTGATACAAGGTCATCAAAACTAGAGAGTCTCTCCAGGGGGATCCTAAATATTAACAGCAAGAGTGGTTCTTCCCTGTAGAACATGGTTTGTAAGATATCAGAGAGAACACTGTTCCCCCAAACCTTACCCAAGACAAGGAATTTCCTCCGTCACTCATTTATTACCTTGTACTGATTTTCTTGTCTTCTTTCTAGACAATATGAATGGCCTAATTTCTTCAGTAAAATGATTGGCCTCTAGTCTTTGCTTCGGTTCGAATCCTACCTTTGTCACTGGAGCCTTCCACTCCCTCCCTCTCTTCAGAGGCAAAAAGTGATTCCCATCCAGTTGACTTACACACCTGACTGAGTGACTTGCCTTGATCAATGATTATGGGGTTGTCACAACGCACTTGTCCTGAAGATTGTCTCACATTAATGTCCACTCTCTTGTGCTCCTGTGGACACCCAGAGACGAGCTACTGCCTTAAGTAATCCTTGTCCCATCTTCTTGGTCCTCAGAAGGAATCTCAGGTGGGTTTGAGCTTACCCTCAGCAAGGACCAAAGGCCAGCAGGCTGCTGCAGCTGCCCAGTGCCCTTATGACCCTGTGTGGACCAGTCAACCTTCCACTACACAAGAACAAAGGCTTGCAATTTACAACCAATGGTGTTTGGGGCAGTTTGCTTTGCAGCAGTATCCAATTGACACCTTCCTTCCAGTCTCTAATGACTGACAAAAGTCCAAGCACTCCTTTGACCCTGACAAAGTCCAAGCACTCCTTTACCTGAAGAGCCCAGAGCAGGTGACAGAATATTGTTTTCAGAGCTAGTCAGATATGGGTGTGAGTTCTGCCCCCACAGAGCACCACCTCATCCTGGGAGAGCTGCTCAAGTCACTAAGCCTCAGGTTCCTCCATAAAACAAGGGCAAGGCAGTAAGTAATCTTATTGCTGCTGCCTCACAAAGAGATTCAGTGCAAACAGCATATGCAAATTGCATGGCTCAGTGAAAATGAGGTAAAACGACGCTGTCTCTGGTCTCCTTGGAGCTCTGGCCTCCTACAGGCTTGGTCCTCTCCCAGGCCCTCAGAAAATGAACAGCTGTATGCTAGCAGAGAGCGCAGAGAGCAATTTGTTTGATCCAGGCGAGGTCTTCTCTGGCCTGTGAGTCCAGGACACCACCGACTCTGGTCCTGCACGCTCTTTAATGTGTAGGAAGAAAAGATAGCAGATGGACAATCAAACACATTCAGATGTTAACTGTGACTTTGTGGACTCATATTACTCTTGGCTCACCTACAAGGCCTTAGCCCAGTTAGTGGAATCTCCAGGTAGGGTGGTGAGTCTGTGATTGGGGAAGGGTGTTGTCTGAGAGCTTTGGCCAGCATCTGAAGCAGTAATAAAATATCTTCCAGGTAGAAAGCTTTCCCTCTCCTCTCTTCCCTGGTTCTAGAATGTGAGTTTGGCCAGGAATGAATGACTTTGGTTAGAATTTGTCAAGTGTCTAAGGTTCAAAGCATGGTTAGGGCTGAGGTCAGAGTTTCTGGCTTCCTGGAGCTATATAGCAATGAGGGATGGATGAGAGATGGGGGTAGCCCAGCAAGGGCTTACTGTGACCCTTTACCCTCAAAACAATCCTAAGACAAAAGTCCTGTGGGGTGGAAATGTGAGGGGTACCCCAGGAAATTTAGGTCAGAGCAGGAACATAACCAGAAGAGAAAACAGCCAATGAAGGGGCCTCCCCACTATTGATCAGTGTGGGCGGGAAAAACTTACTCCTGGCAGCCAGAAGAGAGTCAGCAGGTAATGTGACCCCACCCTGGGGTATCTATACATAATCACTGGTCACTGGTGGGTGACTGATCCCGGGAACTGAGCTGCTCAGTGGGGAAATGCACCTCACTGGAAAGGCTGTGGCTGGCCACTGCCAGAAAAGAAGGGGGAAGGGACAGGCAGGCACCAGAAGCCCCTGCCTCAAGTGCGTTATGGACACAATAGGACTTAACTTTGAAACAGAATCCATCCCTTGTCACAAGTTACATTATCTTTGTGAAGCCTCCCCTTGGCCCAGCTGGGTGTCTGCAAGATGACTGTGAATGTGTCTATTCATGCACTAGAAGACGGAGACTCCCGGGACCTGCTCAAATCTCTACTCACGGTGGCCCTGACATCGAAAATACTAAGTGTGTCTTGTCACTCAAAGGAAGTGACATCTTGAGCTTAGCATTAAAAGGGAGGTCCCACTTGAATAAGCTGAAGATAGGCGAGGGAGAAGGGGAGGAAAAGGGAGAGAGTAAAGGGGAGGGGCAGAGTGGTCCATAGGTGTGTGGGATGGGGGTTGGGAGGACGGGGACACAACCCGACTGACTCACTCCAGGTCTTTCTAAAGCCAAAGTATGCCTACTGCCTGCAAAGCTCCCTTTGTGGAAGGAACTTGTTTGGTGATTTAGAGATGCTCTCAGGGACACCAGGGTAGCCTTCATGGGGAGGGACAGAAATCTGAATGGATGAGGATGTGGACAATGTGCTAAAGGGAAAGAGGTGAGTCCAAGAGTATCAGTTGGCTGAGAGGAAACTGTGACAGAGAGAGGAGCCTGTGTACATAACAGACGGTGGAATGGGTGCGGTTTTGGATCCATGCTTAAGGTTGATCTCCTAGGTGGATTAAAGAGGAAGAGGTCTGTGGATCTGTTGAAAAGACAGAGCAGCCAGTGACCAGATGAACTTCCAGCGTGGGCTTTAAGAGCCCAGTGAAGCAGCTGAGTGGGCCACACACTGGGAAGCCAAGAAAACTTGGTGGGTGTGAAAGAGGTGTGTAACAAGCATGGGACTCAGACCCCAGCAGGAGAGACTGGCCTGGAGATTGGAGGACACCCATAGCAGACCAGAGGAGGGAAGACAGAGCAGGCTGTCTCCTAGGGACTGGAGGGTTTCTCATCTGATCGCTCCTGTTTTCTCAGTACTGAGGGAATGAAACAAGAAGATAGGACTGCTGGCTCCGGAGGACAATGGAGGTGTTAGAGGAAGATTCACTGGTACAGGGGGCTGGAGAGATGGCTCAGCGGCTAAGAGCACTGACTGCTATTCCAAAGGTCCTGAGTTCAATTCCCAGCAACCACATGGTGGCTCACAACCATCTGTAATGGGATCTGATGCCCTCTTCTGCTGTGTCTGAGGATAGCTACAGTGTACTCATGTAAATAAAATAAATTAATAAATCTTAAAAAACAAAGATTCATTGGTACAAACAATATAGAAAATGGATGGATGGATGGATGGATGGATGGATGGATGGATGGATGGATGAATGGATGGACAGAGGGATGGACAGATGGACAGACAGAGATGGATAGATAAATAAATAAGATTGCAGGTGGGTCTAGTGTATTCTGGCTATCTTATGACAGGTCCATGTACAGAAAATAAGGAAAGAAACAATTGTCAATAGTTTTTATCTGGTGGGACTAAAGGGCATCTTCACTTTCTGAAAAGCACCAAATACTACATTATCTGGACACTTTTGCACCATTACTTGGGAAACTCAGAAGAAAGAAAACAATAGGAGAATTCCCACCTTCAGTACACAAAGCCTCCCAATCTAGGACTGTGCAGAGCAAGACCCTTCCACCCGCTGTTCTGAGGAGCCTCATGCTCTGCCCTTCCGAGCAGAGGTGAAGCTGCCCTTGCCTTCTCTGGGCCTCGGATTTGGGGACCTTGGTTTCACTGGCCTTTAGTTCTTTTCCTTTCCAAAGGCCAAGGTCACTTTGGAGAGGGTGGTGGTCTCTTTGGACCATTTCCTTCTCTCCCATTTCCATCAGATTCTTCAGGGCTCTACACCTCTGCCAAGTCTGCCTTATTTCAAGGACAGCTCTCACAGAAGGAGATGTAGCCGCTGTACCATGGGACCTGGCCAGTGCCTGGATTAGCTTGGACCAGACTAAAGGTCCCTGCCACCAGATACAGGGCAGTGCAGTAGCACACAATGCCACTAAGCAGGGCCAGAACCATGGAGAAATCGTTTCAGACGCCTGCATTTGTTTTCTGGTCTGTCTCCTAGCTGTTTTGAAGGCAGCTCCAAAAACAGATATTTTAAGGCATTTTAAATACCAAAGGAGATGCTGTGGCCTACGGCAATGAGACACATACTACTTGGTTCATTATTTTGCTTTTTGGGTGTGTTCATTTTGATGACAGGTGCCCACTAATAGAGTGCACCTCCTCAGATCTGTTTGCCTTCAGTAGTCAGTATAGGCTGGATTTGCTGTGATAACAACTATCACCAGAGACTTCTGTGGAAAAGCACTTAATCCACCAGTAACACCCGTCACTGTCTTATTCTGAGAATCTGTGATTACTTATAGAGACCTGCAGCAAGGTCTGGTCTGAAGTGCTGAGAGACATTAGTCCCTTACCTGAGATTCCACCCATTTTCTCCTGCACCTGTCCTCTGGCTGTATAGCGTTCTGCCCCAGCTGTACAGAATTCATCTACACAGCTATGGGAGAGGTCATCAGGGGTCTCCTACACTCTTATAAGAAACCCTTTACCATACTTCTGGAAGCCAGTTCAGTAGACTCACTGGACTTGGGTGTGTTGCTCTGGCCACTTTAGGTGCATTGCAAAGTGTCACATTGGTCTGTCGTTGTTGCTCTGCCCAGACAGTGCTTGTGTCTAGTAGGAAAAGTTCCAACAACGGCCTCAAGAACCCAGTGTTTTAAGACAACAATACTGTACCTCAGTCCCACCATGTGATCATCCTGCCTGCTGCTCTGTTCTCGTTCTGGGATGGAACTGACACAGTGTCCCGATTTAAGTATTCACAGATGGTGCAGCGGGAGGAAAGCTCTGTAGATCTGCACTGGTGACCAAATGTCCTGGTTCACAAGTGTCCCGTCACAAGTTATTTACCGGATACGGCTTTAATCCCAACACTTTTACCTTTAATCCCAGCGCTCAGGAGGCAGAGGCAAAGATCTATGTGAGTTCGAGGCCAGCCTGATCTGCAGAGCTAGTTCTAGGACAGCCAAGGCTACACAGAGAAACCCTGTCTCAAAAAACCAAATAAATAAAATAAAAAATTGTAGGGCTATTGACAGGGTCTCACCCAACCCCAAGGGGGAAGGAAGGGTGGACAACTGAGACAAACACCCTGATGGACTTTGGATCTAGAGTATTGCCCCATGGGTCCATGTGTCAAAGACTTGGCCCCAGAGCTGAACTTTTGGAGGTGATGGGACCTGAAGGAAGAATCTTAGGTTACTGGGGATATAATTGCAAAGAGGACTGTAGGACCCCGGCCCCTTCAGCTTCCTCTGCTTCAAAGGGAGCAGTTTCGCGCCACCACGTACTTGCCACGGGTCAAAAGTAATCTGCACCAATTGTCATGCCCCTAAACTGTGAAAGTGGTCATCTTCTCTTTATTAGTTGACGGCCTCTGGTGTTTTGGTGTCGTGATGGGATGGTGGTTAACACCTATTCCACATGACTCCATCTTGGAAAAGGAGGACTCCCAGGGCATCCACGAGGAGGCTGTTCATGCAATCCATGCCCCTTTGGCCTTTTTATGTACAATAATGTATAATGTTCTGGAAGCATGTGTTTGGGTATGAGGGAAAAATAAAACCAGTGCATTCTCATTGGAGAAATTAGAAAGTAGGATGCACTAAAGATCAAGAACTAAAAACATTCCTGTCATCAAATGGTTTATGTTCCAAATGCATTTCTTTAAATTAAATTGTATTTACTTATTTATTGGTGGGCACCACACAGGCATGGCACAGCACATGTGTGGCAGTCTGGGGGTCTGGTTCTGTCCTTCCACCATACGGGTCCTGGATTGAACTCTGCTTGGCAGTCTTGGCAGCCAGTACCTTTAGGTGCTGAGCCATCTTGCTGGCCCTCATGAGCATTTCCAAGGACGGTTTTATTAGAATAAAATTCGTATAACATTAAACTCACCACCGGAAGGGGCACAGCTCTGTGCTTTAGTCTATCAGTCATAGGCTTCCTTGGAATCTGATCTCAGAGTTCTAATCACCCAATGACAGGGCTGTTGGCCGTCACTCCCTCCCCACAGTGCTGCCTCCCACCCCCAGAAACCACTCATCTGCTTTCTGTCTCTATAGATTTGTCTGTTCTAGACACTTCATATGCATGGAACCATGTGTTACGTGGCCTCTACCTTCTGGCTTCCTTCCCTAAGCATCATGTTTCCAAGAACGGACTGTGTGGGGAGCATTTTAAAAAACAAGTTGAGATTACAGCGAGCAGGCATTGTCTGGCTTTAAAACATTTGCATATTTACACATTTCAAACACTTCCCTTCCATCATTAAATCCTCGAAAAATAGTACAGGCTTAAAATTCCCAGCTTTAGAGAGGTCAAGGCAGGAGAATGACAAGTTCGAGGCCAGCCTGGACAGTGGAATGAGACCCTGTCTCAAAACCAAAAACCAAAAACTGGGGGCTGATGAGACAGACAGATTGACTGGGTAAGGACACTTGTCACTAAACCTGACTACCTGAGTTCAATCCTCAAAACCCACAGGATGAGAAAGAAAAGCCTACTAACTGCCTGCAAGCTGTCCTCTTTCTTTTCAAGCACGTCACATTACCCCAAGGCCACACCCACACACCCTTACTCACATACGAATAAATAAATAAGTAAATAAATGAATGAATGAGTGTAAAAGAAATAAACGTTGAAAAGAGGCTAACTATACAGCTTAGGGGTAGAGGCCTTGCCTTGCATGCACCTTAGATTTAAAGCCTCAGTAGAAAAGGACGCGGAGGGAAAGGACAATTTGAACAGTTCTGTACATTTGTGTCTTGGTTGCCTCTCCATGGATGGAGCCCGAGCACTCAGGTGTAAATTGGTGTGGCATTTGCACACACAGACCCACCCCTCCTGTGCACACCGGAGCCTCTCCAGATGGCACAGCAACGCCAAGGCAACACCCTGCCTGCCCCTGCACCGCCCCGTAAGGAAGCATGTCAGTGGAGTAAAGTTGCCCACGCTCTGTCCAGACGCAGTCTGGCAAATGACAGGTGGTTGTTGTGTCAACCAATGTACGACAGCATAGTGTGTGCGCCCCATGTCCACTCAAACCCTCCATGCTTACGGAGAGGTGTTGGGATGGGGGTTGCCATTATAAGCAAAGCTTCGGCAAGCAGCTCTTAATAATGTTTATTTGAGTCGCCCATCCCGTTCTCCCTTCAGGAAGATGCCTAGGAATGGACTTCAGTGTGTTTGACGAAAACAGAGACTTTGAGATTTAAAGCTTTTGACTCTGATATTTTCTTTTCTCCAGAAAGTTCTGACCCACGCCACTCATCACCGTAAAGCCTAGTTTATTAGAGGGCTGCCGCGCCAATTCTATTCCAGTGTAAACTGTCCCTCCCTGTCCCCAGCACAGCAGAGTTACTGTTGGTATTGAGCCTGCTGGGCATTCTCACCAGCTGCTCTGTTCCCTCCTGGCCCCTTCCTGGTCTTTACCTGCTGCTCACCTCTGCCAGGGCCCTTAGATTAAAACAAGCCCCTCCAGCCTTATCTCCTTCCTCAGCAGCTGCACTGTTCCTTTTTTCTCCTGAGCATTTATCACCTTCCGATCAACCTCACCATTTACTTATTTTATTATTCTGGCCCACTACAATTAATCATTAGAGCCTGGCCTTGTGCCTGGCATGAGTAGGCACACAAGAAGTAAGTGTTCAATGGAATCCTCTGCGGGCACTAAATGCTACTCTTACAAAATTGGGGCCCACCCTGCCACCCACATCCACTGTGAGTCTTCTACCAGCTCCCCATCAGTTCTCTTTTTTTCTTGACTCGCTCTGAAGTAAACTGGGAGGCAGCTTCCTTTGGAGTTGTTTGTCCTGCCCCTTAATGAAGCTTGGACTAGGTAAACCCTGTCAGATAAGCCAGTCTGTGACCCGGGAGAACAAAGGTCTGCTTCTGAAGGAGTGCAGATGCTTCCGGGTTCTCGGAGAGGAGAACCCACCAGGGCACCCGTCTTCCCGGGACCTCCCAGAAGCTGGCTCCCCAGGTCTTGTGGACCAGGACTGCTGCCCACAGTCCTAGGAAGGCCGTAACCTCTGGAAGACGCTGTGCTGCAAACACAGGCCTGGAGGCCGGAAAAGCAGGTCTCAGCAGAAGCAAGGAAATCCCTTCCCTGGCCCAGCCAGGCACCGCAGGGAGTCCCTTTGGAGCCTCCCATTGTACCACACTTCCGGCCAAGCTCCTGGACTTTCTACTGTAGCAGAGGAGAGAAATTCCCAAACTCAATATGGTCATGTTTTTAAAGTGCCCACAAGTCATTGAAAAAAAACCCCACAATTAACGGTCTCAGGGTCAAATCTGCATCAAAGGAAACAAGCTCAGCGCTCTTCTGAATTTCAAACTCACTCCACATTCCTCCCTCAGAAAGTCGACCGCCCTGCCCCGCCCCGCCCAGCCCAGCCCCCACCCCTACCCCTCAGGCCCCTGCTCTACTCCGCACAGCCAAAGCCTTGCCCTCCCCTGAAGACCTATAAAGCATGGTGCCCACCGAGATTGGCCTCAGAGATCCAGCCCCCCTAACTTCTGACAGGAATATTCTGGAATTCTTTTGGGGGAATGCCTGTTAGAGCCTAAATTTGTTCTCTAAATTTTCTCTGAAGATGTGTGTGTGCGTGTGCCTGTGTGTGCTAAACAAAACAACAACAAAAACATTCATAATGTTCACACAGAAAGCACAGGAATCATCAGCAGTTTGATGAGTTTCTGGAAGCAAACAATCCCCATGTAGCCCTCTAGGGGTGACACATCCAGGTAAGCTCTGCTCAGATCAACAGACTATCCCTGGCCACCCACATCCTCATAAACCCCTCTCAGAGGAGCCTGCGTTCCCACACCACTACTGTGCTGCTGTGTGACAGCTGAGACTGGCTTTGACTGCTCGTGAACTTGAGGCTAACATGTTCTCCCGTGTCTGGCTTCTTTCAGTGTGAGGCATGTTATTGCAGTAGCAACAGTTCCAGTCTTTGTTGTGACTGGGCTGTATTCCACTTCAGGAATAGGTCAGCTTACTTATTGGTCCTTACAATGGCTGCCTGGATTGGACATTCTTTTGTGTCTCTTGGTATATTCAGCTCCCTTGGGTGTATTTGGAGTAGGGTTGCTGGGTGACAGGACACATATGTGTTCAACTTTACTATCTAGCCAGACAGATTCCATGTCTGGACTTCTGGATTTCATGTTTGTCTTTGCCGATTCTCTCTAAGCTCGTCTTTCCAGTTTCAACCATTCTGGGAGAAGCATAGTAGCTTATGTCTCCGTTTTCATTTACACTAAGGAACATGTCTCCATTTTCAAACTCTTAGTGTGTGAGGCGTGACACAGACAACTCACACTGTGGGTATAATGGGGATCTGAAGACAGGGCCTGGAGAGGGGCTCCCTAGAACCCAGAAATCAGGGAAGCCATGATAGTAAGGGTTGGAGAGCTCCACTTGCCAGAGAGCAAGAGATATGATGTCTCTATCCACCTTGGTGTACCCCAGCCCCAAAGCTCCAGACTCTGGTTTTATTCTCCACACCCTGACCAGTTTCCTGTCCTTTTTCGGCAACCCTTTCCATTACTACATACACTCACGCACGCGCGCGCGCACACACACACACACACTCAAACACCCCTCTGGTTATTGTCTCTCAAAGTGCCACTCAAGGGTCACACCTTTCAGACAGCTCCTTCCCTCCTCCACTGGCTTTAACTCACTGTGAGTAGCTAATTTGTGGTCTGTAAGATTATAGCCTCTGGCATGTTTCTGTGACCTGTACAGTTTCCTCCTCCTCTTCCCCCCTCCTCTTCCTCCTCCTCCTTCTATTCTTCTTCCTCCTCTTCCTCCTCCTCCTTTTCCTCCTCCTCCTTTCATTGGTTACAGCATTCTGAATTTCATGAAAATCTAGCTCTCTAGCAATTCTTGAAAAAAAAAAATGAAGGAGAGGGCACCATGGCAACCAGCAGCTGGAAGCTGAGTGGCAGCTGCTACCTTTCCAGGCATGCGGGTACCCAGTTGACCACGATCTTCTCCCTGATGCATGATACAGCTCCTTCCTTCCCAGTGCTGTAATGAGAGCTCCTCTCAAGCCAGACAGACCTCTAGTGGCACATGTAGGTTGTTATTGTCATTGTTGTTTTGAGAGGCGCATCAAGGAATCCAGGAAGTGGGGGGCGGGGTGAAAAGGAGAGCGAGGACTCCAGGAAAGGTGTGAACAGGTTGCTGAGGGCAAGAGACGTTCAGTACACAGAACAACATGGCTTAGAATGGTTCCGGAGAAGGCTTTGGGCAAATGACCTTCCACCAGTCCCAACTCTGTGGTCAAATATCCTACAGGGTTAAAGGGTCAGGAACCAGAGCCAGACGATTTTCCTGGCCACAGCTCCCTGTCTCAATGCCCTCCTGGGCTGTGCCGCAGTGCCACAAATGTCATGAGTACTTGTTTATGTATCGTTTTGATGCATGTTCACACCTGTGTGGGTGCACATGGGTGTATGTACGCACACACTCACATAGGCACACACAAGAGCCCAAGAGTATAGAAGCTCCAAGTTGATGTCAGGTGTGGAGACTAAAGCCAGAGTCTGGAGTTTTGGGGCTGGGGTGCACCAAGGTGGATAGAGACATCAGATCTCTTGCTCTCTGGCAAGTGGATCTCTCTGAACCCAAAACCTGCCATTTGCACCTAGTCTAGCTGGCCAGCTTGCTCTAGGGAGCCCGCCTTTGCCTCCCCAGTTTGAAGATCACAGGCTGCCACCAACACACATGTCCAGTTTCAGGTAGGTTCCAGGACTCTCAACTCTGGTCCTAATGATCGAAGGTAAGTCTTTTATCCACTGAGCCATCTCTCTAGGCGTCTGTCATGAGTTGTAACAGTGTGTGTGTGATTGGGGGTCCACACCTTCTTCCACACAGCTCTACACTCCGGCTTGCAAGCATTCACAAGGTATGTTCACACTTACCCTGACTACAGGCTCCCTTGGGGTCACAGGAAGGTCTTAGACCCTCCTGGGAGGTGCGGTGTACTTAGGGTCTTTATCTTTCAGCTTCTTACCTCAAATACAGTGGTTTAGGTAGCCCGTGTGCTGTGTCCACTGATAACCAATGTGATCCAACGGCTAGGATCCATAAACCAATGCTGCACGTTGTCCGGGACTGTGCTATACCAACATGGGGAACCTGGAGAGAAGCTACTGCCTCCTTCACTGAGATTCCTGCCCAGCAGCTGCCACAAAGGCCTAGGGCAGAGATCAGGGTGCAGGGTGGGGTAGAAAATGCAACACCATGACTCCTGTCCCCATTCACTTATTTGCTCCTGTAGGCCAAAGTTCAAGAAGCAGAGCGGAAGGGGAAGGGCATAGAGGAGGAACCGTGTGAGGTGGGGTACTGGGAGGAGGAGGAGGGCTTCGATCAGGATGTAAAGTGAATAAATAAATTAATTAATGGGGGAAAAAGAAATAAGGTAGACAATGGGAAGGACCCTCTGCTACGTGGAAAGAAAATACATTGACCTAGTAGCTGCTATTTGAGACCAATTGCGTTAAGATATCTTTCATTCTCAAACAAAAAACAAAAAACAACAACAACAAAAAAAAAACTTTGTTGAGAGTTGTTGCCGACTTTTTTACTCAAGAGGTGACTCGATGTTTTAGGAAAACTAAGAGCAGGGAAAGCGGTGTAAGGGCTGAGCTAACAAGGGAGCCAGTGTGGCTGAGAGAGGGTCATCTGAGAAGGGGATTCTTGAGCGGAAAGCTGAACTGTAAGCATCGGGCGGGTGGGCCTGTACAGAGGAGGCGAGGATGCTCGAGGGGCAGAGGGAGGCTGGCGAGAGTGGAGAGGCGATGGGGCAGCCACGGAGAGGAGACGGTGCCCTAGAGGCAGGCAGTTCAGCGTTTGTGGACCATGCCTAGGAGGCAAGTGACAAGGAAAGGCTGCCGTGTAAGAAATAAGTCAGGGAGTCGTGGGGATGGATACCAGTGAGGAGTCCTGGTCCAAGATGGTAGGTTGGGAGAAGGACTTTGTGGGAAGGTCAAGCTGGAGATGGAACCGACAGTTCTTGTGAATGTACTGAGTGTGTGAAGCAGAGGTGAGAACCGAGCAGAACACCTAGGTTTCCCTTGTGCTGGTGATTTTAAATGGTGCGCTAGGCATTCTGGGTACTCTTCGGGGGGGCGTGGTCTGGATTCTGTTCTATTTCTCTGAAGAACACAGGAGAAGTTTATAAAGCTTGTTGACCTGCTTTATAAAGAAATCAACTGGACTAAGACTAACTCTGAATTCTATTCTATTTCTCTGAGGAGCCTTTCACTTGCTTGTCTGTTTGCTTACTTTATAAAGAAGCAAGCTTGCTGTAGACTGTAAAGTCTGCCTCTGGTAGCAGTTCAGTCCCCACCTTTGACTGGGTTGTAGGGAGTTCTTACATATGCATTGTTTAGGATCAGAGCTGAGCAGGTTACCTATCACACAGAATCTGGGCCATCTCTCTGGTCAAAGTTTTCATTTTAGTATAACTGTAGAATAATGTCCCTTGTTTAAAAAAAATCATGCAAGATATCTTTATACCTTCTTGTTGTTTCCAGTAATGGAAACATCTTGCTAAACTTCAGTACAGTATCTCACTACTAGAATAGAGCACACACACAGCATTTCCAAGCCACAAGGCCCTTAGTTGAAGTTGACTCCCTTCCCTGCCTTCCTAACCTGCTCCGTCTTCCCACTCCTTGATTCCTGTTACCTATTCATCTCAAAGATTTGTTGGAGATGGCCTGGCAGTTAAGGGTGTATGATGCTCTTTCAGAGCATCCATGTCTGGCAGCTCACAATCTCATACAACTCCAGCTCTAGGAGAATTACCTTTCTCTGGCCTCCTAAGACACCTAAGACACACCCCCCAGAGGTAAACAATTTAAAGAAGAAGAGGAACAGGAGGATGTTGGGGATTGATTCTAATGCTTTGAATTAATACGGCCCCTAAAATCAGGAATCTGCATGTCCAAATACTGAAGGTCCTTGTCCCTAAATGGTTTTTGATTCATTAATAAAGAGCCAACAGCCAATGGCTGGGCAGGTAGACTGAGGTGGGACTTGGGGACTTGGAGATTTGCAAGGGCTAGGAACTAGGAGAAAGGAGAATCACCATGATTCAGAGGGAGATGGATCAGATTTAGAGCTGCAGAAGGAAAAATCATCCGAAATGTAGGTGAGAAGGAATGCAGCTTCACGAAGGGCTGCCCAGAAGTGTTTTGGGCAGCAAAGAAGGAGCCAGGGTAACAAAGGTAAAATATAGAATTAGAGGGCGAAAAGCCAGGAGTACCATAGGAAAAGTGTGTTAGTCTTGGGGAGGATTAGAACTGCCCAGCCTTTGAGCTAGTCGAGGCATATCAAAAATTAATGTGTGTACTCACAAGCTTGTGTCTTTCATTTGCAAATCCAGAGAGCTCCTGGTAGGCACAGCAAACACACAGGACCTGCTGATAGCAAAGCAGTTAACTAGAATTACCACTACAGGAGGAGGAGGAGGAAGAAGAGGGGGAGAAGGGGGAGGAGGAAGAAGAGGAGGAGGAGGAGACAGAGAGATGCTTCAGTTCCTAGCACCCCATGTATCCAGGGGATACAACATCTCTGGACTCTGGGCACCTGCCCATGAATGCACGTGTGCATGTGTGTACATACACACATGGCCCAATATCCTAGAGATTCATCCGACTTGCCTCTAACAATGATTTGTTCCTCCGTCCCTCAGCATAAATGTAGCACATTGGAGACCACCTGGACTGGTCCAGACTTACAGCCCTGACAGCAAAAGCCACAGTCAATATCTGACCGCCACTCCTGCATGAATCCGTTTGCATTTCTCTAGGCTAAGTGTGTAGGAATGCACTCTCTGGTTGTGTTGTAGTTTAGTTTTTAACAGAAACATCAATGCTGTTTTTGCAGAGTAGCGATACCACCATACATCGATACATCCCAATAGCCACAGATGAGCCATCCGGTTTCAGCCATCCTGAGAGGTGTATGAGGAGGATCTCTCATCACAGCCTTTTATTTGCATTTCCCCCAAGGTTGAAGCCAGCGAGCATCTTTTCGTGTGCTTATTTGCCACCTGTGGACCCTCTTTGGTTAAATGTCTATTCATTTCTGAGCTTCCTCTTTTGAAAAACGAAACTGCACCAGCAATTCTGATATCTGTTTCTGTGCAAGTCTTCACAATTTGCAGGAACCACATCTACCAACAGGAGGTCAGGTCAAGCATCCCCCAGGGTTCAGGAGATGATCGTGGTCCACCAGGAAGGATGGCCAAGAAGAGAGCAGAGAGAGCAGAGGGCAGGCAGATGCTGTGATGTCCTTAAGTAGGGCAGGAAAATGGATTCATTTGTTTTCTCTCTAAATTGCTACCACTTTGTCTTTGTTTGTTTGTTGTGATGAAAACACTGGACACAAACAATTTAAAGGGTGTAAGGATTAAGTTGGATTTACGAGGTGTCAGTTCATCCTCGAAGGGAGGGCATGGAGACAGAAAGGAGTTCACATGATGGTGTCAAGAAAGCATAGACAAAGAAGGAAACAGGAAGAACCAGGAAGAGATACAGCACAAAGACACCCCTCCAGAGGCCTGTTCAGCTCTCCCCTGCCTTCTGCCTTCACCACTCTCAATAATGCTGTAGTGTTATGAATCCATCAAGGGGTTAAACCACCAAGCGCTCCAGGTCTAAGATCTCTGAGAAACACCTTCACAGACACATCCAAAGATGTGCTCCGTTATCAAAACTGTCACTGTCCCCCCTTTTTAATGGGTAGGCAGAGGTTCTTAGCTGATAGGATCCTGTCTTTCCAAGGTCTTCTCCGGACATCCTTTCCCACAGCCTGTCTCAAAGTCACAAAATGATGACTTCACTGTGATACACATAAGTACTCAGTATTGACATTGAAATTCTACATGTGTATATAACAAAAATCGCCTGGACCTGAAAGGGAAGCAGTTGAAAGGAAACACTTAAGAGATATCACATATTAGTGTGAGAAGAAAAAGGGCTAGCCTGGGTCTCAGGCAGCTAGGTCTGTGGCCAGCACTGTCACTATTGAGATTGTACTCTCTGGGATAGCAACTACAACTCATACAATGTAGGAAACATGGTCATAAGACCTAGACTAACCAAGAAAGAGTGGAGCTGTCACTGAGCTCCAGTGGCGCTGTTACTCCAGTGTGTTGTCTTAGGACAAGGCAATGATTTGCTGAATTGTAGCCTAGGTCCAGGGCACTATTTTGGGCAGTTCATGAATGTCAACGTAGTGGAAGTGAACAAGTTATGCAGATATGGCTATTAATGGCCCCTCTAAGTTATTGGTGACTTTGAGGGTTCCATCAAGGACACACCAAGTTTACTCTTCCTTTGCTCGTGACACACTCCCAAGGCTGGAAAGTTTTAGCTTGACTTCACCCATCATCCTGCCCTGTAACCTTCTCCCTGGCGTCTGACTCCTGATGACTTCATTGGTGGTCTTTGGTAACACTTGTGAATATAACTAACAAGATAATAGGGGTCTTCCTCTTACTTACTTAAAGACCAGGATGTGTGCGTGTGCGTGTGTGTACGCATGCATGCCTTCTGCATGTTAATTCAGAAATTTAAAATCTCTTGTAGTCCCGGGGCCTCGCTGTGTCTGACTCCCTTGCCTTAGTCAAGAATATGTCAAGAGGAGGAGGAGGAGGAAGAAGACACACCCGTTTTCTTAACCACTTCCTCATTTCTATTCCCATTCCATTGGTGGGGTCATGTGCCCTCCCTGGTACTTCCTGGGCACACCGTTTGATGTGTCTTCGTCTGCCGATTGTTTCTACGCCAAAGTCCTTGACACTAGGCTTGTTATAAAGAGTAGTTGCCCATATTTGGTCACCCACATCCCCTTGGGAGCTAAGAGGGGTGGGTCTTTCTGCTGCAGCATGCTATAGTGATATCATAGGGCAAGACGAGCAGTCAGAGGATTTTACCGTCTTATGCGTCACTAATGCTACCACGGAGCCTCCAACCTCATGACCTCTAACTCTGAGTGCCTCTCAAACATCCAGAGACCTTTAACACACAGCACGGTCTGGGGGATTAAGTTTTCAGCTTTCAGGGGAGAAAGGAATATGTGCTTTTGTAGGCTGGCTGGTGTGCCAGCCTCCTCTTCCATGACATCAGCCACCCACAGACAAGTCCCTCATTGTCCTCTGTTTTCCTGACTGCCAGTATCAAGGTCTTAGACATCCGGAGTCTGTGTCTCTTGTTACAAGCAAGACCCAGCAAGCCTATGAGTTCGTGAAAGACAGTGGTCGGCCTTACTCAAGTTTTGTAGAAATCTGGTTTACAAGTTATAGCCCTCGAGCTACCCTCTTATCTTGTAATGTAGGATTAGTTGGAATCAGGGATAAAAGTAGACCAACAGGGGAAAGGTTGGGCCAGATCGGATCTCATCTGCATGCTTTAGTATTTTTGTTTTTCCTATTTCTTTGTTCACGTTTATTTGTAAACTATTGTATCCGGAGCTGAGGATGTTTTTAGTGAAGAGGACTTTCATTGCCTTAAACATGGTCCTAGGTTCAATTCTCATTCCTCAAGAATGTCTCATTCTACTGAGTTCTTGGGATCTACAGCAAGCGTAGATCCTTCACCTTGCCTGGCTTTTCCGGGCCTCAGACCTCTCCTCACTAGAGGCCAGCCTCAGTTTCCCTCCCGTTCTTTATGACAGTCTGACATTTGGAGATGTGCATGGTTCTGAGGAAGGCCCTCCTTGCAGAGGAGACTGAGGACTGCAGATTCAGGGCAGGTGCCTATAGCAGGCCCTGGGGCTAGAGGCTACAAGGAAACCTTTGTCCTTGTCCTGGGGAAGAGCCATGCAGAGACCTCCCTCTGCCCTTGGCCGGAGCTTGGAAACTGCACCCCAAGTGGAAAGAGCCTCTATCTAGTTCAGTGGTTCTCAACCTGTGGGCTTTGACCCCTTTGGGGGTGGTGTTAAACAACTCTTTCACAGGGGTCAAATATAAGATATTTACTTTATGGTTTATAACAGCAAAATTACAGTTATGAAACAGCAACAAAGCAGTTGTTTGGTCGTGGGTCACGACAACACGAGGAACTGTACTAAAGGACTGCAGCATTGGGAACCTTGAGAACCACTGCTCTACTTTATCCCTGGGTGGGACCTGGAAGCCTTGAGAGGGACTTTCACTCTCTCTGGCCGGTGTGGCCTGCTTATCTCAGTTCCCTGGGGCCTTTTTAATTGAGTCCAGTGAGCTGTTCAAGTTGAAGTCATCTCTCACAATACTCCGGTTAGCGAAAACACAACTGTTGCCTATTTGAAGATAGGGATTTCTCCTCAGGACTATGTGGTCTCACTCGGATGCCCCGAAGGCTCCATCCCTCCACACCTGGCTCACTGTAGGACCCCTCCTCTCTCCCCACTCTTGCCCTGCCTCTGCCCACTTTAGTTTGTGTTTCTGTCAGCCATTGCTCCCTGTCCCTGTCTCTCCCCTTCCCCTCTCCTCACTCCCGATCTTCATCTCTGTCTCTGTGCAACAGGCCTGGCTGCTCTGACACTCCCGTGACTCTGCCTTGCCTTGAGATAACAGAGGAACATAAACAGGAGCTCAGCATCACCACAATCCTGCACTCCTCCCCCGTCAGAATCCCATCTGCTCCCCAGCTCCAGCTCAGGTGGCTCAGGGAACATTCTGTGGCTGGGTGGAGGAAAGAAGAAATGTGGTCCTGCAGGATTCAGGCTCTTTGTTGGAGATCCGGAGAACAGGTAGCTTCCTTTAAAACAAAAGTTTAAGTGTTTCCTAAGACAGCTGTATATATTGCACCTCAAAAGAGAAGAAGCCCAAACCCTTGGGACAGCAAAATCTCTCCTCTGAAGAAAACAAACTACTTAGGAGTTCTTGGAGCAGCAAACAGCAGCTTTCACCTGACACCCCCGCCCCCTTCTGGGTGTAGCTTCAGGGAGAAGACTGTTATGGCCCAGAAGACACATTCAGGAAGGCTGGGGAGGGGGAGGGGGCACCACTCACAATCACTCCACATCAGAAACTACCCAAGTACTTTCTACCTAGAAATAAGATAATAACAAGAGAGTAGTGAAAATGAAGCCGTTTTTAATAAACGATTCTGAAGAAAGGGACTCCACATTGAGCTAAAGCAAAAATGTCTGACTGTGGTGGGTTAGTGCAAGATAGTGACTTTAAAAAGTCCTCTCCGAACACTCCTCCATTGTTGGTGGGATTGCAGACTGGTAAAACCATTCTGGAAATCAGTCTGGAGGTTCCTCAGAAAATTGGACATTGAACTGCCTGAGGATCCAGCTATACCTCTCTTGGGCATATACCCAAAAGATGCCTCAACATATAAAAGAGACACGTGCTCCACTATGTTCATCGCAGCCTTATTTATAATAGCCAGAAAATGGAAAGAACCCAGATGCCCTTCAACAGAGGAATGGATACAGAAAATGTGGTACATCTACACAATGGAATATTACTCAGCTATCAAAAACAACGAGTTTATGAAATTCGTAGGCAAATGGTTGGAACTGGAAAATATCATCCTGAGTGAGCTAACCCAATCACAGAAAGACATACATGGTATGCACTCATTGATAAGTGGCTATTAGCCCAAATGCTTGAATTACCCTAGATCCCTAGAACAAACGAAACTCAAGACAGATGATCAAAATGTGAATGCTTCACTCCTTCTTTAAATGAGGAAAAAGAATACCCTTGGCAGGGAAGGGAGAGGCAAAGATTAAAACAGAGACTTAAGGAACACCCATTCAGAGCCTGCCCCACATGTGGCCCATACATATACAGCCACCCAATTAGACAAGATGGATGAAGCAAAGAAGTGCAGACCGACAGGAGCCGGATGTAGATCGCTCCTGAGAGACACAGCCAGAATACAGCAAATACAGAGGCGAATGCCAGCAGCAAACCACTGAACTGAGAATAGGTCCCCTATTGAAGGAATCAGAGAAAGAACTGGAAGAGCTTGAAGGGGCTCTAGACCCCATATGTACAGCAATGCCAAGCAACCAGAGCTTCCAGGGACTAAGCCATTACCTAAAGACTATACATGGACTGACCCTGGACTCTGACCTCATAGATAGCAATGAATATCCTAGTAAGAGCACTAGTGGAAGGGGAAGCCCTGGGTCCTGCTAAGACTGAACCCCCAGTGAACTAGTCTATGGGGGGAGGGCGGCAATGGGGGGAGGGTTGGGAGGGGAACACCCATAAGGAAGGGGAGGGGGGAGGGGGATGTTTGCCCGGAAACCGGGAAAGGGAATAACACTCGAAATGTATATAAGAAATACTCAAGTTAATAAAAAAAAAAAAAAAAAAAAAGTCCTCTCCGTCAAAAGAAATCCCCCTTCCCTTCTCCATAGGTCAGGGTTTGCACCCTCCCAAAAGCTCCGTCTTATTGGCCTAGGATACAAAGCCTCATCCAATGAGCAGTTCCGGGTTTGAGACCCCTCCCCCCAGACTCAGTCACTCAACAGAACAACTTTCAAACTCTCAAAAAGTCCTAGGATAAACAAGCCCTGCCAGAAATCCAAGAGAGGGGACTTGGCACCTTTGCAGTTCTGCTGAACTCTGAGAACACTTCATATTGAAAATGGACCATAACAATTATGTCTTATAATACCCACCATCAGTAACAGTGTAAACAGAGCAGACAGTAATCACAGTACGTGGATAAATAAACCAGCGCAACCCAGTGCAACGAGAATGAGCTATCCAGAGTTGTCTGCAGTGACCCCTTGTTGGCTAGGGAAGCACCACACTGAGAGCAAGTGCACATATATGCTTTGTGGTGATGGCTGCTGCCACAGCAGGCACAGGCTAGAGGGCCTCATCAACCCATACATCCTGCTGGGAGAACATGTCAAGCTGTACGATAACGGAAAGCTGGTCTCTTTCCATGTTTTCAAGACTTACAGAAGTCAAGGACAAAATGCAGCCATCTTACCCAATGACTGGACACTTGAACCCTAGAAGGAGTAAGGGGTCTTGGGAAGGTGTGAAAGGTCCAGCAGATCCTGAGTGCCTCTCAGGGATTTTTTTTTCTGCTATTGTAACAAATATCTGAACTAAATCAACTTAAAAAGAGAAAAGGTTGGTGGAGGAGAAAACGCAGCCGTCAGTAGAGTGCTTTCCTGTGACTTGTATCCAGCCCTAGACTGCTTGATTCTCAGCACTGGGGGAGGGTAAGGGAGGGGCATTTATTTTTAGCTCACAGTAAATTTGGAAGGTTGTATGTTTGTTTGTTTGTTTTCGTTTCTGTTTTTGTTTTTCCTAACTGGTTTCTCTGTGTAGTCCCAACTGTCCTGAAACTTGCTTTATAGACTAGGCTAGCCTTGAACTCAGAGACTAGCCTGCCTCTGCCTCCCAAGTGCTGGGATTAATCACCTAGACTTGTAAATTTTAATTCACGGCTGTTGGTCCTATTCCTTTTGGTGTTCTCAATTTTTAAAATCCATTCATTAACAAAACCCATAACTTTTTTTTAAAATATTTATTTATTTAATGTGCATGAGTACACTGTAGCTGTCTTCAGACACACCAGAAGAGGACATCAGATTCTATTACAGATGGTTGTGAGCCACCATGTGGTTGCTGGGATTTGAACTCAGGACCTCTGGAAGAGCAGTCAGTGCTCTTAACCACTGAGCCATCTCTCCAGCCCCAACTTTTAATGTTTCCTCAATTCTTCCTTATTGGAAAAAGTCAAACATCTGTACAAATAACATATGATCACCCTGGCCCAATTCTATTATTATCAATTTAGGGCCAATCCTACTGCCTCTACACTCTAACGATCCTAATGTCAGTCATTTCATCTGTAAAGGTTTTGTGATATTCTTTTCATCTAAAATATTTCATTTAAACCAAGGTATAAGCCTTAGCTTGGGTTTCATTGCTGTGGAGAAAAGAAACCATAACCAAGGCAACGTTCATAAAGGACAACATTTACTTGAGGCTGGCTTACAAGTTCGGAGGTTCAGTCCATTGATACCGGGGCGGGAAGCATGGCAGTGTCCAAGTAGACATGGTGCTGGAGAAGGAGCAGAAAGCTCTATATCCTCTACAGGCAGCTAGGAGGAGGCTCTCTTCCACACTAGGCAGCACTTGAGCATAAGTAGGAGACCTCAAGACCCTCCCATAGTGACACACTTTCTCCAACAAGGTCACACCTCCTACTAGTGCCACTCTCTATGGGCCAAACATATTTCAAACCACCATAGTATAAGCAACTGAGGATGTCTAAATTGTCGGCTTTCTCTAGCATAGTGGAGCTTTAATTAAGTGATAAACTGAGGAACAGTGCAATGGCAACATCTTTTGGGGTAACACTTCTCCAGGGGAAACCAGGGAAGCAAGGCATCTTGGGAGTGGAGGGAGGCATATTGTAGGTGGAAGTGAGACATCTTGCAGGTGAAGGAAGGCATCTTGGCTGTGTTGGGATGGAGGTGAGGTTTCTTGGGGATGAAGATTGGCATCTGGGAGAATGGAGGTAGGAGTGTCAACGCTGGCTAACTACAGCCTATGTCCCAACCTATTAGTAACTACCATCCTGTTATTTCTCCCACCAACGTACCCCATTGTTATAAAAGGTCAAGACCCAAAATACAGTTTCTATTCCCTTCGCCTCATCAGAGAGCCAAAAGCCATTAAGTAGAACCATTGGTAAGACAGGGGTAATCAGTGGGAGTTCAAAGGTATCGACTATGACTGTTCTTAGGGGAAGGGTTCAGGCTATCTTAGGAACCGTGTGCAAACCTGCAGTCACGCAGAGTTCTCTGCCTCTTTGTTCCACCTCAGGACCAAGGATCCCCCAAACTGGATACATAAGAGGCGGCCCTTGGTGGCAGGACAGTGGGCTTCACACTCCTCCCAGCCTGGGCAAGCCGTAAGTCCACAGATGCATCCGGGAGTTCATCTTGTCTTGTTCAGCTCTTGTTTAGCACGTAGAACTCTGGGGATCCTGCTGGTGAAAGGTGGTTCAGGAGGACAGAAGACCCCCCCACCTGGCACCACATAGCAGGGGTCGGGGGTCACAGCACTTCTCAGATGACCTCAGACACCCAGAGCCCCCGAGGACCTCTCAGATGAGCAGGTAAGTGCTGGAGAGATAGAAGAGAAAGAGAAGCATAGCCGTGTGAGGATGATGAAGAGAGGCAGAACTGGAGATGGAGGGTCGTGAGGAGCAGCCTGATGTGAGTAGCCAGCAGTTCCACCTGAGGCCATGCTGAGGTCCTGAACCATGCTGCTGCTGAGAGCCTTGTCTGTGTCCATGGCCTGTAGCAGCGGGGGTATATGAGAACCAAAGGCCATGCAGACACCTGGTCTGGGCTGCCATGTGGGGCCATGTTGATGTTCGAGGGCTGTGCAGAGCTTGTCCTGCCCTTCACCAACTGCAACACACAGTTGTGTAGGACTGGGCTTGGTTGCAGGGTGTGAGCGAGGGAGAAATGACCCCTCCCCTCATTGGATGTATGATAGTATGCAAAAGAGATGCCCCCTCCCCCTCACCTCTTGCCACCTCAATGCCTTGGCCCAAGAGCTGGCCCCACCCCTCTCCTGAGCAATGGGGGAAAGCTGCCCCAAGGACAGGAAAGCAGGTGAGATGGCCCCACCCCTCATCCAGGCAGTGCTGGAGAAAAGACCCAGAGGAGTGGGAGCAGGAGAGCTGGCCCTAAAGGTGTGATCATGGGAGATCTGTCAGGCTGATCATCTCAGCTAGGACCCAGGCCCAGTTCCAGGGTTTTGAATTAGCCCGCGCCAGCATCTACTCCCTCTATGTACTGCTGGAGTGCATGAAGGGGCCAGACCTACAGATCTGATGACAGAGGGTAACAACGGGATATCTGTGAGGATCCAGTATTGATGGTGTAGCAGAAGCCAGAGGCTTCAAACCAGACCAATGACTCTGCAATGAGCATTTGCAAGAAAAGCTGTTTGGGCAAAAGGGTGTGGTGTATGACACACTGCAGCTTCCACTTAGGATGTTTGTTTGTTTCTCACAATCTGCAGGTTTCGAGGGCAGAGGGCAGATATGGAGGGATGGGGAGATGAGTGGGATTGGGGTACATGATGTGAAGTTCACAAAGAATCAATAACAGGTTTTTTAAAAACAAAATTAATTAATTAATCAAATCTTTAAAAAAAAAAAAAGGAACTCAGAGGATCTTTTGACAGAATTTACCAGTCAGGAAGTGTGGTAGTTTGAATAAGAATGGCCCCCATAGGCTTAGTCACCAGAGAGTGACACTACTCAAGAAAGATTAGGAGGTGTGGCCTTGTTGGGGTAGGCATGACCCTGTTGGAGGAAGTGTGTCACTGGAGGTGAGGTTTCAGAAGCTCAAGCCTGGCCCAGTGGCTCACTCTCTCTTCCAGCTGCCTTTGCATCCAGATGTAGAACCCCAGCTTTTCCAGAACCATGTCTGCCTGTGTGCCACCATGCTCCCCACCATGATGATAATGGACTAAACCTCTGAAACTGTAAGCCAGCCCCAATTAAATGTTGACCTGATCCACATTTATAAGAGTTGACCTGATCATAATGTCTCTTCACAGCAATAGAACACGGAATAAATAAGACAGGAGGTTCCATCAAATTCCCACAGAGCCAAATCAGCAGCTTCTCTCTTGCGTACCAGGCAGAGGAAATTAGAGGCTCCACCATAACTTCCTCCCAAGAAGTCTCTGTTCAGTGATGGTTGGATGTTGACGGAGTGAACGCCCGTTGCTGAACAGTTCTGAAGGATTCTCTGTTTCCGACACTGCCTATCAACATAGGCTTCCTTGTCTTCCCTTCTCACCTCTAGTACCTAGAGGAATAACCTTCCTAGTAATCTCCATGAACTCCGTTCATGTCTGTCTCTGGGAGAAGTCAGGCAGTGCTCTGAGCTAGGGGTGCTTAGTTCAGGTTGTCCTAGCCATCAACCCCCACTCCACACGATGGGCCTGTCTGTCTGGAGAGCTGCTGTGAACCAGTCATTGTGCAAGGGCGGTTTGCCTCAGAGATCAAAGAAGCCTCTGCGTTCTGGGAAAATATTGGGTCACATAGCATGTCATTTCAGAACGGCTCTCAAGCACTGCATTTCCTGCGCTCTGCAATTACAGCCACTCTCTGTGTTCGCTGTAAATGACCGTGTAAGCAGCTATTTACGCTCCGGCTCTGGGCACTACTCAAGGGTTCCTTCTAAATATATCATGGAAAACTCATAACCCTAGGCTGCCCACATGCCCCTATACAAGGGGTGCCACCGTGTTTGTGGCTGAGTGCCTACACATAAAGCCCAGCCTGGAGAACCATTCAAAGCCAGACAGCCCTGCCTCTGCTTTTCCCCTCTCCTCACCCTGTTATAGAAGCCACGAGGAATCCCCACAGAGCAGGGGAAGCCACAGAGCTTTGAGAGGCATTGTTAGGTTGGCTTCAAGGGCCAGAACTCTGCAGTCTAACAACAAGCCTGGTACTTGAAACGTGTGCCCAATAAATGTTTATCAGATTCCAAACCCATATTCGTGGGTTGCTCTCCCTCCCCCCTCCCTCCCTCCCTCCCTCCTTTCCTTCCTCTCTGAAAAACTGGTACACATTTGTCTTTGCTTTTGATGGGCAAAGACTCATCAACCATACCCGTGGATGGGTTAAGTCCACTAGATCCTCCTATGGAACGCTCTCCGGGCTTTTAAAAGTTTCTCTTTATGCTCTGGGATGGATTAAGTGGGGGACGGGGGAAGCAGCATGCTGAAGGGGGTGTGCGCTGTGCTATGACTTTCGAGAAAAAGAAAATGTTGAAATGCACCAAATATGTCTGAAGCACGGACAAGAAATCTTTCCAGAGCCTGCCTTTGGGGAAGACAAGTGGAGCACAGGGACCCACAGTGAGAAGGGAACTGCATATCAGACCGTATTTGTCCACTTTCACTTTCTGTGAATGCGTACGTGTACACACACCAATAGAAACAAAGCAAAGGCAGCTGGTAGATTAGCTCAGTGGGTAAAGTAGACCATGGTCAATCCTCTGCTTCTACGTAAATGCCAGGTGGACGTGGCAGCCCACCTGTAATTCCACGGCTCAGACTAGACAAGTTAGTCCTGGCAGGAAGCTGACTAGTTACACTAGTGGGACGGGACTGGTGAGCCCTGGGTTCAGGTGATAGACCCTGCCTCAAATTTTAAGGAGAGTAATTGAGGAGGCCACCTGACATCACTGTGTAGGCTCCACTCATATACACACATGCACCCAAATACATATAAACATTATGGTTAGTTTCTTGTCAACTTGACAGTCTAGAGTTATTTGGGAAAAGGAAACAGTTGGGAAAATGTCATGTTGCCTATAGGCAAGTCTGTAGGGCATTCCCTTCATTAAGGATTGGTGTGGGTGGGCCCAACTCACTGTGGGTGGGGCCATCCCTGGGCAGGTGGTTCTAGGTGATGTAAGAAAGCAGGCAGAGCAAAGCAGTAAGCCTCCTGTCTCTGAGGCTTCTGCCCTCAGTGGTGGACCATTAACTGGAAGATGGATTAAATCCCTTCCTCCCCAAGTTGCGTTTGGTCACAGTCTTTATCACGGTCATAGAAAACATAACTAAGAAAAACCCACGTGAAACGTTTGCACACCACAGACACAGGCACAAGCCAAAACTAAAAAGAAAGACCTGTTGTCTGGTATGGATGCACTCACCATTGTGTGTATTCGTACAGTAGGATTTGGAGTCTGCGTGTCTCCCCGTGTGTGCCTGACTCAGAGCACGTACATATAGACATTGCTCCTAAGGAAGTTGGCTGCAGGAGCCTGCTCTCCTTCAGAACAGACTGCCAACTGCACCTCCTAGGAGCAGAAGCAAAAATCCAAACAAGATCTGACGGATCTTCCAACATCAATTGATACAATCACAGTAATCCCCCACAAGTATGCCCAGAGGCCCGGGTCTCAGGTGATCCTTCATCCTGTCAAGTTGACGATTAACACTAGCTGTCACGGTACCTGATTTACATACTTGCTCTTCTGTATTTTATTGGTATGTTAGAGTGTACTTCTATGTCTAAGAAAACCTGCTCACCGTGAGTGTGCCGCCTTGTGAGCCACAGCCTCGGACATCTCACATTTTACATGTCTCTCAATTGCATCACGAATGGCTGGCCTGAACCCTCTAGTTCATGTAGGAGCATTTTACAATGTTCACAAGATAAAATATCCAAAGATGTACTTCTCTGAGAATAGGTCCCTCATGTGTGTGGTGTATGCGCGTCAGATGGCTTCCTCTATTGTCGGCTGTAGTGTTTTCTTGATGCAGTCTCTCACTGCAGTGGAAGCTCACCACTTCAGTGGCTGGCCAGCAAGTCCTCAGGAACCCGGATGCTAGGCTTACAGGTATCTATCTATACCCATGCCTGTCTTTGATGTGGTGCTAATGACTTGTGCAGCGGAGCACTCTCATACACTGAGCCATCTCCCAGCCCTGTGCCCCACCTTCACGTGGCAAATGATTACATTTACTGGGTACCTAGAATGTGCCTGGCAGCACTCTCAGATCTGAGAAGCCAGAACAAGATCCTTAAAAACCGTGTCCTTGATGGGGATTAGCTCCGTGGTATAGCGTTTGCCTGGCACATGTGAAGCCCTAGGTTCAGAGAAAAATCCCTGGCCTCTCAGGATTTATGCTGGGTTGGATAGGAAAGAAGACAATAGCTGGCATTATGGTATGCTAAGATGCGGCAGATAAATAGGAGGTGGAGGAGGGGTGGGTTTCAATTTTAAGGTGGGCAACTGCTAAGGAGGCAAAAATACTTGGAGGAAAAGGCCCAAAGGATGCATAGGCACAAAGCCCTCTGGGATTACCGAGGGGCCCCCTCTCAGGGCTGAACCCTCACCCCCACCCCCTCCCCACACGCCTGCTGCATGCTTAGGAGATTAGAGCCTGGAAACTCACCAGTTCATTTTCTATGAACTCAGGTGAGTTGGCTCCACATAGGTCAAGTGGATCCCAAAACAAAAGGAGACTAGGTCCTGTCGCTCACCGAGGTAGTCCAAAGACACAGAAGCCGCCGTGGGCTTCACTCCAACCTCAGTTTTGGAGTAGGAGGAAACAGACCTGAAGAACCAAAGCAAAAATAAATGTTCAAAGAGCTCTGCCTCCTAACTACCCCTGTGTGGAGTCTAACTACCCCTGTGTGGACACTAACTACCCCTGTGTGGACACTAACTGCCCCTGTGTGGACACTAACTACCCCTGTGTGGACACTAACTGCCCCTGTGTGGACACTAACTACCCCTGTGTGGACACTAACTACCCCTGTGTGGAGTCTAACTACCCCTGTGTGGAGTCTAACTACCCCTGTGTGGACACTAACTACCCCTGTGTGGACACTAACTACCCCTGTGTGGACACTAACTACCCCTGTGTGGACACTAACTACCCCTGTGTGGAGTCTAACTGCCCCTGTGTGGACACTAACTACCCCTGTGTGGACACTAACTACCCCTGTGTGGACACTAACTACCCCTGTGTGGACACTAACTACCCCTGTGTGGACACTAACTACCCCTGTGTGGACACTAACTACCCCTGTGTGGGCACTAACTACCCCTGTGTGGACACTAACTACCCCTGTGTGGACACTAACTACCCCTGTGTGGAGTCTAACTACCCCTGTGTGGAGTCTAACTACCCCTGTGTGGAGTCTAACTACCCCTGTGTGGACACTAACTACCCCTGTGTGGACACTAACTACCCCTGTGTGGAGTCTAACTACCCCTGTGTGGACACTAACTACCCCTGTGTGGACACTAACTACCCCTGTGTGGACACTAACTACCCCTGTGTGGACACTAACTACCCCTGTGTGGAGTCTAACTACCCCTGTGTGGAGTCTAACTACCCCTGTGTGGACACTAACTACCCCTGTGTAGACACTAACTACCCCTGTGTGGACACTAACTACCCCTGTGTGGACACTAACTACCCCTGTGTGGAGTCTAACTGCCCCTGTGTGGACACTAACTACCCCTGTGTGGACACTAACTACCCCTGTGTGGAGATTAGCTACTCCTGGAAGGAGACTCGCCAGTCATGTCTTCAGAGCACACAACCTGCAAAATGTTCCCCAAAGAGAAGGACATAAGGGGACATCTCAGATCTTCCTTCACCAGAGCTCTGAGAAGGCCTCAGAGAGAAAATACACCCGACTTTGCTCAAACACCCTTGAGGAAGGCTACTATCACTCATATGCTAGGCACACAAGTCTGTGGACACATGTCTTGAGCACTAGTGAGTAGAAGCTTTCAGTAGAATTGTTTTGGGGGAAGATATCTTATGAATTATAGGAAATTGTTGGTCTGTGTTATTTTCCCAGTAAGAGTCTCTGTGAAGACCATTAAATATGTGCACGGAAACGGGGAGATTAATGCCGGCGCCCAACTCACTTCCTCTTTTTCATTCAGATTTGAACGGCAACTCATTCCACAGTTCCTCAGAAGGTCCCTCAAGTTCCATGGTCCATTACCCAACCCAATCACACATGTTTCCTGGATTTACTTTCCCTGTCTTACACACACACACACACACACACACACACACACACACACACACACACACACGTGCTCGAGGAATGCTCACACAGGCACACAGTTGTGTGGGGCACGGAAAGGCTAGAACTCTAAGGAAGAGGAGGACCCTTTCCATTTGAGGATGGTGTATGCGTGCATCTGAAAGTGATGATTGGGCATCCAGAGGAGACAAATCCTTCCCCTGAGGCGGGCAGCTATGGAGAATGTCTTAGTTTCTTTCCCCTTTACCATGGTAAAATACTAGGCCAAAATCAATTGAAAGGAGAAAGGGTTTATTCTGGCTCTCAGTTCTCAGATAGCATCTGTCAAGGAGGCAGGAACTTAAAGGAGCTGGTCACATCACATCCACACTCAGGAGTAGAGAGCAAGGTGAATGCCTGCTGCTTCTCAGCTCCTTTCTTCTACCCACAGCAGGAAGGCACCCCCACCTCCATACAACCAAGATAATCACCCACAGGCATGTCCAGAGGCCCCTCCCAGGTGCCACGACATTCTCTCCAGTGGATAATTAACACTGAGCAACACCGTGTGCATATTCAGTATAGGGAAGCCATCACACAGCCCCTGATGTCTCTGTTTGCCTAAGAACGAGGGAGAAGCTGGAAAACCTCTGAAAAAGGATGCCTGAAAATCCCGTTTGTGGCCACCATGTGCATAGCCGAAAGGGATGCTGGGTTGCATTTGAGCCTCCCAGCACATCTAGAATCGTCATAGCAACACACTTCACGAGATCCTGAACTGGATGCAGCCCAAGTACCCATCCATGGGAGGATATATAAATAACAGACACTCTTACAATGGGGCAGGGCACAAGAAGAGGAGCTGGGGGAGGAGCCTCCATCAGTTAAGTGCTCATGTAAGCATGAAGACCTCAATTCTGTCTCCAACACTCCTGTAAAAGCTAGGTGTGGATACTCTGTCTGTAATCCCAGCTCTAGCAGGGCAGAGACAATTGTATCCCTAGAGTGTACTACCCAGTCGATCTAGCTGTAGTGGTAAGCTCCAGGTTCAATGAGAGACCTTGTCTCAAAAGCTAGGGCAAACAACTATAAAGGAAGATACCCTTCGACCTGCAAATGTACCCCTCTATACACATGCACAGGAACATGTACGTATATGAATATGTATACACACACACACAAATACCCGTTGAGAGTTATATCTTAAGAGTTTAGACCCCCACTGCCTACCATTCTTGGGCACACCCCTTATAACCCACTGTCAACACAGCCAACAGAGAAAACTTTTCCAACCATGAATCAGCTTCGGCCATGCCCACTCTTCAGAAACTCTTCTTTATCTTCAACACAGCATTTGCAGCTTCCCTTCCACCCCCTTTCCCCATCCCACTCCCATTCAGGGTCCTCAGAGCATGCACACGCTCTTTCCACACAGCCCCTACAAAGTCATGGTTTTCCTACACAAGGATTATTAACCTTTGCAACTGCCCAATACCTCCAGTCTCCTCAGCCTTGGCATCCCCTCCTCTAAAAGCCCTCAGAGTGTCCACAGCACGAGCAAGCAATAACCCATTTAAGTGCCCTTGTCTTCTACAGGAGGCAGGGGCCGCTTCTGTCTCACCCAGGGCAGGGGCTGCTTCTGTCTCACCCAGCATCGTGGCTTTAGTCCGGGCACATGGTTAAGAGATGCCTCATAGCGTGTGTTAGTGGAATGGCATACCTCTTTGGAAAGGACTGTTCCAAAACATTCGTTGGTGGTGTCCACCCACCCCTCTGCTTCTATTTATACAACTCTCTTCTCTGAAGCCCATGCACAGGGTACTCGGAAGGCACCCAGAAGGATGCCCATCTTCGTCTTCCCCTCCAGAGGATTCATCCTGAGGGCAGAGCCACACTGTTTCCCAGGGTTCCCCTGAGATGGAGCTGTGGCTGTAGTATCGATTTGCTTTGCAACCTTCCCAAGGACACCTGGGTTCTCTTTTTCTCTCTCGCACACCCTATCGATATCTTCTGGGGTCATCTCCCAACCAAACGACCTGCCCCTGGATCCTTCCTCCAAGGACCACTTCCGGGGCTCTGTCTGCCAAAAGGTTGAATGGCTGGCAGAAAAATGAATTTGGGACAGCCTTCCTCGAATGTTCTGTGTAGAATAGACAGGGTGATCTCACTAAGTACAGAGTCTGGTGAGGAAAAGAAGTGTTGAGCCAAGGAGACTGAGAAACAGCCAGGATTCCAGGGCCAAAGGAAAGTATGAAGCTACCTCCCCACCCCCAAAAAAGTTAGACTCGGCAACGGAAAGCTGACCAATCAAGCAAGAGGCCAATGATTGGGAGTGTGCGATAGATGCTGGAAGAGGTTAAGGAAGGATCGTCACTGCCAGGGTCGGGCAGAGTGGGTCCTGCAGATATCATGACTTAAAAGTTTGCTTCTAGAACCGTGTGGTACACATTTCTGGTACAAGGTAGCTTTTGAAAGCTACCTAACTTGGGGTAATAGTTGTAGCAACCTAGGAAGTGAATACAGTGTGGCGTTATTTTATAGCTGACAACACATACTTATTGTCATGTGGCTACTACAGCTTTTGTATTGTTACTTGGCGTTATTACTATTTACCAGAGAGTCCAGGTGCTTAATGTAAAGATAACCAAGGTAATCAGTGAACTGGTCAGCACCAGTTCATATCTGATCATCAGGTCCCATTGTCATTTGATCTCTCATTGTTGTTGATTTGCAATTTCCCAGACACTCTCTAGGCATTTAAGATAAAAGAAGGAGATACTCAGTTTTAACTGTCAGCTCCTTGTATTGTCAAATCACCTGGGAAGAGTCTCAGTGAGGGTTGTTTAGCTCAGGTTAGCCTGTAGGCATGTGTAGTGGGAACTGACTTGATTATGTTAACTGATGTGGAAGCACCCATCTTAAAGGGATGTGGCACCTTTTCCTGGGTTTGGGCCCAGGACTGTATAAAAGAGAAAGTGAACTGATTTGTAAGCGCACGTACATCAATGCTCACTGTGGATGTGACTGGCTGCTTCAAGTTCCTGCCCTGACGTCTATGTAATGATGGACTGCAACCCAGAATTATGAGATGGATAAACCCCTTCTCTCCTGAAGCTGCTTCTTGTCTGGCTATTTTACCACGGCAACAGGAAAAAGAAGCAAAACAAAGGTCCGTACCACACAGCGTTTATCTGCCAGCAGGCAGACAGGCCTAATGAGTAATCCTGTTGCTTAGCAGGCTGGACCGAGTTAGAGGCTATGAGCAGAGACTGGACAGGGGAGGGAGAGTGAGTGAGCCTGGAGACAGTTTGCAGTGTTAAACAGAGGCAGTTGGAAAATTGAGGCCTCTGCAAAGATATCGGAATGGAGACGGTGAGTCTTATGGATGTCTAGGAGTGTTCCAGACCTGAGTGTCCCTAGGCATAGGGGACAGCCCAAATTATTACAGTAGGAAACTCAAGCTTTTTAAAAGGGACAATGAAACGCTGTCTCTAAGCATCAAAATCAGGCTTCGAAGTATGTCCCAAAGAATCCTCCAGATTCTAATAGAGCTTCCAAGGCCACGACACAGCCCCACCCCACCCTCTCCATTCTCAGCCAGATCATTCGATCTCAGTTCTCATTTGCTTTGTCTCTTGAGGTTTTAGTTGAATTTCATCTAAGGACTCTCAGAGCTGGGAAGCAGGCCTGGGATAAACTGCAAGACAGCCATTCTGTGAAAGAGAGAGAGCCTACCAGACATTGCAAATGAAGTTGAATGCCCATGCGATTAGTGTAAGAAGCCAAACCCAAACAGTTACCTCCTGGTTTCACTTCTAGGACATTCTAGAAAGGACAAATGTATGGAGACAGAAAACAGATACAGGCTTCCAGAAACTGCAAGGGGAACTGTTGCCCACACTGCCCACTGAGCCTAACTGGGAATGCTCCTCAAACTTGATCCCACCCACCCCCAAATATTTGGAGATATACTGCTTGAGTAATCTTTTATTCTGGGGTCACTATGAACTGTGACAAAAAGACAACTACCTTGGGTATGAAAAGACAACTACCTTGGGTTTGAAAATCAAGAAGATAACCCCCTGGTTACTGTGTGCACAGGACCATCGACTGGTGACTTCAGTGCCTTTCCTAGCACTCTGTTTTCATGCATACAATTCTCACTAGACTTCAGTAGAGGAACTGGAACTCCACAGGGCTCCTTGTGCCAGGTTTTATTTCCCAGAACAGCAAGAGATACTATTAAACATAAAATAATGAAACCTTGTGTCTTGAGCCTCTCCTTTGAGCAATAATTTAGGACACAGTAACAAATAATTGGAAAGGCCAGAAACAGAGCCCGAGGCAATGGCTGTGGCCCTGCACCTGCTCACTGTGTGCTGCACCGGCAGCTTCGCTTTCTCCTGCCTTGTTCCTTCTTTAGACAGTGGGGAGCCTTCATACGCAGTCTACTAGAGGAAACTCCATAGATCCCACCCGAGAGCAAGAGGTAACAGCTCTCATCTGGAGGTCAAGTGTTAAAGTTATACCAGGCACAAAGTAGGTGCTCAAAAGATATCTGGCAGATGAAAGCTCAACTTCCAGGCTCAGTCTACAAGCTGGTATTACAGTTAGCAGTATCAGTCTTTATGGAGGAGACCACAGCAAGCTGATAATGAAAACAGTTTAGACCCACATGACAGAGGACTGACTGTGTGCAAAGGGCAAGGCTGTCTTCTGAATGGGTGACATCTGAACTGAGTCTGAAAGGTAACAGTAGCTGCTCTGAGCAGGTAAGATGTGTGTTCTGCACAGAGGAAGGCCAAAGGAAAATGCTCTAGAGTGTGAGTATATGCACATACACGCATACACACACAGGTACACACATACATACTTGCATGCACACACATACACATTTGAATACAATACACGCATACATATTCACATACACACACATATGCATCTATGTGCATACACACACAACTTTAAAATATAAAAAGAAGGTTCTGGGCCAGCATAAGCTGCACTTATTCTTGAGCAGGGCAAACAACAATAAGCAATAACTTGGGACAAAGAACATTTTATCAGGGTGGTCTTTGCCTCTGATTCCCTGCTTTTACCTTGGGTGGTCTTCCCTTTATGGGCACCTGTCATTGGTATACAAAGGAGTTAGGCTGGCATCAGTGGGACCCTTGTGACTCATGCCACTCTAGGAGGGCTCTTGTGAGCATCTAACACCCTGGATTCAGCAGTATCCCCTGAGGTCATGGAATTTGGCCATGGGAGAGTACTTGCCCTACACCTGGGGTGGGGGCTGAGGGATGGTGACTCAGTTTCCTTTTGAGAGCTAGTTTAAGGCTTCTAGCACATCCTCAGCCTGCAGAAGTTCTCTGTAGCAGAGGAAAGCTCATACAGAACCCAGAGGCCTAAGAGCTGATCATCGTAGACTTGTCCTTTAAAGCACCTATGAGGGGCTGGAGAGATGACTCCGTGGTTCAGAGCACTTGCTGCTCTTGCAGAGGACCTGGATTGAGTTCCCAGCACTCACGCCAGGCAGCTAACAGCCGCCTGCAACTCCAGCTCCAGGGGGATCTGATGCCTCTGGCCCCCATGTAACCTATGCCCATGTGGTCAGACATATCCATACATGTAATTAAAATAGTTTTGAAAGAAAAATTTTGAAGCTCCTCTCAGGGACCAGTGGGATGATGCTATGGGTAAAGTCATTTGCTACTCACGTTGATGATCTGAGTTTAATCCTCAAGACCCACATGGTGGAAAGAGAGAAGAGACTTCCAAGACTTGTGCTTTGCCCTTGCAAGCATACAGTGGCATATGCTAACATCTTCATAAATAAATCATGGTTACAAAAGTTATTTAAAGGCACCTATGGCTAGGTAAGGTGGCTCCTGCCTATAATCACACTTGGGAGGTTGAGGCAGGAGAATTTCCATGAGTCTGAGGCTAGCCTGGGCTATATAATGAGTTCTAGGCCTGCCTAAGCTACACAGTGAGACACTGTTTTACTTTTTAAAAGCAACAACAGCAAAAGTTCTGGTGGCGCTTTTAAATTTACAATCAGTATGTATCTGCTTCTTGTTTATTCAAACTTTAAATTTTAATAAAAAAATTTACAGTTTTATTCTCCTAACTTTAAGAGGATGATATATGTTGTTGATTCTAAAGGACTTCTCTCTCTCTCTCTCTCTCTCTCTCTCTCTCTCTCTCTCTCCCTCTCTCTCCCTCTCTCTCCCTCTCTCTCCCTCTCTCCCTCTCCCTCTCTCCCCCTCCCCCTCTCTGTTCCCCCCTCTCTCCCCATCCCCTATCTTTTCTCTTCCATTCCTTGGGCTAGAATCCTCAGTCCCCTCCCACTCTACCTGCCTCTCCTCCCTTGCCTCTTACCCATTCTAACCCATGGCCTCCTGCCTTAGAATTAGGATTCGAATGGTGTGGGTAAACCTCAGCTGCTTTGAGAGGCCCTGAGCAAAACAAGAGTTCTTAGAGCCTGCTGTTAGCAGTGGGGCCCAGGCCAACCATTGGACTTTTCCTACTTGATAGGACGGTACCTTGCTCCTACTGCCCTCTGTGCTGCCAGTAGCCATGGGTCCAGAAAGAAAGGAGAGAGATTCCTTTTCTCCTTCTCCTCTGGAGGCACACAGCTTAGCCTATCACCCTGAGGCTTCATCTGGAAGATCTATTTTCTGCATCACAGACTCGGGCCACCATGGGCTTCCTGAATGACTTGGAACACATGTCTATGTTATGTCTGTGTCTCTTTTTCTGCCATTGGCTGTCGCTTACCACTCTGCTGGGGATGGCTGGCTGGATGTGGAAGCAGCTGACAGACAACACTTTCAAGCATAGCCTGGAACAAGGGCTGTCTCACTGCAGAGGATAAATCCAGCTTCTGAAGGGTGCCAGGCCATTGAGTGTTAGAATGTGCATCCGGGAAAATTCCAGAAGAAAACTTCTGAAACAGCACCACCTCCCAAAGGATCCTGGAGATCTCTGTGGAGGATCGGAGGTACAATGCAACCAGAATGAGTCTATGGGGGAGGGAACAATCTGAAAATAGAAGGGACCCTCTCCTGGCTTCTCCTAATTCCCCATAGTCTCTACTGCCTCATGCCCACAGCCCGCAGCCCACAGCCCACAGCCCTCGGCCACCACTACCATTCCACTCCAGCAAATAGGACTGGAGGACATCAGCAGCCTTGGTATAGATAAACCCAGGGGTTACTTTTCAAAACGACCACACCCTCTGCTTACCCTGTTTGGGGATCCTTCATTTTCTTTGGCTTCAAACTCCCTACTTTTGCTGTGTCTTAGTTTGAATTCACCTATAGGCATTAGGCATTTTACTTGGGAGTAGATCCCAGAACAGTGAGCGTGTGTGTGTGTGTGTGTGTGTGTGTGTGTGTGTGTGTGTGAGAGAGAGAGAGAGAGAGAGAGAGAGAGAGAGAGAGAGAGAGAGAGAGAGAAAGGAAAAGAAAATCCAGGAAACATGTGTGATTGGGTTGGGTAATGGACCATGGCACTTGAGGGACCTTCTGAGGAACTGTGGAATGAGTTGCCGCTCAAATCTGAATGAAAAAGAGGAAGTGAGTTGGGCGCCCGCATTAATCTCGCCGTTTCCGGACTGGGCATGCGCGTGACCAGCTGCCTCACATCCCTGCCACCACGGAAGGATTGTCTTCTCAGACTGAGACAAAGCAAACATTTCTGAGAGGGTTAGTTTTTACTGTCCCTTTGACAGTAGCCTAAAATATCACCTGAGAGCTTCAGCTGAGCCTGTGGGCTTGTGTGAGGGAGATTATCTTGGCTAATTGATGTAGGGCAGCATTCCCTAGGGCAGTGCTTCTCAACCTTCCTAATGCTGCGACTCTTTAATGTAGTTCCTTGTGTTGTGGTGACCACCAACCACAAAACTATTTTGTTGCTACTTCATAACTGTAATTTTGCTACTATCGTGAATATGAATATCTGATATGCAACTCCCAAAGGAGTTGAGGCCCACGGGTTGAGAACCCCTGCCCTAGACAATGGTGTCCTGAGGAATGTAAGAAAAATGCAAGCACCCAAGGAAGGATGCATTCATTTTCTCTCTGCTCGGCACTACAGCCCTCACATTCCTGCCTTGGCATCCCCGTGGGGATGGACTGCAATCTGGAACTGTTAGCTGAATAAACCCCTTCTCCAAGATGTTGCCTTCTGTGGGGATATTTTATCACAGCAACAGAAATAAAACTAGAACTCCTCCTTCCTTATGTTGCTCTTCTCAGACCTTTTATCGCAGCAACTGGAAAAGTCAGGACGACACCCCACACACTTCTGGTTCACAGAGGGTCACCCCTCAGGACCATCATCAACTCTTTATGTACAAAATACATCCGTGTATAGTTGCTTGATGTGGGACGCCATCCGCAGGCGTAGCCCCCATCTGCACTGTAACTGCAGTCAGTGGGCCAGGAGGACACGTGGGAGACACCAAACTGTCTACTAGATATCGCCACCATGACAGCTGGTCAGGACACCTCTCCTACCCATGTGGTAACCTCTCCCCATCTCACTCTGGGAAACCATCCCACTCTCCTGAGGTTCCTCTGACTGCCTGTCCTTCCTGCTGTCATCTGCCTCCTAGCCCGATTCTTTTCATGCCCACTGTTCTTAGCTTGTCCCCCATCACTGCCAAACACATTGTGTTAGTCTTTCTTTCTCCTGAAAGCAGGTTCTGGAAGTCAGGAGCCAACACACATTTGGTGACTGTGGTTAACATGGCATCTAGTAAGCAGTAGAAGCCTGAGAAAGTATATATAATTCCCCCATTTAAAAAAACCCACAATCACTTCTCAGCCTTTGGCTAAGATCAAGTGTGAAAAAAAAAAACCCACTGGTGTACACTATGGAATGCATCCTTTATGCCCTAAAGACCCAACACGAAAGTGACTTGTTAACTTTTGTCACTCTTGCTCTCGGGGTGGGGTGGGCAGGAGTGGTGAGGCTGCCACCTTTCCTCTCAGTGATGCCAACCTGGTAAGTGATTGTCTGATTCCTCTGAAACCCTAGATTCTGAAAGTCACTGGCTCCAGACCACCACCCTCCTTTACCCTCCTTTCACGAGCCTCGGGCACACACAATCCCCTGTGCCTTCCATGCAGGTTTGTTGGACTCCCCTGCCTTTGCATCCAGTTACTCCCTCTCCCCAGGAAACCTGCAGTCTGGGTTATCTCTATGGTTTTACCTGTTCTGAGCACTTTGGATAAATGAAATCATGTGACATTCGTCCTTTCCTGTCTAGTTTCTTCCACTAAACATTTTTTTCAGGGTTCATCCTCATCAGCATATATCAGCATCTTGTTCATTTTCACAGGTGCATTCAATCCGTAGATGTGCCATGGGTTTATCCATTGAAAAACATTTAGGTTTTCTCCTTCCACTACTGCAAATGGAGCTGCTGTGTCTAGAAGTGTAAGCTGGGATGCCCATCAAATGGCCAGGTCTCGGATCCCGAGAGTGAGAGTGTAACCCCAATGCATCTCTGGGTCATCTGGCAGTCTCTGGTTAACTTTCTTTTTCCTATAGTGCTGGGGATCAAACCCCAGGTCTCACACACTCTGGGCAAGCACTAACTAGGCCACCAAGCTACATCCCTACATCCCCAATCCTTTTAACACTTGCTTTTTCTTCTCCTTTTAAGATGCTGGTCACATGAGTTGGTGTCCCATGGTACGTCATTGTCATTTGTACTTCTTTCATGACCCATGATGTCCAATGTCTTGCCCTGTACTTTGTGGCCATTGCTATTTCTTCTGCGGAGAAATGTCTGTTTCCTTTATCCACATTCTTTAAGCTTCTTCAGAGATATTTGGCTAAGTTCCCCATGCGATCATGGCTGTGGTACTCAGGATTCTCACATCAGAAAGGAAGTCCCTGGAGAGGGCCTGGGAAGCAAAGCAGGTACAGGGAGTGTGCTTGGGGTTTGCTCCGGGCTTTCATGGGCTCACATTTCCCTAGATAAGCATGAACTTCCCTGGCATTGGGACTTGGCTCAGAGACCAACTTCATCTCTAGAAATTGGGAAAGTCCTGCAGCATGCTCCCATTAGGCAGGAGTGGCCGGATCCTTGACCCCAAAGCTCAGCACCACTCCCCCTTGCCCTCTTTCCCCAACACAGGCAGTGTGAGGGGACAGTGTTCCCTGGAGACCTGGCCAGCTTCCAGCCCTTGACCCAGCACTTTTAAGGCTGCCCATTTTCAGGCCGTTGGATCTGCAAAGGATCAAGGGACCGTTGGATGGTAGGTAATGACTCAGAAAGCTATATCTAGGCTATCACCAATCCCAGGGTCAGGCTGACCATGCTCACTTCTCCCCAGCTAGTGGTTTGTCTTTCAAAACTTGTCCAGAGTCTCTGTTTTCTGTGCCCTGCCTCCCTCCACACATGGGAACTCACAGAGCACAGCTTGCTTGCTGTCACCCTATTGAACACACTAGGTTTGCTGGGCAGTGGTGGCGCACACCTTTACTCCCAGCATTCAGCAAGGAGGCAGACAGATTCTGCAAGTTCGAGGCCAGCCTGGTCTACAGAATGAGTTCCAGGACAGCCAGGGCTAACATACAGAGAAATCCTGTCTCAGAAAATAATAATAATAATCACGTAGGCTCTGCATCTCATGACCCCACTGACATCATGTGGATGGTGCAAGAACTCTGTGTGTAGTGGAATGAATCGCGTGTCAGTCACACACCGTGCCCTGTCTCCAACAAGAACAGCTTATCTCGGCTGCACACTGGAACCACCTGAGAAACTAGAAAGGGGCAGAAACAGTCTTTCCCAGAGACCTTGATTTGATTGCTCAGGTGTGCCGGCAGGGGAGGGAGCCAAGTCTCCTGGGATTTTTAAAGAATTACCCAGGTGACAGCAATGTGTATAGACCAGGGCTTATCAAAGCTGGACTCACACCCAGATCCCCTTCCCCAGCCAAGCTTCTGACTCACTAGGGCCACAGAAGGCCCTGGATCGGCACTTCTACCCAGGGATGCCAGGGTGTCTCTAGAACAGGGCCATGTTCTTCTGGGAAGAGAGCAGAGGCAGACACTCAACTCTGAAAGTAAATAGTGGCTGGAGGGAGAGGGGGCGGTGCCTAGGCAGGAAAGGACAGCCTCTAAGTTAGACTCCACAGCACTTACCAACCAGAGGTGAGGAGTTGTCGGACATTGGAGCTGTGAGCCAGAAGCTGAGCCCTGGTCTCCTGCTCTGAACACTCTTTACAGGGGCAGGAGTGAGGCCAGCCAAGCCATCACCCTCTCTACTAGAAATAATACTGCAGCCTCCCCCTATCCCTTAGGCTCCTGGCCCCCTTAGCCCAGTCCTGTGCTTCCCGCCAGCATCCACAAAGACTGCTTCAAGGACCACTGGACCATGTTACTTCCTTGCTGAAGTCGTCCCAGGAATTTTAAAGCCCATCAGCAAAAGAGTTCGAATTCTGCGCCCAATGGCCATACCCTACTGCAGTGGACAGGAAACCTCCAAATTCGGTACTGTGATTGGGCACCACGATTGCAGGCCGACTGTGCTCCCAACTCACTGCATTTGGCTGGCAGCCAAGCGCGAGGCAGACACTAAGGCAGGCCTGTAGCTGGGAGACTATGGGGTCTCCGGCCTTATGGCCTCAGAGCTTGTGGTGGTTTGATTGGGTGTGGTCCTCATACACTAGTGTGTTTGAATACTTATTCCTTAGGGAGTGGCACTATTAGGAGGTGTGGCTTTGTCAGAGAAACTGTGTCACTAGGGGGTTAGGCTTTGAGGTCTCAAAAGCTCAAGGCTGTTCTCTTCCAGCTGCCTGCGGATGCAGCTGAAGAACTGTCAGTCACCTCTCTAGCACCGAGTCTGCCTGCATGCTGCCGTGCTTTCTACTGCGACGATAATGGACTAAACCTCTGAACCGTAAGCCAGCCCCAATGAAATATTTTCCCTTATAAGAGTTGCCATAGTTAAAAAAAGGGCGGGGAGGGGCTGCTGGATGGTAGTGACTGCCTTTAATACCAACACTTAGGAGACAGAGACCTGCAGGTCTCTGAGTTCAAGACCAGCCTGGTCTACAAAATGGATTCCAGGACAGCCAGGGTTACACAAAGAAACCTGTCTCAAAACACAAAAGTGACAGATAAATACATACATAGATAGATAGACAATAGATAGATAGATAGATAGATAGATAGATAGATAATAGATAGATAGATAGATAATAGATAGATAGATAATAGATAATAGATAGATAGATAATAGATAGATGATAGATAGATAGATAATAGATAGATAGATAGATAGATAGATAGATAGATAGATAGATAGATAATAGATGGATGGTAGGTGGATGATAGATAGGTGCTGTAGTCTTGGTGCCTCTTCACAGCACTAGAAATCCTAACTAAGACAGGATGCCTACTCAGGGGTCTACAAAACTCCCACCAAACCCTCCCTGCCCTACAGCCAGCTTTATATAAACCCTCTCAGGCACTAGCCAACAGCCCGTTATCTGAAGAGCATCCACAGTCCCAGGCTGTCATCCCAGGTAAGGAATAGACAAGGGCGCTGGGACACAGGGGAGAACACGTTATCCTGGTGCTGGGACACAGGGGAGAACACGTTATCCTGGAGCTGCTCCCTACTATTTGGTACAAGTGGTTCAGTGAGGCTGTGTGCCAGGAGTGATGGAGCAGAGCAGGAGGGAAGCTGAACAGAGAGGGAGGGACAGAGGGCATGGCTTCCGCTGTCAGTCTAGCAAAATGGCTGTATGCATGGTGCCTCAGCCATCTGCATGGACCCAAATAGGCCAAAGCCTGATGCAAAGCTCTGCTGAATGCGTGGGCAGAGTCCCACCTCCCTCCCACACATGTCTGTGTCCTGATCTCTGGGACCTGTGACTAAGTCAGCTTATACAGGAAAGGAGGCCTGGCAGATGTGCATAACGGAGGCTCCCAGATGGGGTGATGATCCTGGATTATGGAGGCTTGCCCAAGGTCAGATGAAGGCTGTCTGTCAGGGAGGGGAGGAGCAGAGACAGGGATGCAATGGCTGAGCCCAGGCAGGAGTCCTGCAAAGGAATACAGCTGACCCTGCCCCCGGGAGCCTGAAAAGACTAGAGAGCAAATTCTCCCTAGATTCTTCAGCGTGACTGCAGTCTGCATACATCTGGACTACTACTGTTCAGAGAGCCCTACCCCAGACTTCTGACATGCACAGGGGCCACGCCTACCAGATCTTTAGTCATGTGATTAGTAGGAACTGAACACACCACGGGCGACTTCTTCAGGAACCTTCCACCCTGGGAATGAGTCATGAGCTAGGTCCTCAGAGCTTTCCTACTGTGCCTTCACTCTGCCACGGTTTAAAAAGTGTTTCTCAGTGGCAGGGTGCCTGGCTTGGCTTGTGTGTTGGCGTAGGAGCGGGGAAGGGTGTCAGGGGAGGGGGGAGGGATTCCAGAACCCGGGATCTGGCACCTCTGACCTGTCTTCTCGCTCTCTGTCAACAACAGATTCTGAGTCCAGGTTCTGCTAGTACAAGACACTACCAGCTTTGGAATTTATAAACAACCACTTGCTCATTTAGCTTGTGATTCTGGAGCTGCGAAATCCTAGGGCCGCACCATCTGATGAGGGTCTCTACGCTGTGCTGGAATGTGGCAGAAGAGAACAGGGGATAAAGCAGGCTCAACTGCATTACCTATTCTTATTTTTTAAATCAGGACCTTAGTTCTGAAGTAATAATTTATCACCTCTTAGGGGCCCCTAGCCAGTGTTGTCACAAGGGCAATTTAATTTCAACTTGAGTTTAGAACAGTCCTCTCAAACCACAGTATAGTCTTTATTTAAAACTGACGGGTCAGGTGTGGGTGGCTTTGTTACTAGGACTCGAAAGGCTGAGGCAGAAGGATGGTATGTTTGAAGCTAACCTGGACTACGGAATGAGACTCTGTCAGAAACAAAACAAGAAAAACAATCCTAGCCACTGTTCTATTGCTGTGAAGAGACATCATGCTCAAGGTAATGCATAAAGGAAACATTTCCTCAGGGCCTTGCTTACACTGTCAGAGGGTTAGTCCACGCCCATGGTGGCAGGGTTAGTGTGGTGGCAGGGTTAGTGTGGTGGCAGGAAGTGGGGTGGCAGCCAGGCAGGCTCTGGAGCAGTCGCCAAGAAGTCACATCTTCACCTGCAGTCAGCAAGAGCAAAAATGAGCTTTTGAAACCTCAAAGCCCACTCCCAGTGACACAGCTCCTTCAACAAGGCCACACCTTCTAATCCTTCCTAAACAGTTCCACCAACAGGGGACCGAACATTCAAATATATGAGCCTATGGAGGCCATTCTCACTCAAAGCACCACATCACCCCAAACCAAACAAGTGATTTGTATCATTGGAGTCAGACAGGACTTAGTGATCCTCTGCATTTAAACTCGAAGTCCCTGCCCATGCTCCCCTTCAGGAAGCTCAAGACAGGATGGCATCACAATGGGAGCTGGCCCTTTGTCACCTTGCACATTAGTCATCCACTATGGACTACCCAGGTGCCCCAGCAGCCAAGCAAGTCCTTGGTATGAGCCCTGGGTAGCAGAGCACACAGATCTTGTTGGCCCTGGAAGGATGCTGATGGCCCTGGAAAAGAGGGATGTGGGTGTGCGGGGTTCGCTACACAAGGCTACAGCATTCACCTGGACAGTGGGCTGGACCCCATAGGCAATAAACCAGATTTGGTCCTCCAGCAAATGACTGTAAAAGCAACAGCCAAATGCCAGCAGAGGCACCTGCCTGCTAATGTTGGGATTTGTAGAGACCAGGAAAGGGCTGTCATTTCCCTCAGGAAAAAAATACAAGGGCATGAGTCCTTACTTCTCACATTGAAGTTCCGTGGTAGCCGGCGGGTGCCTGCTAGGCCGGGTTCCTGGAGCTCAGATCTGAGGAAGGTGGCTGAGTCCCAGCCTGGGCATCAAGCCAGGCTGAGCAGATCTCTAAACACTGGCATGCCCCTGCCGATGCAACAGAGAGGGGGCCCCACCCCCACCATCTTCTTCCCACCCTTTTCCAACAACATTTTCATTCCTCCTATTTTCTCTCCTGGCATTTCTCTTTCCCTCCTCTCAACTCAAGAATGCCAACAGCCCATAAGCCCTTGGGGCATTGCTTAGCTCCAAAGATCTCAGGCACAAAGAAGAGACTCATTGTGGCCTGAAGGAAAGGCTGGAGCCAAGGAGAGAGATTTATATCCAGGGTGGCAAACTCTCCTTATAAAGGATTTGGCAGGGAATAACCAGACTCTTCAGGCCAAAGAGAAGGGTCTCCACACCAACCACTATCCTCCTCTGCCACTGCAGCTCAAAACAAGTATTTCATGCAGCTTGGAAATGTAATCTGACTATTCTAATAAAACTTTATTGACACGAACAAGCAGAGGTCCAGATTTGACTGGTGGGCATAGTCTATAGCCCTGTAGTTTACACATTCACAGAAGACAATTTAGAGCTAAAGGATGACATTCGGGTTTCAATTCTGCCAGCTCACATTGCTCTCCAAGTGACTTCCTGGATGGCTGTGTTAAGAATTCCAAGGAAGGTGACATCACTGAAGAAAACACCCTGTGTAGGAGAAGACACAGTCAGCATCAAGGACCTCAAGTCAGCCACTTGATTAACCCTCACATTCTGAGCAAATGCCGGATCCCAGAGAGAGTAACTAACTGATTTGCCCAGGGCCACACAGCTACATCAGAGATACCTCCACAGCCAGTGGAAAGCTGCAATTGTCTTTTTTGCCAAATTAATACACACCTGAGCTCAACCCCTTTGTCTTGGCCATCCTGTACCAAGGTTTCTGCTCTGCAATACCCCGCGCCCTGCCCCGAGGAAAAAAGCCAAAGTCCTTGCCAGTCCTTGATTTGCAAGAACTGACGTTTGGAAGTATTCACGCCTGTGAAAAGATATCTACCTTTGACATCTGAGAAAATGAAGAAGCCGGATTGCAGGGGAGGCTGCTGGCTGCTTGTTAGCTGCTGGAAAAGTGGCCCCATCATAGCCAGGCTTCCGTTTATAACAGGAAATGCTTCTCCATCATGAGTTCCACAGGCAAAAGTTGATCTGAAGAACATTCCAGTACATCAAGCGCTGGCTTACCTCACCCTGTCTCTATTTCTGAAGAATCTTGAAGGTTTTAACTATCCCCAGGAACTACCAAGCTCTTTTATTAGGGCCAGTGAGTAAGCAACTTAGCAAGACATTCTCAGCAGGACTCAGGTGCGAGCTTCAGAGGAAACATTTAGAATCCTCAGTTCGGGAGACAAAAACTTTTTTTTTTTTTTTGAGCTGAGGACCGAACCCAGGGCCTTGCGATTACTAGGCAAGCGTTCTACCACTGAGCTAAATCCCCATCCCCCAACAAAAATCTTTATTGTTAACCTAGCAATCAGTCCAGTCAGTGTAGCCAGAACCTGTAAGGTGTGAAAGCCCTGAAGCCTTTGGGGCTGCAGTGTGCCCCACTGGTTAAGGGTTGAGCCAAAAGCAGAGGGAGCAATTAACAGGTGACCGCAGAAGCCTACGGGGGGCCCAGGCCAGCTTTGGGATCCTTCATAACAGAGGTCAGGCTAGGCTTTGCCCACAGATGCCTCTTGAACTCCTGCATCTCTCTGAGAGTAGTCGCTGTGTTCTCCTTCACTCGGTCAAGTCAAATGGGCCACAAATGACTCCTGGCATAGCCTCCAAGCAGCCCAGGCTGGCCTTGAGCTCTTCCTGCTTCGGCTGGGTTTACAAGTGTGCGCTGCCACACCTAGTTTGGAATGATACAACTTGGTATTACTTCTTAGAAGGTCTTGGGGGAAGGGCACCTGAGTTCTATTTCCTGATTTCATTAACACACTTTTATCAATGCTCCCCGTTTCACTAATACAGCCTCATGCTCTGGGTGTGTCGCTCAAAGAGCCTGTGCCCAGTCCTTGTCTCCGAGATAGTCTCAACCCGGATCCTACATATAGGAAGGGAGTGAGCGTGTTTGTCTCTTTCCTCAAAGTCACAGAGGGGTCAGAGGATTAAACATGCCGGTTGCTTTGGGGACGGGACTTCTGGCTATCCAATTTGGATATGTGGATCTGAGACGGTGGTGGTGGCAGCAGCCACTCCACATGTCTGCCCAGCATGAATCCCTATCTGCCTTCTGTTGACTGCCCTGGATGTCCCTCCATCCATGACTGAAGTATTCTCTTTCTCGTGATCGACCCACTGCTACAGGCATTGGCCCAGGACAACCAATCAGAATCTTTTATCTTGGTCACTGTGATTGACGGAGGGAAGCCCAATCAGGGACCTCGCGAGGTTGCTAGAGGACCGGGAAAGGCTACGCAGAAAACGTGAAAGCAACCAGGAGCTTGGCTGCCATTTTGCAGGCATGGGATTAGAGCGGAATATTTAGAAACAAGGTGAGATGAGGATTGTGTGTGTGTGTGCCCATGAGAAGGCGAAATCAGAGAACCAGAGAGGTAAGTGGAAAGAAACCAAGAGCAAAGGGGAGGAGCACAGAGCAGAGAGGGCGCGCGCCCCACCAGAACCGCTGGAGCCAACACTTTGTGAACGTAACCACTGCAGTCGTGTCTCTGGAGCTAACACATTCCCTGTGTGCTTGGATTGGAGTCTCACACTTGCAACAAAGAGATCTTGACAAGGAGACAACTTGCAGTTGTGCCTAACACCAAAGCTACTTATCCTGGTGATGCCAAGACACCCTGTACAATCCTTTCCCTACCCAGCTCCTACAAAAGACACCGAAAGAAAACAGTGTCCGTGTGTTTCCATTACTACAACAGAGCTGCACCGCAACAAGCGGAAGTAAAAATAGCTGTGACTATTAATAAACTGGCCAGAAGTCTTTATTAGTGACCTTTGAGCCATTGCAGAATAGCAAAGAATCTGAGAAACCAACAATTAATGTCAGATGATGTCTTAATATGGGATCAGACGACAAAAGATGGCCCAAAGTACACAGTCGTTAGCCAAAGGCATAAGAACTGAGTCTCTCAACACATAGAAATCGGCGCTCCCTGCACTGATGGCTCACCTGTCTCTTAACATGGAGGTGTCCATCCTGCTATCATTCACCTGTCTGTTAACACGATGGTACCTCGCCCGCTACCCGTTCACCTGTCTGTTAACAAGCATTTACTTACAATTACATCTCAACTTCCCTTAAAGCAAACACTGAGACAGGGTGTCGGTGTCTGCTAAGCCGTTTGAGCTGACTTTCCCAGCTCTTCATTCCAGAGCTCTGTTTCCAGTGAAATTCACTTAACAACAAGTAACAGGACACCACAGTAACAGTGACTTGGAGAGTGACAGACACAGCTATTTCATGCACTAGGAATGCTGGGTCAGTTTAGTGTAGCAGTCACACCAAGGAGTGCGGATTCCCCCATCCCTCCCACCAACCCTGCTGCACCCACTTCTGTGTGCACCTTTGGTTTGTCGTCTTCTCGCTTATCCCTCACAGTCACAAAGGAGATGCTTCATCTCCAGATGTCACAGCATGTATAAGATCAGTGGCAGAGCTCCTTGGAGCTCTCCTCTCTCCATCCATTTTGCTATTTCACTGAGTTCCTGCTGAGTTCCAGCCGCCTTTTGCTAGGGCTTTCTCCTCACACCAGAGAAGACTGCCTGCAAGCTTCAGATTAGGAATATTAAAATATCTGTTTCTCCCAAGAGGACTCCCCAGCAGACAACCACAAAGGTGCTGGTATAATGGCCAATCGTGACTGTCCATCTGATTGGATATGCCTTTGGGGATGGGTTTATGGGGGCACTTCTAGGAAGGATTAATTGAGCAGGAAGACACCCCCCTCCAAGAGTGGCAGTGCCTTCTCACCACAATCCAGAAGTTAAAAGGTCCCAAGGTGGGGGAGGAGAACAGTATTGCTTGCCAGCCTGTGCATCTATGCTGCTGCTGCTGCTGCTGCTGCTGCTGCTGCTGCTGCTGCTGCCAACCTCAGCTAACATCAGACTCCAGCTTCTTCAGGCTTCCAACAGTGACCCTCCAGAAACCTTCTAGTGTTCAGCCTTACTAGAACTGTTGAGGCATCCAGCCCCATGAACTGTGCAGCTACTGGGTTCTCAGCTTCTCCAGTGTGAAGTCAGCCACCACAACTACCCACCCACTATCACAGAAACCAATTGCTCACTGCCACCTAAGCCAGGATAGCCGGCCCCTGAGTTTCCAGGCATTCGCCTGTCCAAGTCTCATCTTCCCGTGGGGGCGCTGGCTTTACAGATTCATGCTACCCAGTCCAGCTGAGCTACTTAGTGTTATCACCGCTATGACGAAACCTGACCTTGGAAGTTTAGCTTTCGGAACTATGAGCAGTCAGGTGCTTACTGTTCAAGCAAACAGCAAACTAAGACAGCATGTTAGACCCTTGAAGCCTGGGATGGGATTGGCTGATGCTTAAAGCCCCACCATTCATGTTCTGGATGGAGCCTAGCTGGAAACATGTCTCCAGTTGTGGAAACCACCAGGCACAGGTAGTGGCCAAAGGAAACGTGTCCAAAGGGCAGTGGCCAGGGTTGAGACAGACCTGGACACTTTAGGGCTTTAGCTGAAGGCTAAGGGCATGTGTCATGCTGAAGAGAAAATTGCAGAAGGATAGCACAGCTGTGCCTTTATATCATTTATCTCCTGAGAGAGACACAAATCTTTACCCAACTCTGGTGACCCATAAAACTGTCTTCTCAGTTGGAAAAATAGGGGCCTGCTCACTTATTTCAAACATAAGTAAGGAATTTAATGCAAGAAACTGGCCACCAATATACAATAGACCCTCCCTTATCTGTAGTTTTACTTTTGGCAGTTTCAGCTGCCCATCGTCAATGGCAGTCTGAAAATACTAAATGGAAAGTTCCAGAATGTTCCAGAAAGTTCCAGAAGTAGTGCATCATGTTTAAGTTCTAAACAACTTTTATGACTGTATGTGTTTTATAGTTGTTCTCTTCTATTACTGACCCAATTCCTTACTGTGCATAATAAATTAAACTGTATCTTAGGGTATGTGTGCATGGGTGCGGAGCATGGTTATCTGATGCTGTTGGCTGTTTCAGGCAGGCACAGAGAGCCTTAGACTGTGTTCCCTGTCACTAAACAAGAACAGTGGTGTTAGAAGGGCTGATAGGGCTCACTTGGAAAGGGAAAGGTTCCTAAAGATTAATATCTGAAGAAAGGGGGTTAGAGAAAGGCCTCGGTGACCAAAGCCTAGTACAGCTCATTCAGAGGTGTTCAAGTGCCAGCATCAACATCAGGCCACTCACAACTGCCCATAAATCCAATGCCAGTGGGTGCAACGCCCTCTTCTGGTCTCCTCAGGTAACTGCATAAACGTGGTGCCTATAAACTCATGCAGGTGCGCGCACACACATATGCATAAGTGAAACAAAAAAAAACTAGTAACTTTAGGAAACCATAGCTCTTTTGCCACTGGAGGAGCCACAGGGAGCTGGTCGGATAGAACCCCACACACTGTCCTCCTGGCTCCTCTTTAGCAACAGAAAAGCAAGGGCCTCTCCTCACGCCTGCTGGCTTCTCGTTCCTGTCCAGTGCCTCCCATGGACAGACTCTCTGCGGAGGGCAACTTGCTGCTATGTCTGTGCCACCTCCAGCCGCTCTGGAGGTCACTAGAGCTGACAGGGAAGGAGCTGAGAGCCACCGTGAGAGAGTTTACGGGGTGGAGAGGAAGTATGTGAATGGATGTGCAGGAGCCGGATGAACATGAGAGAGAGGGAGAGGCAGAGGCAGAAGCAAGAACGTTCTCTTCTGGATTCTGATGGCTTCTCAGCTCATTCTTCAGTACCTCAGGTTCCAGCTGTGTGCGATGAACACCCAGTCTCCCCTGCCATCTTGCTGCGACCTCCATGCATTTCACAGGGTGCCACCCCACTGGTTCCCACCGCACATGCTCTGCCTCCAGCCTCACTGCCAGCCGCCTCGGGTGCAGGCTTGTCTGCGGAGCGTTTCCCAGCGCCCCTCTTCTCTTGCAATGTGCTCAGCATCTTAATGGACTGATCCCTTCCAGAAAATAGACTAGCACCCGAAATAAATTATCCAGAAAAACAAGACTGCTTTCTCTACCATGAAAGAAACTGAAGAGCTCATTAGCCTAAGGAATAAATCGTGTTTTCTAGTGTGTGGGGCCAGAAGCCAGAACCATGAATATTCATAAGCCAGAAGCCAGAACCATGAATATTCATAAGCTTCTGAAATGAGGGGCGGGGCGCCTTCCTTCAGGCACCACCGATTTGAAGGAAAGGTATCCTAACTGTGGACAGGCTGGTTGACCCCAAACAAAGGGGACTGATGGCCCTTTCCTGAGAATTTATACAATGTGAAACGGTTAATTATACCAAGTTAATTTCTAGTAAAGGCAATAGGGGAAATTGGCCAAATTAGGACCAAAGCCTGAGACCAAGGCTGGTTTTATAACCTGTGCAGCCACACCTAACTGCAGCAGTCTCATGGAGACCAAGCCAACATGGGGAGGGAGCTGCTAGGGCATATCCTCCCCAGAGGCCAGTTCTGTGTGTCAAAGACTTAGTTCCTGGGTGGCAGTGCAGCGACATGGTACAGCCATTAGGAGGGAGACCTAATAAGAAGTCCTCATGTCATTTAGGGTATGCCTATAGGGAGAGAGAGTGCTGAAGTCCTTGGTTTCTTCTCCTTCTTTCTCTTTGGCTTCCTGGTCATAAGGAAACCAGGTGCCTCAACCACATACTCCCTGCCATTGTCATCTTGCACACCCTTCTGAGGGCCAAAGGGGTGGACTCCCAAGCCTGTGAGCTCATGTAACCTCTCTTATTAAACCCATCATTTAAGGTGCTTTGTTATAGCAATGGAGACGAAAGAGTGTAGACCAGTCACCTCCCAGGTCCCTCAGACCTCCCAGGTCCCTCAGACTTAGCCTTACCTTCTTGCCTTCCCTGGGGTTTATGGGTTTAGTTTACTTTTATTCACAGTTGAGTTAAGCCAAGGCTCTCAACCCTGACTGCACATTCAAACAACCCCAGGAGCTTCCTGGTATCAGGATCCCCAGACCAAACTTCAGGTCACTGACCACAGAAGTCTCTGGGGTCACACTTGGCCTCCTCGGTGGTTTCATTCCTAGAATGGTGTCAGCACACAGCCAGAGCAGATACAGCAGCTGGTGTCTGAGGCACTACTGTGGTTCTCCCGCTTCTCTGAAGACCAGCCTCCCCATAGAGAGGGAAATGTGCTCATGGGGCCTTGACGCCACTGAAGTATAACACTTCTATCCAGCAAGGCTCCCTTTTTTATTTTGTTCTGTTGAATCTCTGGCTTTGGGGGCATTCTTGCTCAGAACCCAGCTTCTTTGCCACATGGAGAAAGTAGGCTGAGTAGGTTGGTAAGTGGCCCAGCTGATCTCCCAGAATCCCTGCAAACCACGTAGTAGAAGCATCCATAAGGCCCAGTCCAAGAGAACATTCAGGTGACCCCAATCCCAGTTGACACCAAGGAACAACCACAGGAATTAGTACCCTGCTCTACTTGGGTACATGAGCAGCAGTAACAGGTGGAGACCTTAACCAGAGGGCTGTGCAGTAACTGTTAGTTGAGCAGAGAAAGGGCTGGAACGGGCAAGAACCACTGAATCAAAGGGCCATCCACGAGGAAGCATTCCTGAAAAGCACACTCTGTCTCCAACAGAGAACAACACTGGTACAGTTTAGATCTGAAACATCTCCCACAAAGGCCCATGTACTAAAGGCTTGGTACCCTGCCTAGGCATTGAAGGTGGAAGTGGAAGGGCTTAGGAGGACGAAGTTAGGCTACTGGAGTGTGTCCTTACAAGGGAGATTGGGGCCTCCCTCTTTCACTTCCAAGTTGCCCACAGACCGCTTTGGTCACATGTTCCCACCATGATGTGTTTGTGATATGACACACTCAGAGCAATAGGACCAAGAAACCATGAACTGGAGGCCCTGAGAGTGTCATCCAAACTGAACCGTTCTTCTTTATAACTTGGTCTTCTAATGTGTTTGTGTCACAGCCACAGGAAGATCACTAACGTGCACTTCTCCACTTCAGAGGGGCGAACGAACTCCATCCTCACTCTGGGTCCTGCCAGCTCCCATGCTCCAGCCACACAAATCTAAAAAGAAGCACAGATTTGGAGAGGAGCAGGATAGCTGTCTAGGTAGAAGCCACCCATCCATGCAGTGGTCTTAGGCTAAACAGGTTTTCTCTGTGTTTTCAATTTTGCTAGTTTTTCAATGTCTAATTACTGGTCTTGTGCTCTGGACATAAGAGTTCATGGTCCCATATGATCACTGTTACCATGGGAAGGCAGCTACAGAAGAGGCAGCAGAAGGCTCAGAGAGGTTATTTGATTCTGTTATTTGATGGTGCAGTAACAGAAGAGGTGAGAATTAGGCCTGCACCTTGGTCTAGTACAAAGCCCTTATTGTGTGTCATATTATGCTGTTTCTTTGTGTGGGGAGGAAAGGAAGAGGAACCCCAGCCTTCCCTCAATATTTATGTTTCCTCTGTGGCTTGGTAACTCTAGTAGTTGGCTTTCTGATACTGTAACTGTACACCTGAAGCAGGGTACTTTCTATGGAAAGCAGGTTTAACTCTGTCCTATAGGCTTATGAACAAAATGCTGGCATCTGTGTGGCTCTAGAGATGAACCTCCTGACATCACAATAAATGTGCATGAGGGACACAGGTCAAGACAGGAAGCAGCTGAATATGGTCCCAACAGCTTACTCTCTGAGAACTAATCCATTCTCTGTGGCCAATATTGATCCATTCTCAATACCAACCTTTCACCTATAATAGCCTTCAACTAAGTTCCAACTCTTACAAGTCTCACCACCCTACACTGGAGACACAGCTTCCAGATACCCCAAGGCTATGCCTGAGCCATGAGAATAACAGAAGCCCAGTCTGCTTGGGGAAGCACTCCATCCAACCAAAGCCACATTCCCCAGTCTTTCTCAGAGCTAGGTGTGGGTGTGTGTCTAGTAAGAAGCGCACCTCAGTCTCTCGGGAGCACCTACAAAGCCTGAACCAAAGGGACCTGCAGGAAAAACCAGCAGCTCATGTGATGGCTACATTAGAGTGTGAAGATACCTTAAAACTAGAGGCCACTTATTGCAGACAGTGGACTAAAAAGTTGTACCTAGCTTGGATCCTGCCATAAATTGCCTACCTCTCAACTTCTTAACAAATTAACAATTAATGAAGGCTTGGACGGTTAAGGCCCCGTTTTAAGTCTCTGTTTGAGATGACTTTAGTTCCAGAGTAATAAAGGTTACCTGTTGGTTAAATAGTAGTGGGAGCCCCATCTGATGGCACAATTTGTCCTTAGGACACTAGACTCCTGTTTTCTGAGCCAGAAGGCATCAGGTTCTGATGCTAACGTCATTCTTCCCTCACAGGAAGGTGTAGATGCTCTGGTGGAACAAGCATACGTCAGAACCGTAATCCACATGTACTGGGGACAGAATCCCCAGAGCAGCAGGGCTTGGAGGCTGGCACATGTGAGGTGTTTAGCTCCTGAGTCTCCACCCTTGGGATTGGACTGACAATCAGCCTGAAAGGTCTAGAGTCTGTGACGTCATTCTTGCACTCTGCTCACATGATGCCTTCCTTCTGGCATGGTCTCACCTGCCCTTGCCAGGTCTCATCCTCCACCTCAGTCATCCCCACCTCCAGAACTGTAAGGGTTAAGGCCCCAGGTCCTGTTCTCTGTACCCAGGCAGCACAAACAGATGGACAGGTGGACTGAAATACTTGTAACTATCATCCTACCTACTTATGTGTATAGGCTCCCTTTAAAAAATATGTCACACGAATGACCTTTGTTGGTTCCGGGGAGCAAGAAGCCTCATCTGATAGCCAGAGAAGATTGGCCCCAGCCTTACTCCTTGGTATCTCATATCTCCTCTGATGGCCTCGAAATTGCCTTGTACCTGTCATGGCTCAAGCTATGATGTTAACGATGGTTGTGCAGCGTGTGCCCTGAGATATTTTCCCTGCCAGGAGCCTGTGCCCAGTGGTAAGAGGAACATCTCAGTCTTTCAAGAGCATCCACAAAGCCTGAATCAAAGGGACCTACAGGGAAAGCCTGCAGCTCATGTGATGTCCGGAGTTCAAGGCTCCAGAATAAAGTTATATGGAATGAACACCATGAAGCCACCTTGAAGCCTGGCCCAGAAAAGTCAGGTCAACTCTCCCAAGAGCATCCTCCCACAGCCAGACCAGTCTCCTGGATGTAAATCAAAGTGTGCTAAGGAAAACCACAGTGATGGTGGGGTAGTTTGCTTGGCAGCAGAGCTGACTAACAGTATCAATCCAAGAACTGACTGTACAAAAGAATCAACGTCATCCTACACTCCTGCTTTTCCCTCATGCCTCCCTCCTAGTCCCTGTGTCCTTAATCTCACTCAGAGCATCTACTTCCTCTCTACCCTCTCCCTTCATCTCTCTTCTGGATCTCAGCTCTCCAGATTAGAGTGGCCTTCCTGCCGTTGATATGGCACTTCAGGTCAACTCTCTCAGGTAACCACAGTGAGCTCCAGAACTGTAAATCAGACCGTAGCCTTTCTCTCTTAGAGCTTCTTATGGGTTTTAGCTTGGGTAGCATCCATGGGTCTAAGAGGGGCATGTCCAGGGGCTCCTGTATGCATCTGTCCTTCCATTTTCTGGGGCACACTCTCCACCTGGAAGTTGACTTGGTCCAAGTCCCCCATGCTGAGTCTTTTACTTCAGTCCCAGATGCTTGCCTGACTTCCACGAAGCCAGGTGTTCGTGCTGCTGCCTGATTGAAATGGCAGACAACATCTTTAGCTCAAGGTCAACTCTTTAGGGTACTGCTCAAATGCCTCTGGCTCTGGGGGTAGAGATGAAAATGAGGGAGATGGAGAACACTATGGACGTTCCTCCAAAAGCTCCAAAGTAGAACCACCATATTATTGATGTAGGGTCTCACTTCAGGGTAGACCTCCAACGGATTGAAACCAGCACTTCCTGTTCACCGCTGCATTGTTCCCAACAGATGATATGCAGCCAACCTAGGGTCCAGGTGGAAACGAGACCCTGAGACCGGAGAGATGCTCAGTGGTTAAGAACACTTGGGTGTTCTTGCAAAGGACCCAGGTTCATTTCACAGCCCCCACTAAGGCAGCTCACAACTGCCTATAATTCCAGTTTCAGCAAACCCAATACCTTCTTCTAGCCTCCTAAGGCCTCCAAGGGCACTTGCCCTCCCACGGTGCATATACAAACAGGCACACATGTACATATACATATACTTAAATAAATACTTCAAGGTAAGTAAATAATAAAAAGGAGATCCTGTCATGTGCTGCTATATAATCAACACCCAAGGACAAGTTACGTTCAGAACAGCAAAGCCATCTAACTACACTTTTGATGCAGAGTCTGGGAAAATGGAACCTGTAGCAGTAAATGAAATGGTACTCCCCGAGGAGCATGGTACAGGGAGTGGGGTGCAAAGGAGGGATGGCCAAAGTATACAATGGTCCAGGAACACACAAGCAATAAATCTAAGATCTACTGTACTACGTGGCCGTCACAGTTAACACTAAGTATCATGTATTTTAAAAATTACTGAAAGACTACATTTGAAATGTTCTTACTATTAATAAAACTACAACATAAATATGAGACAATTGTTATGCAAATTAACTTGATATAAATGTCCCACAAAGTCTGCCTCTGCCTAAACATCACACTGGACCCCACAAATATACTCTGTTATTCCTTGTTCACTAAGAATTAGAGCTGACGTGACCTCACTCACACAAAAGCAGCTTGTCTGGCTCGGGCCTAGAAGGAGCTCCCTGAGGGCAGGCCTGAGTTGTCCTCCTAATGACCTCTTAGCACACTCCCCAGCTCCAAGGCCTTCTTGTTTGTAAAGGGCCTGCCAGTGAGCTCAACCCTGCCCAGGCAGGGGTCCCCCGGCTTTCTAGAAAACTCAGGGTAGGGGGTGCCAGGAAAAAAGAAAAGGCTTGTGAGGAAGTGAAGGTAGTGGAAGAAAAACAGAAGGGAAGAGACCAGTGAGGAGGGAAGGAGTCAGAAAGCTAAAGATGGAGAGTGAGAGGGGAACTGAGGACAAGAGAGGAACTCAGCTGAAAATGCCTGCCGGGCACCAACACTTTCCGCTCACTCCTCCCAGCTCTACTCAGAGCCGGCTCAGGCGCTGTGTGCAGCTGGCTCAGGATTACAGAGCTGGTGCCAGAAACATAACCAAGAGTGGGAGAGTTGTGAGGCCCAGACGGGGCGTTCCTGCAGGGTCCAGCCCGCAGGCCGCAGGGCCTGTTGCTCTCCTCCAGCCGCCAAGGATTCTAAGAAGCCAAGGCTGAAGAGGGGTGGCAGAGGACTGAGCTGGGGGACAGAGCGAAGCCCTTGGCATCCTGCAGGGGGACGGTTCTAAGCTAGGCTTAAGGACTCATCCTCCAGGAACACGGACGCTGGACCCATATCTGGAGCAGCCCAGGACCGCAAGCCTCAGACTGCTTCCCTAAGCCGCTGGCCTCCGGAATTACCCTGGGCCAGTGGGTAGCTGTGTGATGTTCAGAGTTCTCTCAGGGACCCACCAGCACGCATCAGAACTCCATAAACCTGCCTGTAGAGCAGTGGTTTCTCGACCTGTGGGTTGCGACCCCTTTAAAGATCAAACAACTGTTTTATAGGGGTCGCCCACCACCAGGGAAGCATGCAGATATTTACAAGTCATAACAATAGAAAAATTACAGTTATGAAGTATCAACAAAGTAATTTTATGGTTGGGGGCCACTACCTCTACAAGGAACTGTATTAAAGGATCACACCATTAGAAAAGTTGAGCACCACTGCTATAGAGCCAGAGGGTAACTGCCTCTGCGCGTGCTGGCCTCTGCCCTGATGCCCAGAGCAGTAAAGCATTGGCCATGATTAAAGACGCCATGTGTCCATAAAGCCTTTTTAATTGAATCTCATAAATTCGAAGTTTTAAATTTCATAGACGATCTATTTACATGCTATAGAATATTTTTTCTTCCTTCTGATTTTTTTCCCCCTAAAAATATCTCCTTAGCTCAAATTGAATGGTGGGCAGGACCAGAGAAGTCATGAGCCCTGAAGCAGAGCTGTGTTACCAGGAAGAAAGAGTTTAAAGTCAAGTCAACTTTTAGACAGTGAATTTAGACATGTAATGTGGACACTACAATGGTGGCAAGCGACTAGACACAATGGTGGCTAACTAGACACAATGGTGTCTAGTAGACCCAACATTACCCCTGTGGAGTGACATTGAGCCCCCATAGGACAACATGGAATAAACTACAGCTGGTCAAATGGGACAGCATTGGATTAAGGATTTGAAAAATGTGGTGTGTAGCCTTAGAAGGTTTGGGAAGTAGTCATTTAGATCATTCTTTTGGCCCCTTGGGAAGATCTGAAGCTGATGATCTATAACCCTCAAATCTACAAATCTACAGTGGTAATTACAGCAAACAAACATTCTTAAGTGCAGAGAAAGAAAAAAGAACTAAAACAAAACAAAACAAAACAACAAAAAAAAACAACAACAACAACACAGTAACTCTTTGGTGAAGATTCTTTGAGTAGAGCTACAATGTATTTTCTCTTCATGGGTTTGTCTGTTTTCCTTAAGGAATATTTGTGGATTTTATCATTGAAGTTGTATAATCAAGAGACTTTTAGGGAGAACTAACACTAAGGATCTATGAAAAGGCAATATGGAAACCTACACATAGACTTACTAAAAATGCAATTTAAAAAAGAAGTTTGGGGGTTGGGGATTTAGCTCAGTGTTAGAGCGCTTGCCTAGCAAGTGCAAGGCCCTGGGTTCGGTCCCCAGCTCCGAAAAAAAGAAAAGGGAAAAAAATAAAAAAATAAAAAAGAAGTTTGAGGGGTTGGGGATTTGGCTCAGTGGTAGAGTGCTTACCTAGGAAGCGCAAGGTCCTGGGTTCGATCCCCAGCCCCGGAAAAAAAAAAAAAAGAAGTTTGAGTGGAGGGTGGAGGGTATCCTACATGGGGGGGATAATGCTCTCCCAGAAACCATAGGTTATTAAACAAAAAGCTAGGTACCAGTTGTTGGTCAGAGTCCCCAAATTAAGACTGACAGTTGTCATTGTTCTCATTTGCCCGCCAGAACTTGCTGACGAGAGCTCATGGCTGAAGACACCCACTCTGGTCTCATTAAATCGAAGTTGACCTGGAAACCTTTTCCCTCTTGGCTAGCTTTCATAGCGCTAGACGGTGCTATAGGAGATACGGGGAGAGAAAAGCTAGCAACAGTCTCGCACCTCTGTGAATTCTGCAAACTAAGTTAATGACTGTCCTAGTAAGATGGACCTGCTGGTGTGATAATGGCACAAATGTTATGGGGGCAACCACCTGTTTGCTGTTTGGACCTGACGCCCCAGAGGAGCGCCTACTACTATTATTGCACTAAATAAACATGGTATCAAATTGTCTTCTAAAAAGGTCTTTAACATTTATTGTGTTTTGTGTGTGTGTGTGTGTGTGTGTGTGTGTGTGTTCCTGTTTCCCTCAGAGGTCTGATGGAAAGAGACATCAGGTGGCCATGGATACTGGGAAACAAACCTAGTTCTTCTGCAAAAGCAGGAAGCGCTCGTAACCACTGGACCATCTCTGAAGCCTCCAAACTACTTTCTAAATATTTACCATAGGACCCATAGATTAGTGTAGCTTTCATCAAAGAGACTCCTTTTTACACAGACAGTGGTTAATACAGAGACTAACAACTGATCAAAGTACAGAAACTGAATGACAATGGAATGTTCAGCCCTCATTTGGACATTACACACATACTTGTACAGAGGGAGGGGGACAGAGACAGAGACACAGAGACAGAGATACAGAGACAGAGACACAAAGACAGAGACAAAGCGAGACTTAGAGAGAGAAGGAGAGGGAGGAAAGGAGGAAGGGAGGTAGCTCAAGGGACAGTGCATACAGAAGAGGGGACAGGACGATCCTACGAGTCAGAGGTTGGAAAGGAGTGCAGTGAAATGCTGTCTTCTGGATAGTGCATGGTGAACACACTCATGAACTCATGCAACCATGATTACCTACACAAGACTGGACGACTCAGCATTTTATCTTGGAAGAGGGAAGAGCTCATGAGAGACTCTTGACTGCTAATGGTGGCTGGGATAAGAGTCATCACTCTCTTCATGGTGCTGCCCAGGTCCCGGTTGATAACTTCCCACACATGTTCATAAACACAACCCTATTTACACTCTGTGGATCACATGTGCATGTACACGCGAGTGCGCGCGCACACACACACACACTCATATACAGACATACACCACACACACACTCATATATAGACATATACCATACACACACATGCACACATACTCATAAACACACATAATGTACACACATACACATACTCATACCTACACACACACACACACACACACACACACACACACACACGCTACTTGCTACTTTTAGGAGCAAGAATTGTTGAGAAGTGCTTCAGTGGGAGAAGGAGGAGAGATAAGAGAGTAAAGGGAGTTGAAAATGCCTGAAATTTATTACATACATGTATTATACTGTCAAAGAATTTTTTAAATTTTAAAAAGAGACCTGTAAAAGAATTCTCTGGACAGTAAGTTTCACCATCAAATGACCTTCCCAGAATCGTCCAAATCTTTGGTCAGGAAGTACTTTTTTTATATTTAATCCTTGTCTAGAGAATTAAGGAAGAAAAAGACAAAATGAGAAACATATGTTGTCCTTTTGACTGCAGACGCCCAGCTCTTGCCATTCTTGGTTATTTTTAAGACTGGAGTCATGCTGGTGGTGTGATACGGCAGGGCTCAAGATGCTGAGGACGGTCACCAGGTCAGCAGCACAGGACCAAGAAAAGCAGACCGCTCCTGGTGCTGACCTCTTAACTACAGGACATCCCAGCCACCATCTGACACATGTCAGAGTCATCCAGGAGCAGAAAGGCAGCACCCAGACCTCTAGGGGGAAAGTCAGTCTTGGTGGGCCCGGGTTCGAATCCTGATTTGGCAAGGATCACACTTTGAAGCTTAGTATAAGAGCAACTAAGTTTGCTGAGTCTGTTTTCTCCCCCAACAACCTTGGGCCAGGAGTCCCAGAAAGCAAGGGCGGCCATTCATATAAAAGCTCCCGACACAGGCAGATACTGCTTTGACAGCTCTTCCTTCTGACGCGGGTGACCTGGCCAAGGTTATTGCATTAATTACTTTTTGTTGCTGTGATTAAACGCCGTACCAAAAGCAACTCATGGAGAGTTTTGGCTTACACTTCCAGAGGGAGCGCTCACAATGGCAGGGGAGGGACAACAGCAGGCAGTAGAGCAGGGAGCCTAAAGAATATATAGACAGCATTGTTATGACGTTTTCAGGGACCACACAGGCCACACATAGGCAAAGATCAGTGGCCACTTGCAAAATGTATCCTGTTCCCTGGAGGAGAAACCAAAATTCTGTCCCTGGCATTTAATGTCTGGCTATGGCGTGGGTAGGGCACATGCTCACGGGAATGAAAACGCCCAGGATGCTGAGGTCGGGAGCTGCAGCTTCAAGGTGCTAGTACTCCACCGTGGGATGACAAAGAGCTGGCCCTGTTCGTGCATTCTGATGACACAATGGCATCTAAGCAAGAATCCAGCGGACTGATGTGGCCCAGGTGGAACGACAGCAAGCCACAGGGCACATGGCATGCCGCACGCACATCCTGACCACATATGTTCAGTGAGGCATGGGAGACCATGAAAGCAGCAAAGCTTGCCTCTGCGGGCTCCACTTTTTAAAAGAATCCTGATTTCATAATGGCTTGGTAATAGCCAAGAGGTGGGAACAAAAAGGGCAGCTGTGTGCAGTCTCCTAGGACCCAACATCAGAGGAGCAGTGTGAAGTCCAAGGTAGACTTAGGAATCTCTGGGTGTCTTTGAGCTCAGTCCTGTACAGAGGTTCAGGTGACTCGCCTGGAGTAGAGGGTGGCATTCACAGATAGTCACGCCCAGAATAGATAAAGTGGCCTGGAATAAAATAAACTTTCTCTCAACTTCACCCCACCCCACCCCCACCCCTGTTCTCCTTCCCCACATGCTTCGGGAGCCACCTGAGATCCTGCCCTCTACTGAGGTTCAAAGCTCTACACCGACCTTAGGCTGTGTGGGTGATGTACGTGCTGCCACAGGGTCCACCATTGTCCTCAGCTGTTCACTCCAGGGCTTGTGCTTCCCATCCAGGAGCTGGGTAAACTTCATCAAGTCGTTCCTTCCTGTGACTGTTCTCTCATTGTAACAGTATCAAGAAAACAGTGCTTGCCACACTAGGGAGTTACAAAACTTCAGAAGGGCCTAATAGTGTGTAATAACACTCAGTAAGTACTGTTAATAACACCAGTGTGGCATTGACTGATCACAATTTTATTAGTTATAATTAATATAATATTACTCAGCCACCGCCTCCATCTCTGATGCATAGCTCCCAGTCTACATCAGAAAATGCTCTCTCTCTCTCTCTCTCTCTCTCTCTCTCTCTCTCTCTCTCTCTCTCACTGGTGGAAAAGTGAACTCTCCATCCCTGCATTCCCCACCAGCTTGGCCATTCACAAATAACACCCTGTATGCTGGCAAGCCCTGAAGCTTGTAGAAAAGTGAGAGGTTACAACTGTCTTTAAGGGATGTGCTTTCCCTGTCTCTGAAAAGGTGCTCATGGCTAGGCCAGTCTTGGGTGGAAGCGTCACCTACAATCTCTAAGAAAGCCCAAATGCTCGAACAAGGGCTTCATCTACCGTGGAGCCAAACTGGCAAGGTTGGTCCCCAACTTGGGTCTCTGGGGCAGTCTAGGCTGCTTTTCGAAGCTAGGCAGGATTCACAGACCCCGCCACCCACACCCGCACCCACCCAAGGCAGCAGGTCACAGAACAGCTGCCTTTGAGATGAAGAGACAAGACGAGGTGTGTGGTGTCTAATGAAGGGGCTTCCTGTGTTGGAGCCCACATGACTATCCTGGAGCCCTATTCTGTTCCCTGCAGGGTCCACCAAGCATGAAAGGGATGGAGACAGGAAGCTCATTGCCTGGTCGTGGTGTCTCTTCATAGAAACCCTAACTAAGACAAATACTTTTGAATACAAAAACATGAAAATGTCATGTGTCTTTCTCATGTCAAAGAGTTTATGATGTTAATGTCTTATTACTAGTGATGCTAATGGAGAGAGAAGGAGGAGGATAGGAAATGAGAAGAGAAAAGAGGAGGAAAGGAGGAGGGAAGGAGGAAGGAAGGAGGAGGAGGGGAGGAGAGAAGGAGAGAGGAGGGGGAGGGGAGGAGAGGAGAGGAGGAGAGGAGAGGAGAGGAGGAGAGGAGAGGAGGGGAGGGGAGGAGAGGAGAGGAGAGGAGTAGAAGAGAGGAGGGGAGGGGAGGAGAGGAGGGGAGGGGAGGGGAGGGGAGGGGAGGAGTAGAAGAGAGGAGGGGAGGGGAGGAGAGGAGGGGAGGGGAGGGGAGGGGAGAGGAGAGGAGGGGAGGGGAGGGGAGGAGAGGGGAGGAGAGGAAGCAGGCAAGCTCACAGTCTACTGTGATAGGGGAGGGGAGGGGAGGGGAGGGGAGGAGAGGAAGGGAGAGGAGAGGAGAGAAGAGGAGAGGAGGGGAGGTCAGGGGAGAGGAGAGGAGAGCAGAGGAAGGGAAAGGAGAGGAGAGGAGGGGAGGGGAGGGGAGAGGAGAGCAGAGGAGGGGAGGGGAGGGGAGGGGAGAGGAGAGCAGAGGAGGGGAGGGGAGGGGAGGGGAGGGGAGGGGAGGGGAAGGGAGAGGAGGAGAGGAGAGGAGGGGAGAGGAGGAGAGGGGAGGGGAGAAGAGAGGAGAGGAGGGGAGGGGAGAAGAGAGGAGAGGAGGAGAGGAGAGGAGAGGAGGGGAGAGGAGGAGAGGGGAGGGGAGGAGGGGAGGGGAGAGGAGAGGAGGGGAGGGGAGGGGAGGGGAGAGGAAAGGAGAGGAGAGGAGAGGAGAGGAGAGGAGAGGAGAGGAGAGGAGAGGAGAGGAGAGGGAAAATTTAAGGAATTGGCCCACACAACTCTGGAAGCAGGCAAGCTCACAGTCTACTGTGATAGGAGTCCAGAGACAAGGTGATGTTGCATTTGTTGTCTAAAAACAGAATACAGACAGATTCTCTTTTCCTCAGAAGAGTCAGTCCCTTCCCTCTTAAGGTCATTAACATCTACTTGGATGAGGTTCTCTTGATTTAGAGAAGTTAATCTGCTTCATTCAAGGTCCATTAGTTCGATGTTAGCTTCTAACATTTTTCTCAGAAGAGCTATGGTGTGGCTTGGTTGGTAAGCTGTTAGCCTAGCATAGTTGGTAAGCTGTTAGCCTAGCATAGTTGGCAAACTGTTAGCCTAGCATAGTTGGTAAGCTGTTAGCCTAGCATAGTTGGTAAGCTGTTAGCCTAGCATAGTTGGTAAGCTGTTAGCCTAGCATAGTTGGTAAGCTGTTAGCCTAGCATAGTTGGTAAGCTGTTAGCATGTGCAAGGCTCAAGGCGGATGCCCAGTACTTCGGCGATTTTTGTTTTGTTTTTGTTTTTGTTTTTGTTTTTGTTTTTTGTTTTTGTTTTAAGCCAAGTGACATATATCCTCATGCTCAGAAGATAGTGAGAAAATTAAGCTCAAGGGCTATGCAGGGAGCTAAAGGTCAGCCTGGGTAGTAAATAAACCTTGTCTTTAAAAAGAATGCCAAGGTAGCACAAGGTAGCGAACATCATTAATTCTCATGCTCTGGAGGTATAGGCAGGAAAAGCTCTGTGAATTCAAGGCTACCCTGGTCTATATTTAGCTCTAAGATAGCCAGGAATGCAGAGTAAGACCCTGTAAAACAAACAAACAAACAATAACAAAACTTCCCAGCAGCATCTGGGCTGCAATTGGTCTACATATCTGGGTACCTCGGCCTCACCAGTGTAATCTATGAAGCCAGCCATTACCTCAGGCTGTACAGTGTGTACAGTAAATGCTGTGGATGCCATCCTCGTGTTGCAATGCCAGAAGGTTGGACACACCTAGATGGACCATGACACCCCCAACTCCATAGAAATTGAAATCCAAAACCCCTGTAGCGCTGGTGAGGTGACTCAAACGAGGGGACTCACCACTCACACTGAGGAGGAATTGGACCCAGGGCTAACTGGTGAGTCCTGTCTCGAGGTATCAGGGTAGTTTATGTCTGGCCCCAGGCCTGAGAATGTGGTGTATTGGGGCTTCCGGACACATCAATTCTTTTTCAAGAAATACCGAAGTTTAAATGTTTAGATGAGATGGAAAGGTCACATGATCGCACTGAATCAGTCAGTTTCCTTGGCTCACTCTCTATGCATACAGCTCAAACTGAAGGTTCACTGACTGTGGAGGGGCAGCTTGTCAGAAACAGACCTTCTCTGTGATGATGTTCTCACTGTAGCTCAAGTCAGAATCGCTTAGAGACGGGGAAGATGCAGACACTGAGCCCCACCTATCACAGATGCCATAACCGTGAGTGCTTAGCCCCCTACACAGGACGTGATATTTGCACAGAGCCTGCACATCCTGCCGTGTACTCCCAATCACCTTCAGGTCGCTCCTAACACCAGATACAAATATCGGCCTATAGGTGGCCGTTGTCACAGATGCTGCCAACCAACAGCCCAACACAAAACCCATGACTTAACTGATCAGCTATGAGTGTGTTTTTGTGAATTTTTTTAGTTCACTTGTACCATCCTGGAGAGTGAATGTTGATGCCATCCTCGTGTTGCAATGTCAGAAGGCTGGACACACCTAGATGGTCCATGACACTCCTAATCTCCAATCACATGCTCTACACACAGAAGAGGTAAGATTTGTTCCTGTTTTCTGTCTGCGATTGGTTAAACCCTCAAATGTAGAACCCTCAGAAATGGCGGGCTGACTGCACTATACTACAGTGAGATGCATGAGGGTACACATGTGCATATATTTGTAAAACCCTAGAGAAGGCCAAAGCCATCATCACAGATGCTAAGGGGCTAACAGGAGCTATGCTGGGAATATGCTAGAAAGAGGAGACCCTAGGGTTCACCAGCCACTTCTACAGACAAACTAAGGCCTACAGGACTTCATTCATAGTGTAGTACTTCATTCAAGTACTACACTGTCCTGTCCAAGAACCTGGCCCAGCCAAGACCTGCTCACAAAAACACTCTGTAGTTGGGTGAATAAACATCTCATCAGCCTAGCTCAAAATATGCATCCTTCTTATAAGTCCCAGAATATGTGGATGTGATGTTATTTGGAAAAGCAGAATAATTAAGTTAAAGACTTAAGATCACCTTGCGTTTGGGCAGAGAGCAGGCCTGAGAAGGGGGGAAATCCAATTCCCTATTCATAGCCTGACTCAGTCCCAAGCTGAGAGCTTCCTGGAGTTACCAGAAGCAGGAAGAAACCAATGAGTCTTTCTGGAGCCTCTGAGGACAGCATGACCCTGGAACCTCTTTCTTTGGGGCTCACAGCCCCAGAAATATAAGAATGCATTTCATTGTTGAAATCTGGTCATTTCTTACAGTGACTCCAAGAATCTGATGCACACTCAATTGGTGGCTGAAAGTGAGGAGACAGGAAGAGCTTGGGAAGGTGGCAGGTGCTATAGGAAGGAAAAGGTAAGCCCAGTCAGGGTTCTTAAACCACTGGTCTCTCCAATGCTGCTGCTGTCCTCCTGTCTATATGCCCAGACTGAGGCGTAACCTCAAAATGCCTCCAAGCCATTGACTCAACTTCCATAAAACTTGCTGGAAAGTGTTTGGGAACAAGATTCCTATTTTCAAATAGCTATTACACTACCCCATTACATACAGCACAAATCTGGGTCTCTCCAGCTGAGTCTTTGGGAATGTTCTGCCTTGCTCAAAACCTCTGCTTAATCAGAAGGGTTCCAGACAACCCAAGTGACTTAGCCACCTACCGAGAGTCCCTCCTTCTGTTCTAAGAGACCCGTCTGAGCAGACTGTGCACATAGCGGCTCCTTTCCAGGGCGGGACGCCCAGCAAGTCCACGATGTACATTCCTTCTCACCCACAGAGCTTAGCTCATGCTTTCAGAATCTCCCAACCAGAGGAAAAAGATGACCTCAAGCCCATCTCAGAAAATGCGTTCTCTGCCAGGAAAAGGCAGATCTGAGGAAATAGGGCACACAGCCACGTTGCTCCTCAAGACTCTAGAGAAATTTCAGGTGCCAGGTCACAGTCTTCATCCTGCTCCGAGAGATGGGAAAGACTTGAGAAGAATCTCCCACCTCTGCAGCTGCTGGCTATGATACTTTTTTTCTCTTTAAGTTTCAAGTATCTTCTGAATTGTTTCCTTTGGGTGACACATGCTTCCATGCCAGGCCCTTACCAACACCTGCTCTACTGACCAGTTAGCCTTCGCCTATGCCATGAGACCCTTTGCCCAACAGCCAGAAGGCAGACAGCTCCCTAAGCATGGGCTGTAAGCTGCAGCCCTCGATGTGGAGGAAGCTCCTGGGTCACAGTTAAACTAGAATGAGATGGAGACAGGGCATCCTCCCCTCCCCCTCCTTCCCTCCTCCCCTCCTTCCCTTCTTGTAACAGCCTCATAGTTAGCTTCTCCTTAATGGGTCAGAAAGGAGTCCTGAAGGTTCTCTTCTTCCTGGAAGGTCCCATGATCTGTCCCTCATGTGGCTCCACTTCCAAGCCCAGCCTCCCAGCATTTACCTAACTCTGCAGCAGCTTGTGTTTGGAGCACACAGCCATAAAGTTAGGGATGGCCTGGAGCTCTTGGCAATGCTTCTCACAACCCGGTCATTTCTCCTCACCCCCTCCTCAGCTCCCATCTGACTCTCTTAGACAATAAGCTTAAAGGTGCCATGTGCTGGGCCTGATGGCGCCATCCCTGAGCTCCAGTCAGGCCTGTGACAAAGGTCCAAAAGATAACCCACATGCCATCTGTCTAAATATTTAACCACACAGTCAAGCAATGAACGCTTCGATAAATGACATTCCAGGCCCCTTCACTGACCTGAGAGCTTTCATGAGACCCAGGACAACAGTTTTGACCCTCCTGTTCGAAGGCTTTGCAGAGCTCTCCCCCGGAATGGAAAGACAGACTGCCTGCCCAAGCCCAGGCTCTTCCTTGACACTTAGCAACACTACCCCATCCCTGCCATTGTAGAGGCTGGCCCAGTTGCAGACAACCCAGCCTTAAGCCCATGTTCCACCCATACCTCACACACTTGGCTGTTCTGTGCCTATTGGCTCTAGTCTCCTGCCACTCTCCGGGACATGCCATTGGTGTGGGCAGCATTGGTGTGACCTAGGACATTTTCTCAATGTATTACTCTGCTCAGGCTTCCATTGCAAAAATATCATGGTCCTGGTGGGTAAACAGAAGTCTGGAGCTCCTGTGGCCATTAGCAAGTGTAATTGTCATGCAGGCCTTGTCTGTGGCCCCACTTACAAGAAGGGAACCTGAACTTAGGCCCAAAGAGACAAAGGACTTCAGGAGGTAGTTATGGACACACTCTGGCTCCTGTTCACTCCTCACCACCCAAGAGTCTGTGGTACTCACAGAAGGAAATGGAAAAGTCCCTCATTGGTCTTTCCCAGCCCTAGAGCCCTGCTGGGAAGAAGCCCATGGGGATCCCTCCTGGACTACCTGTCCCTCCTGTGGATGGCTTCATTCTGTGGTTCTAGAGTCAGGGAAGATTTCACTCCAGAAAAGAGTTTGACAGGGTGGGAGGCAAAGAAGGAAAGGTAGATTGGACATTCAAGGGTGACTTTCTTTGAGAGGCAGAGTTATCAAGACAGAACAAAAGAAAAATAGCTGATCCATTAACCTCAGGTTACTGGGATGGGCTTCAGTATGAGATTGAAAATGGTCTAATTAGAAAGTTTTTGCTCCTTCCCCCCACCCTCACCCCCAGATAACAACTTAGTTTCTCATCGGTGAGTGACACACAATGGTGGCATTGGTGACTCCATTTTGATTGTTAGTCCTGTCTGTGGGAGCCTACTACAGGGCCTTAGTTTATAACACAGGTTTTCTGTACTATTATTTTTATAGCACATTTGATCCAAATGTATTCACCTCCCTCCATATGTACCCAGGACACAATCAAGCTGCCTGAAACCAGTTTACATGCAGAATTTGTATTTGAATGATACGCAGTCTTTGAATATACGTTTCTCTACAGTCTCTAGGAAAGGAGCCAGGCGCGGTGGCACATACCTGTAGTCCCCACACTGAGTGGATGGAGACAGGAGGCTCAGGAGTTCAGTGTCATCCCCGGCTGTACAGTAAGTCTGAGGCTATCCTGAGCTACATGAAACAGCGCTCTCAAAATACAAACAACAAAAGTCTCTCAAGAAGGCAGAGAGAGAAGTGGCCGTGTTAGTGTGTGCTTTTAGCTCCAGCACTCGGGAGACAGAGGCAGGGGGATCTCTGTCAATGAAGCTAGCCTGGTCTACATTACTTCCGGGTCAGTTAAGGCTAAAAAAAAAAAAATGAAAGGATGGATACAGGAAAAGAAGGAGTGTGGAAACCATGGCAGGTAAAAGGGTAAGCCTGACACTGGGGGGGATCACACTGCAAACCCAGCCTGGGTTATATAGGGAGACTTTATTTTTCAAAAAGGAAAAAACCAAACAACAGTTGGGCAGTGGTGCCCAGCAGTGGTAGCACACTCCTGGGAGACAGAGGCAGAGGAATCTCTGTAAGTTTGGGGTCAGCCTGATCTACAGAAGCTAGTTCCAGGACAACCAGGGCTACACAGAAAAATTAATAAATAATTAATTAAGAAGTCAAAACAAGAACAGCCCACTCCAAACCTTAAAAAAAAAAACAAAAAAAAAAAAAACCAGAGACTGCATCGATGGCTCAGCAGTTCAGAGCCTGTGCTCTATTACAGAGGACCTGAATTAAGTTTCCGACACCACACGGAGCAGCCCGTTCCTGCCTTTAAATGAAACTCTAGGGGACCTGATGCCTCTGCACTGTGTAGGCCCCTGAACTCATGTGCACATACCTACACTCAAGACGCTCACATACACATAATTAAAAATAAAAATCTTTAAAAAGAAAAAACATAACCCTTTAACCTCTCCATCCACACAGGCTCGAGACCATCCAGTCTTTCTTTGCTGGTCCTCAAATTCTATAACCTGGCCCCCTCTCACTCCCCACAACCCTCCCCAACCCTCTATATCCTCTTCAAGAAGGTTCCTTCTGGGGATCACTCCAAGATACTGCTTCTAAGGTCAGCTTCAACTGTCAGCCTCCCGCTTCTTTTAGTCCCCTCTCTAGATCCAATGTCCCAGTAGCACATTGGCAGGGGTCTTAGGAGTACTGGGTAAGGCTCAGTGCAAGAGCCCTTGCCAAGCATGCTAGAAGCAAGCAAATCAGTGGGGATGGGCAGGGGAAAATGCAGATAACTGGCTTAGGAAAAGCACGCACAGTGCTCCAGAAGTTGGGAGATGGGGCAATGTGGTGAGATTTGCAGTAGCAGCTGAACGTGACTGGATCTCAGCCCTTCATGAAGTATGAGGCCCTGATGACCTTGGTTGAACAAAGTACGTGACCTAGAGTGGGCACCAACTCTAGGATCTGGCAGTATGCACAGAAACTAGGTTAGAGAAGCTCCTTTCTGGAGGACGTGAACAATTCAGGGAAGAGAACCTGTGAATCCATAAAGGCATGAGACTGAGTGACACACAGGGGTTAATGAATAACCTTCACCAGATCCTGAGGATAGGAAGATCAGACCCTCAGACCAGGGATAAGGAAACTTTCCCAGACTCACAGCCAGGAAGGACAAAAGAATGAGAGGAGGGAGATGAGAGGGCAGTAAGTGCTCTGTCAGAGGGGCCCGTTATAAGGAACGCTAAAGGGACCAATGAGAGAGGCAACTCCGGACTATACACTGGTGAACAGCCCTGTCACCATTCTCTCCCATTCGGTAAATGTTAGTGAGATTCTGTTGATCTTATGTGTAATAAGTCAGATACAAAGTATTTAGGGATGAGGAAGGGGTCCACAACATTCTCTAGTGTTTCAGAAATTTACAGTAATAATAGTTTGAGGCTGGACATAGTGGCACATTCCTCTAAAAGCACAGCGCTCAAGATTCTGAGGCAGAAGAATGACCAGTATGAGGCTAGCCTGGGCTACAATAGCAAGACCCTGTCTCAAAATTACTTTAATAGGGCCAGTGAGGTATCTCAGAGGATAAAGGTACTTGATTCCGGAACTCACATGGTAAAAGGAAAGAACAGACTCCTCTGACCTCCCTACACGTGCCATGCCATGTGTACACATGTACACGCTAAATAAATGTAATAGAAGGGAATTTTAAAAAGACAAAAATACACAGTGGATCTGTAGTTATAGATCAGTCCGATCATGGACATGCACTGTTTATAATTCATTCACTCAGCACACGGTCACTGAGCTGCTGCGGTGGGCCAGGCAGTGTGCTGGGTTTAGGAAGGCAGGCAACAGCATTTCCTCACCAACATCTGGTCAGTGTCTTCTCACACACTGCTGCCCACAGCTGTGCTGGCCCGTTCATGCTCTCGGATCCCCGTGTCTCACAGTTCCAGCCTGATGCTCCACTCCTGACGCTGTTTTGTTTGCTCTGTTCTTTTCCATTTGTACTCTGGCCTTTATCACCTTTGAAAATCTCAACTGATGGAAGCTAAGCTTTCTGAAATGTTGTATACTCTCCATAATGAATGTCATTTTGTCCTCCCCCAGAGTGCTAGAGTTAACAGACGCAATTAGTATTTAAATTATGTATCTGAGGATACATAAATTATACATCCATACTTATACAAATCCAGTAGGCACCTTTCACATTACAACCTGCCTAAATGGTGTTCCTTGGAGTTATCCAGTCTGCAGCTATACAAATGCCCGTGACCTCCCGGGGACATCCAGATTGGGCAGCATTTTCCTCTGACCTCTGTAGCACTCACTCCTTCAGGGTGGGGGCTCTCAACCCAAACTACAAATTATAATCTCCAGGGCAGTCCGCACTCCAACCCACTAAAGCAAAATTACTTAGGGTGGGACCAAGGCATCTCTGTTTTGAATCCTAAGTGTTTCCAACAAGCACTCAGTGCTAAAGACCAGTGTAGGATCTGTAAAAAGTATGAATTTGTTTTTGTTTTTGTCTTTTAACGAAAGCGAAAGAAATGACATTTGTTGAAGGAAAAAGAAAACATGAAAGTTTAAAAAAAACTTTAAAAAATAAAAATGGCTCTACACACATACAATGGCCTTCCCAGACTTTTCTTCCCACATACCACCACTTACTACCCTACCACCAGCACCAGCACCAGCACCAACACCACCACCACCGCAGGGCTTGCTACTTTGCCTTATATCTCAGTTCAAGGGAACTGTGAGAGTTTGAAGATACAGAGTTGTGTAGACTTGACTCCTCCCTCTGGCCCTTGAGCAAATGTGTGCAGCCCCTGTCTGCAAAGGCAGCCTTGCTCCTCATTAAGCACGCTCTCCTGGCCCAAGGGATATTGCAGAAGTAACTGAGGTCTGTGCCTTCTGTGGCCTGAGCCAGCTCTAGATTTTCCCAGCACTGCTGGTCTCCCCAGGAACATCTCCAGAGACAAGACCCACACAGTGACCATTAGGTCTCCACAGTGGCCGTATCTGAGTCCCAGCTCCCCTCCCACAAAAGGGCTCAGCACATAAAGGCATTTGTCATGCTAACCTGCTGACCTGAGTTTGATCCCAACTCCACCAAATCCTCCTCACCCTCCCCAACCCCACCTCAAAACAAACCAGAACCAGAACCAAAGCGAATCCTTCCATTTAGCCTGGTGCCTCGCTGATGTGGCATCCCTGAGGGTGACAAATGAGTCGAAACCACTCTCCAGGTGGTCGGTGAAGAAGGAGTGGCATAAGGAGCAGCCCCAGCACTGTAGGAGCCAGGACAGTTGGGGACAGGCCTGCAAGAGGCATGCCACGTGCGTGGGGGGTGGTGGTGGTGGTGGTGGTGGTGGTGAGTTTCACCAGGAAATCCAGGCTTGGGTTGGCCACTCTGTACTCTTTATTATTGATACAACCCCTTGGTGTCTAGCATCAACAGTAGCCATGTGCCTCTGCAGAGTACCCATGGGACCCAGAAAGCCAGGCAGGGAGATGGAATTCTGTTGACTAAGCTCATAGCATAGCATGTAGCAGTGGCCCCCCTGGGGAAGGCAATGCCAGGCAGAGAACGGAGATGCTAAAGACGGTGCCTTTGACCTTGAGTCCACTGGGAACACCTGGACCTCTCTCTCACTGGAAGTAGAGTACCTCTAAGTCCTGGGGGTTGCTAGTTTCCAATGACAGTTTCCTGGGTAGGAAATAGTTCACACTCGAGAAGCAGAGCCTAGCCTATTGCTGTTCCTGCATTTGATCAAAGTGGGACCTTGAGCAAGGCTCTTAACCTTGGTTTTCTTAAATTAAACCTTGTTTTCTCCATGCCTGAAATCTGAGCATCCACTGAAAGGTTCGTGTGGTGGTTAAAGGAGAGGCAGCCTTTTAGATACTGCGGTAAGATCTAGGGGGTACCCAACAAGTAGGAACCCACAGAGCTCTAGTCAGAGGGGACCTGCTAGAGAAAACCACACTTCCCAGAGTGCTCTGTGCCAAGGGAGGGAAGAGCTGAGGGAGAGAGGGTGGAGTGGTTAGGGAGGAATCAATCACCAAGGTAACTACAAAAAAGAGACCATCTCAGCTGCTGGCCTTTGCTTCCTTCAGACAATATTCGAGTTTGTAACCTGAACTGAACTCTTCAAGAAGACAGAGCCAAGGCTGTGTTCAGCAGCTCCCCTTTCTCGAGCCTCCCCATTAATACGTGTCAGCACAGCCTTCTGGGAACACCAGTTTCTTATTCAAAAGATCCCAGTTCTCTCCCACCATGGGAGAACTTTTTCGTCCAGGAAAAAGTTCAGGATGGATCCCTACCTTTCTCCTCTCACAAAGATGAATTCCAGATAAATCAGACTTTAAAACTGCAATTGTAAAAACATTAGGAAAATGAGATACAGAGGTTGTTGTCTGCATCCATGGATCCAAACAACTGTGGATCGAAAAAAGAAAGAAATCATGTCTCGACTGAACATTTGGCCATGATGCCCTAAACAATACAGTTTAACAACGATTTGCATAGCATTGACATTATATTCAACATTATAAATAATCCAGAGGTGAGATATGCACAGGTTATATGCTAATGTTGTGCTTTTTTTCTTTTTTAAACAAAAGATTTGAGAATATGAGGATTTTGCAGGATGGCTCCTGGAACAATGTCCCACAGATAGCAATTGATAATTATAGGTGGGTAGAAATGAATTCTTTTATTAAGCATGTATATGCTTGCATAATACAGTCCTGGAAGATGGTGGTTGCCCCTGGAGAGAAGGGAGAAGATGGAGAGGGAAGCCACACGCATTTTGTCTTTGATTACATTAACATGCAAATGTGAAGAGGGTGGCGGCTGCTTTCTTTTACATTTACTTATTTAGCGTGTATGTCTATGTGTGCATGCCCACACCACCGTGCACGTGTGGAGGTCAGAAGAGGTCCGTCTTCTGCTCATCAGGCTCTCGGACAACTGCCTTTACCAACTGGGCCATCTTATCCCGGCAGCCCGATGTATAACTTCTTCATAACATTAAATGGGGTGAGGTTGTCTCTGAATAAATTCAATCCCTAAAGTCAGAACCATGAGAATCCTAAAAGTGTCATAGCCTTAGAGCAAGAACCACCATGGCTGCTCCAGAGCAGAGTTAGTCTGAGCTCGGTGTGGCCTCTGGAAACCTGACCAGGTGGGACACACACACACACACACACACACACACACACACACACACACAACCAGGAGCCATCCAAGCCAGGAGCCAGAGATTTCTGAGAGAAGAAAAAAAATAAATTAGGTGCCTTTCTTGGGAAAGGAGGCAGCACCGCATGATTCAGGGAACCCTGGGGCTGAGTGGAGAGCCCCTTACTCCCAAAAGGTTCCAAGCTTAGGAAAGACCCTGAAGTCCCCACCAGGATAAAAGTAGGTCCATCCATCCCTGTTCAGTCTCCTCCGGCCCCACCCCGCGCTTCCTTGGAGAATTGCAAGGAGCAGATCCCCTCTTGCGCGCATGCCCACCAGTGGGTCTTCCCCAAGGCATTAGATCAAGTTGGCACAGCCGTGAGCACCCTGCAAGCTCCCCAAGTCTCCACTTCTGGGTTTCCCTTCGCGCCTTACTCACGTGTTCCTTTTGGAAATTTTCAACTTTTTTTTTTTTTTCAAAGTTAAGGAGAAAGGAATTTTTCCAGACCTCAAAGACGTTGGCTCAGCTGTACTGGAGATGGGAGTGGGGGATGGATACTAAGGAGCTGCTGTGAATGGGGGCAGGGGACAACAGGAGGCTCCAAGAGCTGGGGGCAGCCTCACCTCCACCCCACCCCGTGCCTTCTGAGCTGCCCACTCCTTCTAGACCTGGTATGTCTGTCGGCCATTGCCTGGGCCTTGGTTACCCTTTAACCACTTCATGATTCCTTTGTCTCCTTTCAGCCCAGCATAACAAACATACAGACTCAAAATTCTGCGGCCAGAGCAGAGATGGGAAGTGTGGAGGACTGGGATCGACGTTCCAGCTTGGAGGGAATCCATCGTCTCTCTGCTTGCGCCTTGGCTCATCTCTACCCCTTTCCGGCTACACCAGGAACAAACTGTGGAGCAAAAGAACTTTCTGGGCTCCACCTTTAAGGGAAGAGGCTACTCCCACAACAGGATCCACTGGATGGCCAAGCTTCTTGGAGTCCTCAGAGCCTGGGTCCAAGGCTTCTTGCTCAGACGCTACTTGGCCCCCACTTTCTCCACGTTGTCCTCTTCCTCCCACAGCATGTTGGCTTTCTGCCAAACCAGTTCTTTCCTGGCTCTAAACTTTTGTCGGGGGAGGGGGGGAGATGAAATCAGCACTTGGGGAGCTGGAAGGGGGGAAAACAGCTGCTTTTAACAAAATGGGATGGAGGAGGGAGGCCCAACATCTGGATCTGGGTGGAAAGGCTGAGTTCTGGTAGGGCTCACCGCTCACATACGCAGGGTCCTACAGGCACACAAGACACTCGCTAATGGCGCCCTGAACGGTATGAATTAGACTCAGGCATACTTGGAATATGAATTAACCTCCTTCGCCTTAGAGACAAGGGCACAAAACATTTCCCTTTCTTCTTTGCTCTCCCACATGCTTGGGACATGAGAGGATGATGGGAGTCTATGGCAATGTACCCCGAGGTGAAGTTCCTGGGCTTGGCCAGACTGTATGACATCTACAACAGATTACAAACCTAGTTGTCACTTTTCCCCCAGAGGAGTCAGAGAACTGGGTTTTTACGTGAAGAGCATCTGAGACTTAGATGTTGACAGCCAATCGGAAGCAGAAGACTCTGAGCAGTCCAAGCAGAAGACTCTGAGCAGTCCAAGCAGAAGACACTGAGCAGTCCGTCTAACCCTGGCCAAGCAGAGGATGGCGTGGAGTGAAGCAGGAACAGGGTCAGATGCTGAGGCCTTGCGTCCTGGGGGAGGGCTGATGGCAGAACTGGCCCAGGGCAGACTGTGTCACCACCCCATCCTTTTCCCTGGACCCTTCTTTGTCACTGTTCCTGCCTCCTCCCAGATCTGAAGCTCTCTGCTTCCTGCAGCGAGTGGCTGGGGCTCTTCCCAACACTGTTGGAGTCACCTTGTGTGATGGGACAGTATGTTGGTTAATTTGATTCACAATTTGATTGAATTAAGTAGCACCTGGGGGCTGGATCGGAGATGGCTCAGGCTCAGTGGTTAAGAGTGATCGTTGGTCTTGCAGTTCAGTACCCAGCACCCAGTTCAAGCAACTTACAGCCACCTGTAACTCCAGATCTAAGGGATCCAACAACATTCTCGACTCTACACCTGAACACACACCACACACACACACACCACACACACACACACACACACACACACACACACACACACACCTGGATAAAAATAAATTTTTAAAAAACTATAACTAAAAACACCCAACTGTAAACCAAAATAAACCCCTCCTGCCTAGTGCTGCTTCCGGGGAGATATTTGGTCACAGTAAAGAGAAGGGAACTAAGACAGTGACTTCACCTTCTCCTTCGTCGCCTGATATCTTACACCAACAGCTTCCGCAAGGGTTTGACCTTGTAGCTCCCTTGTAGAGGTGTCTCCCCCACCTCCTGAGACTTGCTGGATTTACCCTCCGGGGACTTTGCCTCAACTTCCTCTTAGCTTGGTCTCCTCCCTGCTCTGAACGCTTCCTTCATTTCCCCCTGAGAACACTCCCTTAATAAATCACAGGCGCACAAGGCCTCATTCCAGGAGCCATTCCAAAACCCAGCCAAGGTAGGGTCAACTCCTACTACAGCAGACAAAAAAAAAAGACACAATCACCAACCTCCGAGGACATAGGCGGTAAAAGGACTCATCTATTACAGGTTATTGTCTGAGGACCAACTTAGGATGCCTGGCTCCTTCCTTTGGGCCCCCTGCTCTCCTACCTGACCCCTATCTCTGCATAACAGCCCTCCATAAACTTGGAGCTGTTCACAAATATCTTCTCACTCTTCCTCAACTATTTGGCAGTCGTCATGTGTCTGACCCTGACCCAGACTCAGTAAACTCTAGACCACTTGTCCTGATGGCTGACACAGCTAAACTGAAGTCGTGTCGTAAGTGAAATTTTCATGCAACGTCACATTGAGTGGGTCCGAAAGGATCTGGTATCCGGGGACTAGGAACACAGATGCATTCTGGAGAGTAGAAGGCTTGGAACCTCGGAAGACCCAGGTGAAAATAAACTGGATCTACAGAGATGGACAGACAAGAGATTTGAAGGGAATGGGTACCATGGTCTGAGTCAAGTTTCTGATGCTTGTTAGCAAAAGCATCCTGACACTTGCCAAGATTCGCAGGCTGAAACTGTAGCCTTTAGACGTCCTTGGAAGCCCCAAGTCCAAGGGGGAAGCAGGGCCTGGTTCACTGTGGCTGGTGAGGCCTGAGAGCAGGTCCTGGTTCACTGTGGCTGGTGAGGCCTGAGAGCAGGGCCTGGTTCACTGTGGCTGGTGAGGCCTGAGAGCAGGGTCTGGTTCACTGAGGCTGGTGAGGCCTGAGAGGAGGGTCTGGTTCACTGAGGCTGGTGAGGCCTGAGGATAGGGCCTGGTTCACTGAGGCTGGTGAGGCCTGAGAGCAGGGCCTGGTTCACTGAGGCTGGTGAGGCCTGAGAACAGGGCCTGGTTCACTGAGGCTGGTGAGACCTGAGAGCAGGGCCTGGCTCACTGTGGCTGGTGAGGCCTGAGAGCAGGCCTGGTTCACTGAGGCTGGTGAGGCCTGAGAGCAAAGAGTAAGTGGAGAGAGGTGGGGTGACTCACATCAGCAAGGAAGGAAGCCTGTTGCCATAAAGAACTAGAAACTTCCCAACCTGGGCTACATGGAACAACTACCACAACAAAAGACCTGAAAGAGACAAACATGGGAGAAGCAGGTGCTATGCAAATGCAAATGACCTTTAAAGGGACAGGAGATCCTGACCCAGTGTTCTGGAGTGTGTGTCATTTTGTAGCTCATTCTTGGGAGTTCCGTTCTCTTTCTTAATTAACGGTCTCTTTCTAGTACCTACCCCACCCCCCAAGCTGGGGACCGAACCCAGGGCCTTGCGCTTGCTAGGCAAGCACTCTACCACTGAGCTAAATCCCCAATCCCTGTACCTACCTCTTCTCGTGTGATTTTTGTTGTTATTGTTGTTCCTTTTGCTTTGGCTTGGCCTTGTCTTGGGTCACAAGTTCCTTGAAATCCCAGTGGTTACACCCCACCCTGGACTCACATCTGCACCGTGACAATAAAGTGTGTCCACGGAGTCACATGCTTCTCCAGGAAAAGCAACCTTACCGTTAGTGTGAGTGTCCCTTGCTGATACCCCAGACTTTATCAGTCACCAATGTCATGGCATAATAGATCCACCATTCAGAGCTTCATCTCCCTCAAGGGCTTTCCTTCCAACCAAGCTGACTGGGCTGCACAGGGTGTGGGAAGCTATGGCTCAGATGAGTTGGACCTAATCTCTCTGGACAAAAAAATAAAAAAAAATCTAAATATCTTCTCTTTCTTTTTCTTTTCTCTGTTTCTTTCTTCATTTTTGTTTCTTCCTTCCTTTCTTTTTCCAATTTCTTTTTCTTATTTTTGAGACAGGTAACCCCAATACAGAGCTGAAGAATCCAGACTTGGAAACACTAACACGAGGCCTTGTACCACTTAGACTTAGAATGTCTAAGCCTCAGAAATCCAAACACACTGGGGTCTTCTGCCATTCCTGGCAGCCTTTACACCAAGAATTCATGTGGTAAACCAGAAAGTGATGAGTAAGAATGACCAACCCATCACACTTAGGTGTCCCCAGGGCAGGCTGAGGGAGCAAGGTTCAAATGCAGTATGTGATGGGGGAGGGGTGTGTCCCAAGAAGGAGTAGAGAACAGTAGGGAAGAGAGAGGCCACTGAAGCGTGGTTTATAGAGCTGGTCCTGCTGGGGTAGGGGAGAGCGGAGAGGATGCTGCAATTAAGGAAGAGAGGAGTGACACACTAGAGCTGCCCCTGGCAATCAGAAGGGAGCTGGACACTCAGCTGCCACCACCCCTCAGCCACTACTAAGAGGCCCCACTCTGTCTGCTTTCTGGGGTCTCAGGCTAGAGTCTTCTGGGGAGGCTGGGGAATGGGGGTGCTTTTTGTTTGCTTTTAGTCACAATTCCTGTGAACTTACATTGTGAGACTGGGCCAGCCTGTGCCGGGGACAGCTAAAAACTGGCCACATGCCTCACTGTGTGGGAAACCCTGCTCTTCCTGACTTCTTGGATCCCTCCGGTCCCTCTGAGCCTAAAAGTTCAAGGTCTTTTTGCACAAGTTCAGCTGTGATGGAAACCCTGAGAAAACACCCATGTAGTTAGAGACAAACTCGTTTGTCAGCCGGGGGCTGCAGCTGGTGGAAGCTTGAGAAATGAATTCTTTTGGCCTTAATTCAGCTGTTTGTGCTTCCGTGACACAAACTGAGTTCAACCCACATTTTCCTTAGAAAGAAATGGGGGGGGGGGGCATCAAGCATATTTTCGGAGGTTTAATTTCCTTCCAATGTCCTTAAGAAATCCCCTGAAGCTTATGCTGCCTCAACCCCAGCCCTGACAGTAGCATCAAAGATTTTTAAATTGAGACCCAGGGTGAGTTAGCTAAAGTAAATAAAACCCAGAGGAGGAGGGAAATTAAAAGACAGTATCAGGGAAACCAAGTATCCACCAAAAAGCAAAAATGAAGGAAGCTGGTTGGGGGAGGAGACCTGGAGAGGGAAGGATACCAAATTCCAAGAGTTTAAATGCAAGGAACGAAGGAATTAGCACTGACAGATTTAGCAAATAAAAATGGTCTGTGCCTGGTTCGATTTGTATTTTAAACAACGAATATTTTTTATTGTCTGCCATGCAATATTTCGGGCATTTTTGTCAACTATTTCATGCAACAAACTTATGGTAAAATGTAATTCATTGCCCGCCTTAAAGACAAATTTAACTGAGTGTCTTTAATCGGTTAAAAAAAATTACCGTCAGCTAGTTAAAACGCCCTTAACTAGATACCTTTGCATTAGACTGGTCAGCTTTGTTCCCTGGGGACTTGCTAGTCGTTTATACAGATGTCCCCTGCCTTTGTAGGTATGTTTGGCCTTATACAAGGATGAAACTGCTAGAGGAGGTCCGTGCATGGAGGTTAAGTGGAACTAGTATCCTTGAGCCTTCTATCACGGCAACCTGGCCACAGGAACAGCCCTGTTCAGCTAGAGGGATTCCAGAGCTGGCCCCTCCCTGCGGTGAGCTAAGGATTTAGGGATGACTACAGGAAGGTGGAGTAGCGGACAGAAGGGACTTTACACACACACACACACACACACACACACACACACACACACACACACACACACACACACACACACACACCCGAGATGCTCCTGTCTGGTCTCGCTTCCCTCTGCCCAAGCCCTTTCCTCCGTTCTGGCTCCCCACCTCTCGTCCCTCCAAATAAGGAAGCAGAGCTTTGAGACCGCCGGGCGAGGACGCCGGGTCTGGTCCCCGCCCCCAGGCTGAATCCAGCTGCCAGCGAGGCAGCTGCGTGTGTGAGGGGGGTGCGGGGTGGGGGGAAGGGCAGACCCCGCGGCAGGGGTCGCGATCTAACGCTTAGTCTCGGGCTCAGCAAGGGCCCTGGGCGCTTCCGAGGCACCTGCGGGACAACCACGTCAAGGTCGAGGTGAGATCCCGGCTCTCAGGCTGCGCCGAACGTTTCGCTCTTCACTCAGCGGGGCTGCAAAGGCGGAAGATGACGTGGCGAATCGAGGAAGCGCCACATCTCGGATCCAGACCTTCCACTCCCAGGAACTGACCCAAAGGAAATAATCCAGTCCAAGAAAGAGAGAATATCCGGGAATAAAGCAACTCGTGGGAAATGGTTTCACGAGCCTCTGCACATCAGTGCTATGGAATGCTCTTTTATTTCGTGCAACGTTTAGGTGATCGCTTGGTATCAGGACCCTGTCAGCATCTGGGGGCACAGAGGGTAGAACCAGATCTCCTTTCCTCCGAGGGTTTACAGGGGAAACAAAGTGGACTTTAGAACCAGGGTGCAGTGGATCTGAGCACCCGTGTGTGTCCTCATTTCTAAAACGCACACACTTCATAGAGAAGCGATGAGGATCCCGGCGGGAAGGTTACACGGAGTATCTGCCACTAGGTTAAAAAAAAAAAAAAAAAAGGTCTAAACACCTACCAGCAATCCTGAGGTGCCATGATAAAAGAATGAATGAGTGACTAAGTATACATAGAACTGTGAATGCTGTAGCTGAAGCTGCGTATGCTTGAAAACATGGGGTGGGGGTAATTATGCCTGGGTGGGGGTGGCACCAAGGAAGCCCCGAGGTAACTCAAGCTGGGTCTTGAAGGATGTGTAGAAGTTTTCTGGGTAGACAAGAAATGAAAAGGTGTTGCGGGTAAAGCAAGCCTAGGGCCTAGAGGGAGGGACGAAAGAGCAGGGAGATTCCAAAAGCTACTTCTAAGTTTCTTGTTGGGAAGGAACACATTTCCAGCTGCACATTTTTTGTTCTGCCTCAGCTGCACAAGCGCCAGACCAGGCCCTCACCGCTTGAGGGTGATTCTCCTCCCCTAGGACTTGGCTCCGCCCATCAAAGAAATGCCTCTAGGCTCCTCTGTGTATCAGGGAGAGGTTCCCATTCTGTGATCTCAATTCCTGGATGCCCCAAGGCATGGAGGGGAATGTGCTGGGTTGTTTTCTTCCTTTTCCCATGATTCTTGGCAGCTGTGCAAACCTACCTCAGAGCTCTTTGAATAGAGAGTTTGGGAAGAAGAGGGACCCAAATCCAAGTGAAAGACCCCTGTGTTCTTGAAAGAAGGGGTGTGGTGGCAATATAATCACAACAGTCAATAAACGTGATTGCATATCAAGCATTGAACATAAACCATCTCCATTAATTAACTGTCCTTATCCCCTATTTATAGATGTTACAATCAGGTCTGTTTGTTTGGTTTTGTTTTGTTGTTATTGTTGTTGTTTTTCTTTTTTCTTTCTTTGTGTGTGCGTGGGGGGGGGGGGTGTGCGCGCGCACTATAATAGAAGCCAGGGCCTTGTACATTCTAGGCAGATGCTCTAACACTGATCTATAACAACCCCAAATATGGTTCACGGTCACCCGGATAGTTTAGATTAAGATGAGCTGCCTCCCTTGCTCCAGAGACCACCACCTTACTCCTGGGCCGTGCTATCACAAAACAGAAAAGAGACTATTGGGGTGAAAGGAAGAAGGCAAGGTTTATGAAATTCTTGATTTAACTGGTAAAACCGTCACAAGCTCGTAAGGGGCCATAGTTGCAAATCATGGTGCTGTGAGAAGTCACGTAAGCCCCCGCCCGAGGCAGCCTTGCTTGTCAGTTTCTATATTGCATAGGGCTTTAGCACAAAACCACAACCGCCCCTTGCAAAGAACTTAGTGAGGGGGAACTGGTTGTTGAGCTTTGAACTGTTGAGAAGCTGAAGTGCGAATGTGATATCTGGAGGTCACTGTTAGCACAGCCATGCCTGGACAGGAGAGGACAACGGAAGGTAGGTGTACCTGAGTCAATGATCTGAAGTCACCAGCAAGAACCAGAGCCACAGCTCTCCACTCATGACCAACCCTACCTGGCAGCCAAAGCCATGGGAGCCCTCTGCAATACAGAACAGAAAGCAGAAAGTGGCAGTGGAGGGGGGGGGGGATGTGGCCAAGGCACAAAAGTAGACAGAAAAAGGACAGCCACCAATCGCACCCAGACAACGGCCCTTGAAAATGGTTGGTTTTATCCCGTTTTGGAGACAAGGACACGGGTGCTTAGACTGGATGGTGGGGTCAGCAAAGCGAAGCAAGTCTCAGGTGTAGACCCAGCTCTACATGTCTGTCTCCACAGTTCGGGCGAGACTAAAAGGACTCGAGAACACCAGGAAAAAGGAGAAAAGAGGGGCTGGAGAGATGGCTCAGCGGTTAAGAGCACCCGACTGCTCTTCCAGAGGTCATGAGTTCAATTCCCAGCAACCACATGGTGGCTCACAACCATCTGTAAAGAGATCTGATGCCCTCTTCTGGTACATCTGAAGACAGCTACAGTGTACTTATATATAATAAATAAATAAATCTTTAAAAAAAAAAAAAAAGGAGAAAAGAAATCCTTGAAATTCTGAAGTCTTGATCACAGGGTCAAGGAGGATCAGGGCCTGTGGGATGACAGTGTTTGTGTTGCTGTCTCTTTTGACTCTCAAGTCACAGCAGTACAGAAAGGAAAATTCTATTAAGCAATCAGCCAGGACTCTTGCTTTGGAGACGAAGGGTAATTTTTATCTTCTTTGTGCCTGTAGACTCTCAGGTTTTTGTTTGTTTGTTTGGTTGGTTGGTTGTTTGGTTGGTTGGTTGGTTGTTTTTGTTTTCTTTTGTTTTGTTTGTTTTTCCAAGGAACATACATTGCTTAGTTGGTCATCTTTAGACAATAACAAACTCACAGTGGGCCCCAAATGAAGAATCAGCAGAAAGATGCTGACAGTAGGCTGTACCTACCAACACAGATGGCTTATCACTGTGTTATTAGCACCTGCTCCCTGGAAAAAGAGAAAAACCAGGTCTGCCGCAATGCCAGGGTCTGGGCTATTCTTCACCAATTCACACATATATGTGTGTAAACATATGCTTGCAATCACATACATAAACAAGTGTCTATGCTTTTACAAGTCAACCCTTAGTGCATTTGTGTATATATTCACAAAAACATACAGAAGCACATTGTCATGTATATAAACCCATATATGCACACGTGTTCTCACCTATATACACAAGATGTACACTGTTACCATTATAAATGTCACACACAAAAACATGCCCTATTTCACTGTTTAAATGAGTGGTGGAGATGGGAGTGCTTTCAGGGTAGACTGCTTGCTTAGCTTATGTGAACCTTGGATTCCGTTCTCAGAAGCACAACCAACCAATCACTCACCAATAAACAGATGATAGATAGATAGATAGATAGATAGATAGATAGATAGATAGATAGATAGGCAGATAGACAGACAGACAGATATATAGATGTTAGATAGGGCAAAGCTTTCCTGACTTAACCACCTCACAAGGAGTTGTCTGCCTCCTCCCTGGATGCTTCCCAAGGATTGGGAGCCTTCTATGGAACCCAGAACACGTTCTGAAGATGCAACTCCAGAATAGGCTCCCAAGAGAACTTCTCTCTGTCCCTATGGGCTGGGAGGCCCTCCTGTCCCCTCGATTAGCAAATGTTCGCAGTACTAGGAACCCAGCGTCTAAAAGGGTTGCCCAGAGCTTCTTACTCTGAAACTACAAGCTCTCCTAGTGCCCAGCGCTGGGAGTAGCTTCAATTTTCCCAGACTCTGGAAGAAACCCAATAAGATCTGGGGTGTTTGGATCAAGTCCTTGTTCCTCACTAAGCCTTGGTTTCCTCTCTGTGGTAGGATGAACCTCTCAGCTCTAACCAGGGGCTTGTATACAGCATGCAGTAGGAGCCTCCTGATCCTAGACACAGCTGGGGAGAAATTTGACTCCAAGGATGGCACGCTTCCAAAATTCTTGGCCACCATTATTTATTACCAGGCTTCCATAGGCATTGCCACTATAAATACATCCATAGCTTCCTCCACCAGAGAGCCCAGATGGTCAAAGGACAAAAGGAACTCTCACACATGTGCATGCACCCCCCACCCTCCAGGTTAGCTACAGGCCAGTGGTTTGCCAAAAACATCTGCCTCGCATGAATTTCCATACTGCGCAATGGAGAGTACAGAGTGGGGGCAGACAGCTGTGAACTGGGGGCCTCAGGAGTGGTCTCGAACAGGAAGGGACTGGTAGGCACCCTGCCTGCAGGTACAGAAACAGGATTTCATGAGTGGACCGGGCAAACCACAGATAGGTCCATGACTTTCGAGCACTAAGCATGCGGACCGATTTAAGATGAACTAGGCAATCCCCAAGGAGGGAGAAGGATGTTCCAGCAGGCAGTGATGTCCTTAGGGGGTTAATTATTAAAAGCAATAACTTTTCCATATAACAGAACGGGTGGGCATAGGAAAGCATCATGGAATGACCTGCATATGACATTTCTTAGACGACCTCTGATGTTCTTGAGGATAGGTCTGCAGTGACTCCAGGTAGCCCAGGTAAGGAAAGTCCTGCCCCAGCTTGAAGCCCTGCAGAGTCCCCATTCCTCCTCTCTCCATCAAGTAAGGAGCTGACCAGCCAAGGACACATCCATCTAGGTGATTTCATAAAATATTCTAGAAGGTGCCTTGCAGGTCCAGTAGCTATTACAAACAGTCCCAAAGGGTGGCCACCTAGCTGCTGTCTGCAAGCCAATCATAACTGAGCTGCCTCAGCATGAGATAGAACTGGACACGGGAGTAAAGTGGAGGTCAAAGGCAATGCCTTCCTGCTGGACCAGGAGCCCATCCAGTGATTTCTGCATAGATCAGCCATCAAGGAAAACCGGCACAAATAAACCCACATCGTATCTCGGCAGTGGTAAGATAAGCAAGGATGCTTGGAGTAAGCGACTAGCAGCCTTTCTCTGCCTCACTTTGAAGTTAGGAAAAGGACAGAGGGAAGCTCACTCTACAGAGTCCTCGGGGAACCTCGCCTGAGCGGGAGACCTCGCTTGAGCAGCAGGGATTGCTGCGGGAGCACAGCATTCAGCATTCGCATCTTGAACTTGACCAGCAGACTCCATTGTTTAACTGCCTATACATGTTTTCTTTGGTCGATCATTGAGGTCAGAGCCAGTTCTACTGGACTGCCTCACTCCTACGTAAGTGGCCCTCGTTGGCACTGGGGACTGCTAGACACAGAATGTGTAAGGAGCCAGAAGCTCAAGGAAATGAATGACCTTCTCAGCTTTGTGCTCTTAGCTGCATGTTTGGTTTACTCCCAAGTCTGCTCTGGTCTGGTCTGGCCTCAGCTGAAGCCTCTGGAGGCACCACCAGCTTGGCTGGGGTCTGGCCGGTCTGAGATAGGCTCTGATACGAGGTTCCTTGCTTCCCCGTCTGTCTCCAGCAGGCTGGCTGAGGCAGGTTCCATGGAAAACTGTTGGGCCTCTTGGACCATAGGCTTGCCTCTGTCACCTTCTGTTAGTCAAACCATAAGAGAAGTAGGACATAGACTTCATCTGTCCCTCGGAAGAAGGGTTGTGTTTGAATTATGAGCTGGGGTGGTGGTACACACCTGAAGGCTATACTAGTGAAGCTAAGGAGGGAGGATCATGGGTTCAGGGCTGGCCTGTGCTACAATAGAAACCTTGTCGGAAAAAGAGAAAGGAGGGAGGGAGGGAGGGAGGGAGGGAGGGAGGGAGGGAGGGAGGGAGGGAAAGAGCAAGTGAGTGCGCAGGCTTGTAAAGGGGTTTGAAAATAGGTATAAGCATTGTTGCTACCAATCTACCAGAGACTTTATGGGCATTTGCCCTCTAGGGAAGATTCAACTGTAAATTGCCATGGAAAAAGTCTCCTGAAATTTCATCTGTAAAATTGTGGCCATCAAAGTTACATGGTGAGTACATTCAGATGCATTCAGCCCTTGGCATCTGAGAGGCATTGGTTACAGGACCTCCTGCAAGACATCCGAATGCAGGGATGCTCTTACGTAAATGATAATGGTGCACTTGCCCTTGCTGTTGAACACGGCCTACAAACCAGAATTGAATCCCTAGAGTCCACATCCTCTGACAGCCTCTGACACTTATGCTATGTCACCTGCATGAGTACACACACACACACACACACACACACACACACACACACACACTGTTAAAACGGTGAAGTCCTTGTATATACTCCACATGCATGCTCCATATTTTAAACCATCTCCAGATGACTCATATCACCTAGTCCAATGTCAGTGCTATGAAAATAGTTGCTAAACCGTACTGTTTGGAGGGAAATGACAAGAAAACAGTCTGTATGCATTTGGTACAGATGTTTTCAGTTGCTGGAATCTGTGGATACAGAGGCACACTGCAGTGACGTCTGTCACAGTAGTTGGAGCAGGCAGAATCCCATCAGAACCAAGGCTGAACGGTTCAATAGTGAATTAACGCAATAGGCTTGCCGAAAGATGACAGACGAGCTAGAAACCTGAACCGGAGAACTTAGCAACCCAGAGGCTGAAATCTGCTCGAACCTGCTGCTTCCTTGGGCTGAAGGCACAAAGAAGAAAATAAATAGTATCTCCAGCAGGAACCTGGAACGGAGGAGGAGGAGGAGGAGGAGGAGGAGGAGGAGGAGGAGGAGGAGGAGGAGGAGGAGGAGGAGGAGGAGGAGGAGGAGGAGGAGGAGGAGGAGGAGGAGGGGGAGGGGGAGGGGGAGGGGGAGGGGGAGGGGGAGAAGGAGGGGGAGGGGAGGGGAGGGGGAGGGGGAGGGGGACCTCCGCCCTCAGTGGGAGAGGGTTAGAGTAGATCCACCTCCCACCTTGGCTTCTCCCTTCCTCAGAGCGTCAATCCTCTGCTTCTGTCTCCCATTGGCTGCATCCACCAGGAAAACAGTGAGTCAGGGATTCTGGGAAATGTAGTCCAGAGAGTTCGGGGGATCTTGCAAACAGGCAGAGTATCCCTAGTCCCAGCCTAGGGAGAAGAATATCAAGTTCACTGTGAAAATGGAAGGGTCTCCACTGCGTACCTAAAACAGGAGACTGGCCCAGCTAAGGCCTTTGAGAATGAGATCCAGACCTCAATAGAGGGAAGAGCAGCTAGGAAGAAGGCTGTGATGGGCTGTCCCCAATAGAAGAGAGCAGCCATGGAAAGACCTTAAGATTAGAAAATGACCCGTGGCCTGGAGAACAGGATGGCCGCCCCACCCCCAACCCAAACCTCTCCGCGCACCCACGCAGCAGTTTTTGAGCAGTCTGATCTGGAACCGCGCTCTAGCAGAGGAACTGATGGCTTCTGCAGTGCTGTCTGAGGCACCCAACACCATGCTAGGTAGATTGTTTCAGTCTGTCCTGTCAAGCCTCTACGCTAAGCACCAAAGATGTTCCTATACATAAGACCCAAGAGAAGTTTTATAGGAAAAATAGAGAAAATAACAGGACAAAAATCCTGAAACTGAAAAATGAGAACATCACCAAAGTTCTGAGCATATTATCTATCTGTAGATAGATATGTATATATGCGTATGTATATTATGCGCACATACATTATATATGCATGTGCACACATATATAAACTGTGGACCATCACTACATCCATGTTATCACAATAAGTACATGGTGATGGAGCCAAATTCACACTCGCCTCTGTCTGTAGCATGCCAGGTCTGTGTAGCTCTCCTGGTCCGTGTCTTTAAACTTGTGGGAAACCGCTTATGGTGAAGGGAGGTAGAACTCTCTTGTCATGCCCCACGTTATGCGGTGTATCAGAGGGGGTGGGTCATTTACTCAAGGTCGCCCAGCTGGCTGAAGAGAAACCACAGGGCCCCCTCACAGCAGCCACAAGGCTGTTTCGAGGACTGCTTCCCTGATCTAGAGTACCCTTTGGTCACCAGGGAGTTTCGACAGCTCAAACCTAGAGGGCAGAATGGGTGGAGTTTGGGTTTTTCAAGTATTCTTTCCCAGGCTACAAGCAAGGAGATACTCCAGCCAAAAGTAGAAGTGTATCGAGTCTATTTTAAGGTCCTGGTGTCTTTCTCTTCCCCATCCTCAATGCAGTAGGATGTTTTGGTTCAACCAAAATAATAAAATCACTTTGCAGGGGAAGAGAACTAGGTACACAACAGTTTCCTGCTCTTGTCAGTACATTTCCTGGAAAGGACACCGGAGTGTTCAGTGGTGGGGGTGGGGCCGTTTCCCACCCCAGGCAAGATGACCCAGGCACAGTCAAAGACCAGGCCAGAGCAGCTTACTCAGGTCTGATCAGTGTCCACATCCTGTCTGACTCTTGGATGGGATCTTGCTCTCAGCACCTTCCCTATCCCTATTGTCTCAGCAAGAGCCTAAGGTTTCTCCTTCTTAGTAAAGAAGAAAGGTGCCTTCTATATTATAGCTGCTTTCTCCACACCCACCTTGTCAGAAATTTAAACACATCAGGGTTCCTGTGGGCTCTTTAGGGTGTGATAAGAATCTTCCAGAAGACAGGAGCTACGGAGGCCAATTGTGCTGACAGCTGGAGTCTTTGTCTGAGGTTAATAGACAGAAGGGAACAAGCTGCCATGTTTACTTCACTCTGGGATGGGTAATCCAGTCAGAAGTGAAACTCCTAATAAATGCAAGGATGGGCCAGGCATAGTGACACACCTCTAATCCCAACACTAGAAGGCAGAAGCAGTAGGATCTCTGTGAGTTCAAGGCCAGTTGGTCTATATATCGAGAGGCAGGACAGCCAGGACTGCATACAGAGACCCTGCCTCAAAAAACAAAATAAATATAAGGATGGTTTGTCACCTAACTTTTGCTTTGTAAGCAGCAGTAACCACAAAATGCAAAATTTTAGTGGTTAAAAGATAGATAGATAGATAGATAGATAGATAGATAGATAGATAGATAGATAGATAGATAGATAGATGGAGCTTACAATAGGCCATTGCTCCCAGCTGGCTTACTCAGGCATCTTTGGCCTGTTGTTGGGCTCCTGTGGACTAGCCGATCTAGGTTCGCTTGTGAGAAATGGTGCGTCTCTGCCTCCTACAGTCTAGCTATCTGCAGAATGGTGTCAGGATGGTAGTTCAGGCTTCCTAAAGGAGAACTGGCCAAAGTCCAGAGTCCTAAGAGAAGCACATTAAGAAACCAGGCCTCTGGAGATCCAGGTTTAGAGCTTCCTGAAGTCACTCCTTTCCTATCCCAACTTCAGTCAATGAAGGGACAGGCCCAGTTCTTTACCAAAGCCAAGATTCCAAGAAGCATTAGATACAGGGAGCAGAGAAGGAATGGCAGCAGGTCTGCGTGAAAAGGCTTCCTCCCAACTCCCATTCTAACTCTTTCTAGAACAAAGTAAGGGCTTTGGAAAAGAATCCCATCCCACCCTTTACCCCGAAAAAGGTCAATGGGATATTCTCTCCAAGGGTCTATGGCTAGGCACACCTACTAAGTGCAAACATTTAAGAAGACCCAGGAGCCAAGAACAGACAGCTGGTTTACTAGCTCTGCCTCAAGAGAGCCTGCCTGATTTATAAACAATATATAAATAATTCTAGCTTGACACTGACCATGGTGGGAATATTTACACCATGGGATTTGTCTGACTTGATGCATCAGATGCATTTTTTTTCTCCCAGTTGTTTTCCCAGCATACCACTGCCTGTAAGCCAGGCAAACATTACCTCCTCCAAATAAATGAGCAAGACTGGCTAATATACCATAAAAAAATTGTAACCCACCAATCAGACTCGACGATGCCAATTCACAGAGTGAACTGAGATGAACTGAGCATGGAGAACCTCAGGAAAAAGAACTCAGGGTCCCCACAGGGTAAAAATGAGGACATGCCTCACAAGGAGGTAGCCTTCTGAGCTAGACCTTGGAGAAATCAAGACAGCCACAGACAACAGTGAGATGGGAGCTTGGGCCCAAGAACAGAACAGGTAAAGGCAATGGAGGTTCTCAGATCTCAGAGGTTTCATTTAGTGAGTTCCTGGCTTGTGTCAGAGAACCCTACACAAAAAGTCATTTCATTTTGTTAGTCTTTAAAGGAACCCAAAGTTTATAGATTCTCTCCAGTTTGGCACTAAGAAAGCCCAGGAACATCCATGACACAGCCATTCACAAGAAGCCAGTCCAGACGCAGCTCTCTACTCCATCCGCCCTTCCCTTCCCATCAGCACTTGCTCCAGAATCTCAGAGAATGGGCACATGTGTTTCCCTGAGTTTCTTTCTCTTCCCATGGGAAATAGCTTGCATCTGGATTTGACCTGAGCGTTCCCATTTACTGTGTGAGCTTGGCCCCACTGATTAATCTTTCCTGCTCTCCAACCCAGACAAACAGAGCAAAACAAGAATCAGAGTTGCAAGAATTCAGGAAGAAATGGAGGCTGAATCAAAATGGGATCCAGGGTGGCAAACAGCCTGGGAGAAATGGCACTATAGTGGGATGATGATGCTGGGCTGGGAAGTGGGTGAGTGGTGGTGGTGGTGGTGGTGGTGATGATGGTGGTGCTACTGCTGCTGCTGGTAATGGTGATGGTGGTGCTGGTGATGGTGGTGGTACTGATGCTGGTGGTAGTGGTGGAGGTGGTGGTGGTGCTGGTGGTGGTGATAGTGATGGTAGTGATGGAGGTGGTGGTGATGGTGGTGGTGGTGATGGTGATGGAATGGTGGTGATGGTAGTGGTGGTGGTGGTGGTGATGGTGGTGGTGGTGGTGATGGTGATGGTGGTGGTGGTGGTGGTGATGGTGGTGGTAGTGGTGGATAATGATGGTTGTGCACGCACTCACATACACAGATGCAAATGCAAAAGTGAATATGAAGGTGTGTGTAGGGAGAAGCCTCCCTGGGCCTCTGTCTGATTTCTCTGAGAAACAAGACCTCTCTCTCCTTTCCAGGCTTGGGTGAACAAGATGGCTGGGGTGGGAACAGGACCCTGGCAGCCTGGACCTTGTGGAGGAAGCTGTGACCAATCTTGACTGCTTCTAGCCATCTACATTAAGGAGCCACAGAAAATCTCTAAGGTGGGTGCCCCAGCCCCCAGCCTTCACCCACGGGTGGGACTGGAACTGTACAGCCACCCAAGGGGAAATGGTCTCTTCCAGACATGACCCCTCGGGGATCAAGGGATCAGTTTTCAGGTTGCCGCTAGGGAAGGCTTGGCATGGAAGTCCCCTAGGTCAGTGATCTAAGCAAATATTTGTCAGATCAATGTTCAAGGCTCACCTCTCAACTGCAAACAGTAAGTGATACAGTATTAGACTCGTGAACAGCAGCAAGCTGTCCCTGAATGTCTTCCCCTGGGTATGCAGGAAACGGTTTCCAGTCACTCTTCCCCACCTCTCCCCTCCCTCTACCTGGGGTCCATTGGTCCTCCACACCACACGCTTGGCCTGGAGCTCGCTGCTTTGACCATAGAACCCAGGTGTTCCTGGTACCCATTATCATCTTCTCCCAGAGAGAGCCAGCAGTCAGCAGGGAGCCTCTGGCTCTGTTTCTTTCCAGTCCCGAAGAGACACTGGTTCTCTCATTTCCCATATACACCCTGGGCAGGCATCTCTAGCCATAAACAGATGATGAGGACCAGATATCCCTCTTGCAGATAACCCTTCCCCTTTCCCCCAAAGAGCCCAAGAATGAGGCAGGGAGCTGGACCAGACCTACAGAGTTCCTGGTTCCCTCTGTGAAAGCCACCAAGTGTATCCCAGAGCCCAGATCAAGGCAGGCCTGCTGAGTGCTGTGCTCCAGTTGCTGGAGGGCTAAAAATAACCCAGCACTGCCAAACATCCTCTAAGGCCCAGGGGAGCATACTGGGAATGGTTACCCAGCACCTCAGCTATTAAAAGGCACAGTCAGAATCAGCCAGCTTCCTAGGTGTCCGCTGTGCCCTTTGTCCCCAACTCTGCATTTTGTTCATGCTCTGGCAGAGCTCGGGGCTTTCCTGCCCTGCCTCACACCATGATTCCCTCTTCCCCAGGCTGGACCAGTCTCACTCCTGGCGAAAGCACAGGTTACCCACTAAGCTTTCATAGATGCCCCAACAGTATCTTGCTGCAAAATGCAGTGGGTAGTGTAGAGGTTGGTTCAGCCAAGCTACAACTAACTCGAAGGTTAGTTAGTGTCAGGTAGTTGACTCTAACTCAGCAGCTTCTGCTCAAGGCAAGCACCAACAGCCTGTGTCTATCAGTCTTAACCCTACAAGGGCTTCCAGGCTTTGGGTCTGATGAAAAAACAGTACCTGGAGTAGGGGTGGGAACGCGAACCCCAGCTAGGAGCATCCATCCCAAATTGGGAACACTGACATGTTTAGAAGTCAAGCACTGAACTGGACCCGGAAGTGGAGAGATGAACAGGAAAACCAGAGCTAGGGGTTTGGCTCAGCTGAGGAGCACTTGGCTAGGAAAACCCTCTATCCTCAGTACTGGGAGGTAGGGAGGGAGGGAAGGAAGGAGGGAGGGAAGGAAAGGCAGAAAGCCAAAGAGACAGAGAAAGAGGAAGGGAAGGGAAGAGAGAAGAAGGGAGGGGAGGGAGTGGCACCTGCCACTAAGCCTGGCAACCTAAGTTTCATAACTGCACCTGCTGGCCAGCCTTGCTCTGGCTCCCTCACCACCTGACAAAGGAGGGAGAAAGAGAAGAGGGGAGGGGGAAGAGAGGGGGAGAGAAGGGAAGGAGAGGGAACAGAACTTCTTCCTAAGAAAGACTTGTTGGTGCATGACTTTAATTTCAGCACTGGGGAAGGAAATGCAAGTGGATCTCTTATGAGTTTGAGGCCAGCCTGGTCTACATACCAGAAAGGTCTACACAGTGAGACCCTGTCTCAAAAACAAAATAATACATAAATAAATGTTTCAAAATAGCTTTTTAAACAATCTTATATATTAAATAAATAGACAAATGAATAGATGGATAGATAGATAGATAGATAGATAGATAGATAGATAGATAGATAGATAGATAGATAGATAGATAGATAGATAAAGAGAACTTCCTCTTTCCTCTTGCTATGTAACAAACTTTGTCAAGCACAGAGGCTTGAAACAACTCATACCCTGTGCCACCATTTCTATGAGGCCAGCTGGGCTTTGGCCTCTTCTGGCTGTGCAAAGAAATGTAGGGTTGTGGTCTCAGCTGAACGTTGACAGAGTGGATCTGCTTCCAGGTTGATTCAGGCTGTTGGCAATGTTCAGTTTCTCTTCTAAGTTTCTGACAGGCTTTTGGGCTGGAGGCTTCCTTCAGCTTCCAGGACCACCTACAGCTCCCAGTCTAGCACCCTCTCACTAGTTAGTAATTGACAGTGCAGCAGTTAGCTTTTGTCAGCAGAATAGAATAGTTATAAAGTCTTCCCAGACCGATGCTCATATGATATGAAAGATGAAATCTCATAGTCTTGCTCCTTTCTGGAAGTTGGCCACATATTCAACCCACAATCAGGAGGTAGGTCAATCAATGGTAAAAAGATAAGAAGAGGCTCCATATCTCCAGTCCACCCCACATTTCCTTTTGGTCTCTTCTTACCTAAGCAGTAAAGCTCTTCCTGTCTCCCTGACCCAAGTCCTCACCCAGCCTGTTGTCTTCCAGTCCTTAACCCACATCCCCTGAAGTGTGTTCCATTCTTTGTCAGCCAATAGCCTTCCTGTCCTTTGTAAACACATAAGCTACCAGAACAGACCCTGGTTCTAGAACATACTCAATGATCACTTGCCGTACAAATGAATACATGACTGACTTCAAAAGAAGGTCTGGGTGCTGGAAAGGTGGCTCAACAACTAAGCGCACTTGTTACCCTTGCAGAAGACCTGGGTTTTGTTCCCAGCACCAGGGTGTTACACAGACACACATGCAGGTGAAACACACATATAAAACAAATTAGTGTAAAAATAAAAAGATGGTTGGGCAGTAGACTTGCTTGGGCAAGAAAGAAATACATGTTAGTGGAGGCCTAGTTCTTCTGCCTTGATGGTATTTTAAGGACGAGATGCTAACACAGCGATTTCACATACTCATGTCCATTTCAACACAGCTACAAAAGATAGAAGATCAGAGTAGCCAAGATACCACCGCCCAAGTGTATTCTTAATTCTGTGTGTCGGGACCATTCAAAACCCCATCTACTGTCTTCTTTAAAATATCCAATTTGGGGCTGGAGAGATGGCTCAGCGGTTAAGAACACTGATTGTTCTTCTAGAGGCCCTGAGTTCAAGTCCCAGCAACCACATGGTGGCTCACAACCATCTGTAATGGGATCCAAGGCCCTCTTCTGGTGTGTCTGAAGACAGCGACAGTGTCCTCATATACAAAAAATAAATAAAGCTTTAAAAAAACAAAAACAAACCAGCAAATTTGTTGTGGATAACAGGGTGGTTGCCCCATGTGTACCACAGGACTCTGAAAGCTGTTTTTTCCTCCCTCTGCATCTGCTGGTCAGCCTTGCTGTCTCCCCCATCATGTGGCAAGCACTATTTGTTTTATTTACTTAGTGTATGAGGGACTATCCCGCCAGCCCTGTTTCCTGTCCTTAGGGCTGACGAGATGGTCCAGAGGGTAAAGCGCCTGCCACTAAGCCTTGACAACCTGCATTTAATATCTGGGACCCTCGTGGTGGAGAGAGAGACCTGACTCCACCAAGCTGTCCTCTGCTCTCCTACACACACACACACACACACACACACACACACACACACACACACACACGAAATAAGTAAATAAACACAAGAAAAACTGGAAAACACTTTAATTTTCATATATAAATGAGAACGTGCCAGATTTGTCATCATTAAGGGCATGATTTATTTCATTCAACACGATGCTGTCTGGCTCCATCCCTACTGATGCCCCGTGACAGACAGAACTGTATTCTTCTCCTGTCTGGCTCATGTTTACTGTGTACATCTGCTACGATGTCTTCATCTGCTCATCTGCAGGTGGGTACTTAGGTTAATTCCTTATCTTGGCAAGTGTGAACAGTGCTTCCATACATACATGAATGTATGTCTCCTCCATATACTGGGCTCAATGTCTCTGGATGTACACCCAAGAATGAGGTAGTCGATACATAATTTTTTAAAGCATTGTTTGATTTGGTACACATGCTACAGGGGACAGGGGACAGGGGACATGCCTCAAGTGGAGGTCAGAGGACAGCTGGCAGGAGTCAATACTCTCCTTCCACCATGTGGGTCCTGGGAAACAATTTAGGTTGTCAGGCTTGGCAGTAAACACCCTTACCAGCTGAAGATCTCATTGATCCCTCAACTTTGTCTTTGAAACTGTCTCACTATGTTAGCTCAGGCTGACCACAAAGTCAGGTAAACCTCCAGCTTCAACCTCCTAAGGCCTGGACTACAGGCCTAGGGCAACCTGCCTGGCTGATGCATGGTTTCTCCTCTGCTACTTAGCCCTCAGAAAACCCTCTTTGGTGTGCTAAATAAACAAGACGTTCACCTACTTTTGTTTTGTTTAAGACAGAGTTTCTTTGTGTAGCTCTGGCTGTCCTGGAACTCACTCTGTAGACCAAACTGACCTGGAACTCACAGAGATTCACCTGCCCCTGCCTCTGCCTCTGGAGTGCTGGGATTAGAGGTGTGCACCACCATGCCTGGCTCATTCACCTATTTTTAATGGATTATTAAGAATTTTGCTGGTGAGTTTGAGTTCCATATATATCCTGGAACTTAATCTCTTGTCAAATAAAGTAATTTGCAAATATTTTCTTCTGTGCTGTCAACTGTCTCTGTTCCCTTTGCTGGACAGAAAGCTTTCAATTTACTGCAGTCCCACCTGTCTGCTTTGGCTTCTGTTCGTTGTGCTTTTAAGGCCACATCCGTACTCCTAATCCCTCTCTCCCCCAAAGCCAACACCATTTAGTGCCTCCCATGTGCTTCCCTCCAGTATTTTCATAGCTTCCAGTCTGAGCTCTACATCTTCAATCCATTTTGAACTACTTTTGCTCAGGATGACAGACAAGGATATAGTTTCTTTCTTCCATCTATGAACCCCCAATAGTACTAGAACCAGTGACTGAGCAGATGCTCACTCTTCAGTGAGCAGTTTTGGGCATCTTTGTTTATAGATGTACAGACCTGTCTCCTGCTTCTCTATTCTATTGGTCTGTGTGTTAGTTTCCATCCCAACATTGTGCTATTTTTCAATAGGCTTTGAAGCTAGACAGCTCCTTTTCCCAGGATCACTTTGCCTATTTGAGTCTTCTGAAACTCCATACATACTTTAGAGTGACTTCATAAAGAACGCCATTGTGTCTTGATGTGAACTGCACCCCATCTATAGGCTGCTTTGTTGCCTTCCCAGGCAAGATAGTGCTGTTCAGTAATAGGGGAGGAGTGGGGGACCATGGAATTTTGTTTAGTTGATCCAGTCCAGTGGACCTGAGGCAGGTGATAATTAGCTAGAGTGGCTATCCAACAGGAAGAACCTGAGAAGTGAGAGCTCAAGAGATAGGCAGGGAGACCGAAAATGGTTCATGCAGTCATTCTAAGGACAGAGGGGGTCATGGGGTTAAGTGAGAGAGAAGAGAATCAGGAATGTGCAGCAAGGAGAAGGGGCTGTCCTTGGAGAAAGGAGAAGATGTGGGTAACAGAGGAAGAGATCCAAGGAGAAAGGTAGGTCCTGCACAGTGCTAGTGAGAGGCCAAGACGGCAAGACAAGTACTGGAAGGATTAAGTGCCTGGGGACCAACAGTGACCACTGGAAAAGCATCTCAGGGGAGCAGAGATGTCCCCATCCACAACAGGCCACATAAGAATGCCAACCATTCCTTCGACAAATAGCCAAGAATAAATGCCAGTGGTAAGGAAAGAAAGGTTGACCAGAGACTGGTAAAGGAGATTCTGGGATGGACACAACTTATTGGTCCTGCAGTGTAGACCTAGCAAACACACCAAACACAACAGCCACCACTGTTACAGACGCCATCCATGATTGTCAGTGGAAGCCTGAAATATTATTAGTGCCAACCCCTGCTCACTGTGCTTTTCCCCCACATACACACCTCTCTGATGAAGTTTATTCATAAACTCTGCGGAGCAGCGAGATTGCAGCAAATTATATCAAAGTAAAACAATTATAACAAAATGCAGAAATAAAATCTCCAGATCGGGGTTGGGGATTTGGCTCAGTGGTAGAGCGCTTGCCTAGGAAGCGCAAGGTCCTGGGTTCAATCCCCAACCCCGAAAAAAAGAAAAGAAAAAAAAATCTCCAGATCACAGCTCTTGCCTTTGAGAGCCGTTGTTAAGTAAAGGGGCACAGCACTGCACTTCTGCAGCAGGGAATCTGATAGCCAAGTCAGCCAGAGTGGCTAACGTGTGGGCGGTGGACACAGCATGGATCCATTGATTGAAGAGGTATTTACATTCCGGTGGGGTGGAGCAAGTGTTGGAAGATGTCATCAGATCAACGTACAACTTTAAACTCCTGAATTGCTTATTTCTGGAATTTTCTATGTAATACTTGGGACCACCGTTGATCACCCTGAAACAGCAGAAACTGAAAGATAGAAGAGGTATGTTGTGTTTTCTTCTCTGACTTGAGCCAACACTACCAACAGTGAGACACAGGGGAGGCAGAAGAGACAGAGATTGTGTCTGGCTCCTCTAAACTTGCCCGAAACCTGGACTGTCTAGAGAAACTCTCAAGGGAATGTCAGTGGGAGTTATACTGGGCTCCTAGTCTAGAGCTTTCTGGGCTCCTAGACTGAAGAAAAACACTGGCTTTCATTCTGTCTTCATCCATAACAGCCTGTAGCAGATGATGCTGTCTCAAAGGGCCCCAGTAACTCCCCCACCTCCTTTTATACAATCAGACAAGATCCTCACTGAGAAGTGTATTCTGTGTCCCTGAATGTGGGCAGAACTCTGCCATACCCTCAGCAGGTAAGAGTCTACTATACACACCAGATCCCAGTGGTTAGATTGTGTCAGTCATCTCCTGCAAAGTCCTTCTCTTAGGAAATAGGCCACTGAAGCCAGAGCCACCATGTAACAATCCTGGTTTTCTTAAATCCACCACACAGAGCCAGACATGGTGGCTTGTGCCTTTAATCCCAGCATTCAGGAGGCAAAGGCAGAAAAATCGCTAAGAGTTTGAGGCTAGCCTGGACTACCTAGACAGTTTCAGGCCAGGTAGGGCTACATAGTGAAACCCCATCTCCCAAAACTAAAAACGTTAAGAGCCATATAGACGGAACTACATAAACAGGGCTGAAATCCCCAATCATATAATATTTCTCATTTAATCGCTTATGCCAATGATCACAGAGGAGGATCTTGTGAGATTGTCCCAGAGAGACCCATATGAAGAGGACCCAAGACCTGGTCTAATAACCTTCATCTGATACCTCCAGGACTCAGCACTCTCCGTGGTCTTATCCCCAGTCACCTTTTTCTCTGGCCTGTCCCCTCTACCAGCTGTGCAGATTCACTCTACCTTGGACTCAGAGGAAGTAATGACTAGCAAGCCCTCCACAAGTAGAGTGTCAGCCATAAGTGGACCCTAATTATGGCTGGCACAGGCCACCTGCCCGGCAGCCAACCATGCCCCTCCAGGAAACAGAAAATCAAATCCAGAGGACGTGCCAGGTCAGCTGCACTCCAAGAAGGAACTGGGCAGGCTGCCCAGAATCAGCCAGAATGGACTTTGGGCTGATCACCCACACTGGAGTCATGCCCTCACCTTCTTGGAAAAGGCACTTTCTCCAGAACCAAGGCCACCACCTGTCACAAAAGCCAGGTGTTGACAGAGCAGGACAGATGTGGGTGGGGTCCTCAGGTATGCCAGACACATCCCTGAGGCCTGGCTGCCCCACCAGGCCTGGCGGAGGGAGTGAAACTAAGAGACTGCCATAAGTCAGGCAGCAACCCCACACTCGTTATAGTAGCCAGCCTGTGCTTCTGTGTGTGGAGTCCTGGGGCATCTGGGATCCAACGGCCTCCAGATCTCCAGCCTTTGACAACAGAGATAGAGGGGTTGAGGGAGGACAATGCTGTGAACTCTCTTAAGGTACAGCTAGCAAGTAGACATCAAGGGAAAGTTATTTTATATCTCATAGCCATGGTGTGAAATACTTAATCTGTTCCTTCAGGGCATTTAAACAGCTTATTCTCTGTTATCCATTCTTCCAAGGAATATCTATATTAGCTTTGGAAAATATCCTACCAGTTTACAGTGTTGAGTTGGCATTTGTACAGAAAGTAACAACCATGTTTGTCAAATACATTTTCATGCTGGAGAGATGGCCCAGCGGTTAAGAGCACTGACTGCTCTTCTAGAGGTCCTGAGTTCAATTCCCAGCAACCACATGGTGGCTCACAACCATCTGTAATGGGATCTGATGCCCTCTTCTGGTGTGTCTGAAAACAGTGACAGTGTACTCATATAAATAAAATAAATAGATCTTTAAAAAAAAAGAAATACATTTTCCCCGTATACATGGAAGTTAATTCCCCATATTAAATAACAGGATCTTACTTTTATCTGTCTGATTACAGAAACTAACAGAGTTCCCTAATGGAAAGAAAATATAGAATGAATACGTGCTAAGATCATTTTAAAAGCATTTTTCAAGGCCAGGTAGATGGCTCAGTGTTTCAAGCACTTGTGGCCCAAGACTGAGTTCCATCCCCAGCATCCACAGGGAAGAACTGACCCCGGAAAGCTGTCCTCTGCTCACTTTGCACCATAACAAACATGCACTTCCCTGTACATATCACACACATTCACGCAAATAAAACAGAACTTGGAAAGGTTGACTATCATATATGCATGTGCATGGATGAGTAAGGATATGTCTACAACAACAGATGCAACTAGGACCTCATTGTTCCCTAGGAGAATTTGCAACATCTGTCATAACTGAGAGGTGATCCTAGCATCTAACGAGGAAAGGACAGGGGCCACCAGACATTCAACTATGCACGGGACAGTCCCACACCAAAGCATTATCATCAGGTCTAAGATGTCAATTGTGTTGACTGCAAACTGTCCAGAAGGGCACCTGAGAAACAGGTTGTATTAGTCACTTTCCTTGTGTCTGTGACAACATCTCTAACCAAAGAGATTTAAGGAAGGGTGTATTCTGGTTCACAGTTTGAGGGTCCAATCTGTCATGACAAGGAAACCAACAATGAGAACATGCATCTGCAGACAGGAAGCAGAGAACAATGAACGCCAGCACTGAGCTCTCCTTCCTTTAATCAGTCCAGGACCTTAGTCCAAGGAACAGTACCACCAGTGTTTAGGATGGGTCTTCCCACTTGTTAATTCAATATATATGTATATATGTGTGTGTGTGTATATATATATATTCCTTCAGAGGTATGCCCATAGGCTTGTGTGATGCTCTGTATATGCTTGGCCCAGGGAGTGGCACTATTAGGAGGTGTAGCCTTGTTAGAGTAGGTGTGTCTCTGTGGGCATGGGCTTTAATACCCTCATCCTAGCTGCCTGGAAGCCAGTATTCTTCTAGCTGCCTTTGGAACAAGAGGTGAAAGTCTGAGTTCCTCCAGCCCCACATCTGCCTGGACAGTGCCATACTCCTGCCTTGATGATAATGGACAGAACCTCTGAACCTGTAAGCCAGCCCCCATTAAATATTGTCTTTGTAAGAGTTGCCTTAGTCATGGTGTCTGTTCACAGAAGTAAAACCCTAACTAAGACAGCTTGTCTCCTAGGTAACTCTAGATCTGTCAAGTTGACGATCAATTGTGGCCATCACGTAAGTTGATAGTTGTTTCCCCGTTAGGTGGGGACCAAGACATATAAGTATGTCCTTCTGCCCTACTTTGTGCTCAATTTCTTACTGAGCACAACAATTGCTTTTAAGATGAAGGACAATGACCACAGTGGCTTCAATGACTTGACTACACACCATAATTTTCAAACTTCCTATTCTTGATTGTTGGGGGGATTTTAAAGAAAGAAACAGGACCCGCCACATCACTGATACCATGAGGTACAAGGACCCAGCAGGTCTTCCTCTACATCCCCACCACCCACATCCTCAAACTCAGTACTAGTGACATCATGAGGCAACCCCTTGTTCCTCGTGGGAATGTCCTCTGTAGGACCTTCAGGAACACCCTTATTTCTGCCTCTTTAATGCTGACAGCTCCCTTTTCCAGATGTGACAGCTAAAAAAGTCTCCTACCATCTCCAGATGTCTTGTGGGAAGAGAACAAGGTCAGCCCTGGTTGGAAAATATTGTGATGCATCTGTCTGTGAAAATGCAGACACAAAGAAATCCCCCATTCACTCACAGATGTATGGTCCAGCTGGATCCTCAGGGAGACACACAACTTGAGTAAGTGGGCTATCTCAAGTGTCAGAGGACTAAGGGCGTGGAGGAAGTGGTCAGATGCAGAGCAAAGGACAGGGGGACCACACTCCTGCTAGGGGTGTGGCTCATAGATCTCTGAGTAAGATAGGAACTTGTCAGCTTTCCTAAGCCATTAGGTTCATTTCACAGCCAAGGAAGTAGAAGTGAAGTTTGATGTGGCCAAAGTCACACAGGGAGCCACAGCTGGCACAGGTCTAATTTCTGCAACACAGACTGTCCTCAATCCTCATCCACTCTCTGGATCCCAGGTCCCCTGAGTCTCTTGGCACTTGTGTCTCAGAGCTGACTTACCTAAGATGTGTGTTTTCTCCATTCACCTGAGGAGCTGCTACTCAGCTGTTCCCATTGTAGCTACACCTGCAGAGGGAAGGGGATTGCTACACACACACACACACACACACACACACACACACACACACACACACGGGCATCTCCATGGGGTGTCTCCTTGGGCAACCATCATCCTGGTGACCATGTTGGTCTTTGGGGACCTGCAGAAAATCCCCACCAATGAGTATAGAAAGGAGGGAGGACATAAGAATTGACTTCTTGGAGCACATTTAGGATGAAGGCAGTGAAGTCAAGAAGAGAGGTCTTGATAGTTAATCTTGGTTGTCAACCTCATTTGATCTAGAATCAACTACAAGTCAGCCTCTGTCTGTTTGAGAGGGTATTGCCTTGCAATGGAAGTGCAGAAATAAAAAGGTCAGAGGAAAAAGAGCGTGGCTCTTTCTTATGCTCTTTTGCTCCTGGCTTATGAATGTATCTTCTCTTTGTTGCCATTGACCTTCACTGACAACAGATTCCGACTTCTCTGGGCTCTCAATGTAGACAGAAGACCAGTGGCCCTCCAGCAATCCTCAGGCCTCAACACCATGTTGGTATGGCTGAGACCTCCAGGCTTGTGGACTAAGCAGCTACTGGGTTCTACACTTCTCCAGTGTACAGACAACTGTTGGGGACTACCCAAGCCCAGAATCGTGTAATCCAACTATTTTGTAATCCATAATTGTCTTGTTGAGTGTTTTGTCAATTTAACACAAACTTACATCAGTTGGGAAGGGGGGACCCTCATGAAAATACCTCCATGAGATTTTCCTGTGGGAAGATCTACAGTGCACTTTCTTCATCAGTGATTAGTAGCAGAGTCCAGCCCAGTGTGAATGGTGCCACCCCTGGACTCATAGTCCTGGGCTGCGTAAGAAAGCAGGCTGAACAAGCAAGCCATGGGGAACAAGCCAGTAAGCAACATTCCTCCATGCCTCTGGGTCAGCTCCTGCCTCCAGGTTCCTACCTTGAGTTCCTGCCTAAACTTCCCTAGATAAAGGAATACAAGCTATCAAGCTAGAAGATAAAACAAACCCTTTCCTCCCCAGGTTGCTCTTGGTCATAATGTTTCACCGCAGTTAGGCAATGTTCAGTCCATCCGTTCCATTCCTCTATAGGACTCTGGCTAAGACAGACGTTGATACCCACTTTCCTCCTAGCGGGAAAAGCCAGACTGTTACAAACCTAGACTTTGAAACCAGACAGCCTGGGTGTGTAATCTACTTCCTAGCTGTGTGATCTCAAACCAAGCACTTTACCCCCACTGAGCCCGAGTCACTACCACAGTGATTCAGAGAGAGCTCTTCCTAGATCACTACTAACTCCACTGAAATAATGTATGTGGCGTTCTTAACTAGCACACTGTTACTATATACTACATCCCTCCTAATGCTTTTCTTTCACTGTTGATTATAAATATACATTTTTAAACAATACACCTTACTGGGGTTTGTGAGGGAGTAAGTGGAGCTGCACACAAACTTTCACAGAATCTAGTCTAGAGGCAAAAGGGCCAGCTAACAAAAGAGATGTCCTATGTTTTAGGACTGGGCTTTCCTGGCTGAAAGGTGATGACTCTGCTCTTGGTTTCGGCTGTTTTCCAGCTGTGGGGTTTCTCATTGATCAGATAGAGATCCCCAAGGTCTGGCAAAGGAAGCTTTTAATTGCTCTGGATAACCGATTTTTGGCTTAGCTGCTCAAGCATATAATGAGAGGGGGGGCAGGGGGAGGAGGGAGGGTGGGAGAAAGAGATAATGAGATGGGGGGAAGGGGAAGAGGGGGGTGAAAGAAAGGGAGAGGAAGAGGGAGAGGGAGAGGGAGAGGGAGAGGGAAAGAGATCCTTTTGAGATTGCTCTGAGACTAATAACACAGAATGCTGCCATAGCTGACCAGACTCCACCTCTCCCACAAGTCCTGGGGACATAGAGGACAAGGCAACATTTCTGACCTTTATTAAGATGGCATGCAGATTTTGTCACAGAGTATCCCCAGAAGCAGACCCGACCCAGGATTGGAGCCAATTCCCTTTATTTGGAGGGGATGCTGAGAGTCCCAGGAAGGGAGACAGAGAGGCACCACAGCTGATTCAGTAAGGAACTGAGTAAGTCACGACTGGGGCTTCAGCCCTGGGGAGTAGTCACCAGCACAGGCCTGCCCACAGATGCAGCTAGGGTCATACATCCTAGATCCTCCTGGGCTGTCTCCCTGGCATTTCCAGATGGACGTCCCCAATGCTGTCAGCTGGAGGAAGCCCTGGGATAAAGTGACAAACACTAGCAGTTAGAAATCGGGGTTCCAGAAAGACACCAACAACACCCACGGCAGCACCTACTGTAAGACAAACCCCAAATGGGGTGGCTTCCTGAGTCACCGTAGGGAGGAGCCCAGGGCTCTGGCTGAATACATAGCCTGTTTAAAGTGTACGCAGTTGTTAGACACATATGCATAAGCTTTACATTTGCCCTGTGTGCTTATAATGACATTATCCTAGGGATATGTTAATTTAGAGATCTTACTTTCTTTGCCCCTGTTCCATAATCCAATTTTATTCCAATTTTCCCAGCTAAGTCTGGGGTGCTAGGGTCATGGGCAACATTGCCGGCATCGGCAGAGTCCCCATAGCCCTCCCCCTCAGCACATTCACTTCCCTCTTGTCTCTATTCCCCGTGATCAGCACTTTTGAAATCTGTAGGATGCGTTTGCTGGAATTTTTATCCCAAGTCTCAAGCACCTATTTGCATAACATTAGGGCAGCTGGTTGCTCCATTCATCGTGGAAGGGCCCACACGTGATCTCCAGAACGCAATCGCTCCCTGTGGCTCGCTTAGGTGTCCTTAAAGGACTTGCTCACTTCACAGAGTCACGCTGCCAAGCCACACCTTCTGAAATCTGCTCCAAATCGGAATTCAATGTCCTAACCTCTTGTACCAATGTAAATGTGACAAATGACCACCGAGTGGGTGGTTTATAAAGAATGTAAATTTACTTCCTTACCAGATGGATGTCCCAGAGCAAGGCACCGTGGTTTCAGCATCAGGAGAGGGCCTCTTCTCTCTGCTTCCACAACCTTGTCTGGATGCAGCATCCTCCAGGAGGGAGGACCACTGTGTTCTCATGGGGCAGAGAAGTGAAGGGCAAAGAGCCTGAACTAGTTCCCTCAACCCAAGGCAAGCAGGAAGTACTCATCCACACATGAAGGTAGAGGTCCCACCCCATACTACAGGCACAGGGGACATGGTGGAAACAAGTTTCAACAGGACTATGGGAAGGGGCACATTCAAACCACAGCATTCCCATGGACTTCAGCTAACCAAGTCGACCTCATGCGGGCTGTTTTGGGTAATATGGCTTTTCCAAACACTTTGTCAAAACAAAAGGCTGACAGTCAAGCATGGATGAGAAGGGGTACAGGGGGCGAGTACCCCTCATTAATGAAGTACTGCTGATAGTTTCAGGGAAAGGGGGAGCCATTGCCCCCATATGTGTACCTAACAGTAACTCCATCAGATTCCAATGGATAGTTCCAACCCAGTCCAACTCAGTGGTCACCCAGATGGCCCCGGTTAAATTAAATCATAAAGCAAACCCAAAAGTCATGGATGTGGGAAAGCGATTTGAGGAGGAGATATTTGCTAGGTCTTAAACCCTAGCAAATGGCAAACTAAGGTGCTTATTAACATATCAAAGCTGACACTGACCGGGTTCTCCCAGCATCCCTCAGTCCTTACCTGTTACTGGGCAGACCCTACCCCTTGCCCTAAACTTCTCCAGCCCAGGTAGTCTCTTGACTATCACTGGTAGGAGACCCCAGGACGGAGCCCAGATGGCTGGGAAGCCATGCTTCCTGAGCTACAGAGTGGAGGACAACCCTGCCCCCACAGCTGGAGGTCTGGTGGTTCCTCTCATTCCAGAGACCGTAAAGTTCCTGCCAGATGTCTGGGTCCCCTTCCAAACACCACACCCAAGACTATTTCAATGAGCAAGCAAACGGCTGCAAGGGCTTAAACAAGACAAAATAGAAGTCTCCCCTCCCCCTGTCTTTGCTGTCTTGGTACCAGGCAATCCCATCTGCAGCGGGGCTGCTGACTAACAGGACTGCAGGTCTGGAGATAATCATCAGGGAGTGCGGTAGAACTGAGGATCAGGAGATAATCACGGAGAGACAGAGTGCAGGGTAGTGTCCGCAGAGAACTGTGGGCTTGGAAGTCAGGCCAGGCTGAGCTCCGCCTTCAATTCCACCCTCTGTAAGTCAGAACTAGTCTGGAGAATAGATACGAATCAAGAGGGGTGCAGCATGTCATACTCTAGTTAGTGAATGGTTGAACTAATCAGGGTTCTCTAGAGGAACAGAACTGATAGAATGAGTGTATGAATGTGTGTGTGCCTGTGTGTGCCTGTGTGTATGTGTGTGCCTGTGTGTGTATGTGTGTGTGTGCCTGTGTGTGTATGTGTGTGTGTGCCTGTGTGTATATGTGTGTGTGCCTGTGTGTGTGTATGTGTGTGTATGCCTGTGTGTGTGTGCCTGTGTGTGTGTGCCTGTGTGTGTGTGCCTGTGTGTGTGCCTGTGTGTGTATGCCTGTGTGCACGCCTGTGTGTGTGCCTGTGTGTGTATGTGTGTGTGAGCCTGTGTGTGTATGTGTGTGTGAGCCTGTGTGTGTGCCTGTGTGTGTATGTGTGTGTGCCTGTGTGCACGCCTGTGTGTGTGTGCCTGTGTGTGTGCCTGTGTGTGTATGTGTGTGTATGTGTGTGTGAGCCTGTGTGTGTGCGTGTGTGTGTATGTGTGTATGTGCCTGTGTGTGTGTGCCTGTGTGTGTGCCTGTGTGTGTATGTGTGTGTGAGCCTGTGTGTGTGCCTGTGTGTGTATGTGTGTGTGAGCCTGTGTGTGTATGTGTGTGTGTGCCTGTGTGCACGCCTGTGTGTGTATGTGTGTGTGTGCCTGTGTGCACGCCTGTGTGTGTGTGTGCCTGTGTGTGTGCCTGTGTGTGTATGTGTGTGTATGTGTGTGTGAGCCTGTGTGTGTGTGCGTGTGTGTGTATGTGTGTATGTGCCTGTGTGTGTGTGCCTGTGTGTGTGTGCCTGTGTGCACACCTGTGTGTGTGCCTGTGTGTGAGCCTGTGTGTGTATGTGTGTGTGAGCCTGTGTGTGTGAGCCTGTGTGTGTATGTGTGTGTGTGTGTGCGTGTGCGCTCTATGCTTTATTAGAGGAGTCTACAGGCTGTGGTCTGACTAGTCCGACAATGGCCTGTTTCCCAAAGGAAAGAATAGGGTAGCCGTTCATTCTACAAAGCTGAGCGTCTCAGCTGGTCTTCGGTCTACATTGGAATCCCAACGAAGTAGGTTCTAACACCAGTAAAGGAACGCCTCAGCAACAGTAGTACAGATGAACTTGCCAGCAAGAGTAAGGACAAGCAGGCAAAAGCAAAAACACCCTTCTTTTATGTCCTCAGCAGAAGGTGTGGCCCACATTTAGAGTAGACCTTCCGACTGCAAGTGATTCAGATTTAGGGAGGGATATCCTGCCTCAAAAGATCTGAAAATTCCTCCACAGGTATGCCATGCTACTTGGGTTTTAGTTGACTCCAGATGTAGTCAAGTTGATAGCCCAGAGGAGCCCTCACAATGGGGTTCCTGTCCTTCCTTAGATCACTCCTTCCTTTACTCTTCTGTTTCCAGTCAGGTTACTGAGGAGTAACAGCATGAACTGCCCCCCTCTGGAGTTGGAGAAGCCTGGATATCCAGAAATGAAAAGGGAAAACATGCAGCTTCTTCCTTTACTTTTCTAAGGTAACTCTTACAACTGCAAGGGTGTTCCGGGGAGGAAGACCACACAGCCTGTTTCTCATCCACCCTACTGGAACTCTCCTCAGAATGAGACCCTATTCCTGCACTGGGGAGCAAGTAGATGGATGCCCAACAACTACACTTGGGTCCCCAGGTCCCAGGAGCAGGCTCCCTGCCTTGTGGAAATCATGGCGCAGGAGTGGTAGGAAGAGGAGAAAACAGGCTGGGAAGGAGGGAAGACACCCTGTTCTCCCTCATAGGACCCTGAGAGGGGCTACGACAGAGCCACAGGCTGCTGAACCCTCAGACAAAGCTGGGGCATTCAAGAAGTGCAGGTGGACCTCCAAAGCCTGTTGGAACGAAGCCCTCAGTCTTGAGCTCACATCTCTCCATAGCCACAATTTCTAGAGAGATCTCAAAGGCAAGGTTTCAACTGTGCAAACACTTCCCTCAGAAAGCTGCGTGTCCCAGCTCTGGCTGCCAGCCATGTCAGTAAAAGACATATCAGAAAAGAGGGCCAAGGATGCTGGAAAATGGTCCCACAACCAAACATGCCTTAAGATGCTCTGTTTTAAATTAGCCCATGACTTCCCTCCCACTAATAACAATGACCAGGCCCCACTCCATCATTTCTCAAGCATTTTCAGACATGTTCCAAATCATAAGACGAGAGTAGGATCGTTTGCAGCTAGAAAGACAGCTTGTTGTGAGAGAAGCTCATTCACAAGCCTGACAGTTTAGTCCCAGAACCAACTTGGTAGAAGGAGAGAACTCCTGGGAGCTGCCCTCTGACCTCACATCGTGACCTGTGAGCCCAAAGTTCATTTCTGTTGCTTGTTCTCCCAACACTGATACACTATGCCAAATCGGCATCTAAATAAAACCATTTGTGTATTCATTTTCCTATGTATGTGTGTGTTTGTGTATGTGTAGGTTTATATGCTCTGTGTGTATGCATCAGATCCCTTGGATCTGGCAGTCTTGGTGCTGCAGGGTTACTGCTCAGAATCGAAGTCAAGTCCTTTGCAAGAACAGCAAGTGCTCTTAACTGCTGAGCCATCGCTCTAGTCCCCAGATCAGATTTAAAAAAAAAAAAAAACAACTCGAGAGTTAAATAGTATTCCAGAGCAACTGGGGAGAAGATGTGCAATTATATCCTCTTAAAAATATGAAGATCTGGAGCTGGAGAGATGGCTCAGTGGTTAAGAGCACTGACTGTTCTTCCAGAGGTCCTGAGTTCAATTCCCAGCAACCACATGGTGGCTCACAACCATCTGTAATGAAATCTGATGCCCTCTTCTGGTGTGTCTGAAGACAGCTACAGTGTACTTATATATAATAAACAAATAAATAATTTTTTTAAAAAATGAGATTTCTTTCACTCCATTAGCTAATAAGGGATCATATGAAAATATTCTAACCGCTTCAAAGGAAAAGTCTAAGAGCCACACACCTCTGGGTTCTCAGTGTGCTGAGATGAACTTCCATTAGATGCAAAAGTCTAGTATCAGGGCAATGGAACATTCCACTGGACACAATTAATTTGCATGTCTATGATTGGAAACCATTTGCACTGTTACAGTGATGCCAAAGCCAGGGAAGGCAGAGCCAGCCTGGAGGGATTCTCTACCTGGACATTTGGCAGCTTCTGTGTGTGTGTGTGTGTGTGTGTGTGTGTGTGTGTGTGTGTGTGTAAGCACTTTGTGAGTGTTTCCTGATGGTTTTGTGTGAGATGATAACATTGGAGGAAGAGACACTAAGAGTTACATTCAGAACTTGGCCCTCAGCCTGGAGTCAGGGGATGAATGTCTTGGAGGAAATCTGAGTTAGGTATGATGTTGAGAGCCAACAAGGATCAGATGAGGAAGGCAGCCTGGGGAGGTGACCAGGGAGATAGTTGGAAGCTGTAAAACCTGGCACTGTCCTTTAACAGGGTGGGTTCAGCTGTCTAGCTCTCTGTAGAGGGAAATGGTAAGGGGTAGGGCTGGGGACATGAATGGGATTTCTTCACGGCATCCATATTACTGTGACTGTAGGCTCATTGAGAAGGGTCTTAGTGAAGGGGGTGGGGGTCACTGACAACTGCCTATTCTCAGCAAGCATCACGGTGCCTCCTGTAACAGGTATCCCAGGAGGTTCCCTGTAGAGGAGCCTTTACCCTTAAGTTCATCCCAGTGCCCTTGAGTAGGCTTCAAGGAGAGTGATGGACTCAGAGCCATTTGTCCCCTTAACAACTGTGAGCTAGGCAAAGACGTAGGGACAGTTACTGGATGAAGATGAATGAAAGGGTAGATGGATGAATGAATGAATGAATGAATGAATGAATGAATGAAAACAAAATACTGGCACTTTGTCAGCAGTGAGAGGGAGCACGGCACTGCTCCTCACAGCCTGAGGAATCCCCTTGTCTCTTTTGGGGACCTCCACTCTGGTACAATCTGATTCTTTGACACAGAAAAGAACTCCAAGAGGAGACAGTGAATCAGTTGTTATGGTGTATTGCTCCTCTAACAGGTCTCCGCACAAAGGGAAGGTTGTATGTCAGCAACCTTCATGGCAATTTTATTTTTCAAGACAGGGTTTCTCTGTGTAGCCCCTGGCTATTTGTTCTGTAGACCAGGCTGGCCTCGAACTCAGAGATCAGCCTGTCTCTGCTGGGATTAAAGACATGTGCCACCACTGCCTGGCTATAGCAAATGTTAATTGTGCTAGAATTCTTGCTTAGCAAAAAGCTTCAAGAAGATTGTAAGGTGGGAGCCTCCCTAATCTTCCCATGCCCACATTCCTTCTCCTTCATTTCAGGTCCCTGGAGAAGATCGGAGCATTGTATTTCCCCCTTCACTTGCCTGGCAAGTGGCGACCTTTAATTGAGCATCGACCGTACCCCTGGCACAGTACCAGGCTTTAAACCTTTCAGAGGCAGCCAGTGAAATCTGCTCCAGGGCTCGCCTCAAAGCCATCTTGAAGCCTGCCTTTGCCCCCTACCGGCTGGGCAGCCTTGGGAAAGTTACTTAACGTCTCTGAGTGTAGCTTTTCTCAACTGCTGAGCGAGAGCAATCCTGGCACCTGGCTCTGTAAGTCCTAGTGAGTGAATGCAGTTAAAATCCTTAAAATAACATCTTGACTGTATTAAACTCTCATGGATATTAGATATAACCTTCCACGGACTCTGAGAAAGGTAAAGATTGTTATTGTCCCCATTTTAGAGACGCTGAAGCTTAATTAAAGAGGTTAAAAGTCCTCTACCGAGCTAGCAGGTAGTGGGACTGAAGATTCCAAAACCTATTTGCAGAGTTGCTGTACTAATAGCTTACTTGGTCGATTTGTAGCTTCTGGGCACACTATCAGCTCTCTGCTGGGGAAGCTGTCACTGACACATCCTGTCCTGGACCTCATGGAAATGCCACCCTAGCACCCCACCTTTGCAGAAAGGAGACCCAAAAGCAGCGGCTCCTCAGAGCTGCCTCTCCAGCTGCATAGTGATTGAGCTGAGCTACCAGCTCCCTGGAAGGGCCATGGCGGCAGGCGGCTGAATGCTGAACCTTCAGGCAAGACCTGGCCACAGGGACGCTCTCTCAGGGTGTGCCTAATCGGTTGGCGATGCAGCTGGATGTTTAAATCCGCCTGGCCATAGAACACCCGGAATTGGGCTGGTGAGTTGGAGCTGGAAAAAAGCCCGAGGGAGGCCCGCTGGCCAGCTGTTAGCAGCAGGCTCAGGATGCCACCTCGCAGAGGCAGCCTTCTGCTACTCAGCCCGACTGCTCCTATTGTGAAAGCAAGGGCTATCTCTGTGCCTGGGTGGGACGGAGGGCAATGAGGAGTGGCCTCCTTTTCCTGACCTCTGCCAATGTCAATGCCCCTGCTCCTTCTCGGGCTCCCGTTCCCACCAGCTTCACATCCTGTTCCTGTTTCCCTCCTTACTTACTTCTTCCCTGCAGGTCTGCTTAAGCACGCACTGTCACAACTGTGCCCTGCACATTGACACATTTGCCCGCACGCTCGACCACAGCTCCCTGTAAGGACATAGAGCAGGTTAAACCCCTGGGGTAGTAGAGCCCAGTGGGCTTGAAGCCCTCCTACACTGGCTGCCAACAGTTATTTCCCACAAGTAACATCACTGGTCCTCATCCTCATCTGTGAAAAATGTTATTCAGACTATCCACCTTGTAGGGTTATTGTCAGGATGAAGCAAAATGGCCAAGTCAAAGGATCTAGGATTAAATCAGGACTGCTCAGTTAAGTTAGTACAAAACATAAGTCTAGATTTGAAGCCTTATTTTCCCCAGGGACTAAGTAGTGGCCAAAGATATCTATGGCTGAGAGGGGTTTAATGAACCCCAGGAAGAATGCAGCATCTGACCAGAGATTGAGATGTGGGGCCTCCGGACCTGGCTGTGGCTTCTGATACTGAGATTCCCTCCTGTGTGCTGTACCCTAGGATACAACCTAAGGGTATCTTATGTGTGCCGGAACTTCCAGGGCCTGAGTAGACTGGGGAGCCCGTGATACAGTCTAACCTGGGCTGGGGGTGGTGGTGGTATGGACACGCACAGCCCAGATAACTGCTGTACTGCAGGAGCATGCATTGCTGGAGCCTGATGTTAGTATCTTAAGACCAGCACTTGGCACTCCATGCTGAACCTTGCATTCAGGACCACAGGGCTTTGCAGTCATGGTACCCATCTCTCTGGCTCTGCAACGCTCATTCTTGTGTAGCATGGGAACCCAGGGAGTCACATCTAAGGCTTTGGTTTATGATAGAGTAAGGACTGGTGAACTGGAGGAGCTGCTCTGTCTTCCTGCAGGCAGTAGATTTTCACTAGACATGCATTGAGGCACTATTTGTGTGTAAAGACTGTAGCGGGACGTAGCTCTCACCCCAGCCTCAGCCCCATGGTGACAGTGGAGCTCAGATTCTAGTAATAGGGAGAAGCAGAAATGGAAATGGACACCACACAGCATGCTGCAAACACCAAAGGAGCAAACTAAAAAATGTCACATTGTCAGAAAGGACACAGCTCTGGATGGATGGGACAGTTAGGAAGGCTTGTGGTCACAAAGACACTCCCATTGCTGACTCGGTGGGAGCAATTTGCTCTACAATTGGAGTAGACAGAATCCCCTCTTCATCTCATCAAACAGAGAAAGAAGTTAAGGCACGGAGCCTTGGAGGTCATGCAGCAGTTAAGAAGACAGGCTGGGGGCTGGGGATTTAGCTCAGTGGTAGAGCGCTTACCTAGGAAGCACAAGGCCCTGGGTTCGGTCCCCAGCTCCAAAAAAAAGAACCCCCCCCAAAAAAAAGAAGACAGGCTGCCTTTGCAGAGAGCCAGGGTCTGGTCCCTGGTGCCCATGTTGGGCAGCACAGAAGTCTAGCCTATAACTCTATCCCTAGCAGATGCAAAGCCCTCTTCTGTCCTCTGCAAGCAGTTGCCATGGCATAGGCACACACTCACACTCACACACACACACACACTTATACACACATACTCACACACTCACACACACTTAAACACACACATACACACTCACACACATACACAAACACACACACTCACACACACTTATACACACTCACACACATTCACACATACACACATAATTAAAAATGAGATATATACTTTTTATATTAAAGGCAGATTTATTAGAAAGCTGCTCTCTGGAGAGTTCACTGGCCCCAGGGACCAAGGCCAGGGAAGTCGCCATGGAAATGGGGGAGGAGGAGGAGGAGAGAAAGAGCTAATGAAAATAAATATTTTAAAACAAATAACAACAAAAAAGAAGTTGAGACACTGAAAGTGAGAGGCATGTCGGTGAACGGACTTCCTGTAAACTGGCCACAACACCCCTCCTCCCATCCCATTTTCCAAACTCCACTGGAGATTGCTAGAAGACAAGGAAGGGGAGGAGCAGGAGCGGGCAGATAAGCAAGGTCCGAGCAGGCTGCAGCGGCTGAACTTTGTACACGTGGGCGAGGAGCGCTGACATAAGCACCCTGCCCCCCACGTGGCCCCACCAGCTTCAAGGCCAGATTTTGTCCCTGATATTCCCAGAACTGCCCCCAAATGGAGCTCTTAACTACCAGGTGTAGTTTAGCACACTCTGATTTTAAAGCAGGACTGTTCAGAGGTAGAAGGGATGGCGATTCCATCCGGCAGGCGCCTCTGCTTCTCCATGCCCTCATGTGTCAGTGGAGGACCAGAGGGATGCGAGGGTTTTAAGGGCATTGAGTGAGCCAGATCTTTACCAGGACTCACAAGTACCAGCCCATCTGACAAACAATCCAAACAGAAATGCAGGGCCCAGGGCAGGACTTCCCGGTGGAGGAGGCTCCAGGAGGATTTGGTTTCAATGCCACAGGGAAGCAGACACTGAAGGAGTGAGCTCTCTGACTCAGCCTTCATGTACCGCACTTCCTGAACGGGCACAAGGCAGATACAGGACAGGGATCAGACTTACAAAAGGAAATGCAGGGCACAGTTACATTTAAATTATAGGGAAACGGGGTTGGGGATTTAGCTCAGTGGTAGAGCGCTTGCCTAGGAAGCGCAAGGCCCTGGGTTCGGTCCCCAGCTCCGAAAAAAAGAACCAAAAAAAAAAAAAAAAAATTATAGGGAAACAAGATTTTTTCTTTTTGGTGGTAAGCTTGTCTTGTCCATAGCTTTGATTTCCATGGTTCTGTTACTCTGTATCACTGCTGGTCCCAAAGTATTATATGGAAAAATCGAGACGTAAACAATAATGCATACATTCTAGGTTGATCTGAGTATCATAATGATCTCTCAAACTGTTCTCTCTCTCTCTCCCACGTCATGAATTAACCTTTGCCCAGCATGTCTACTCTGTATCTATGCCAACCAGTAGCCACCTGTTAGCCATCTTGGTTATCAGCTCATCTGGTAAGGTACTGCAGCGGCATTCTATTTGCGTTCAAGGAACGCTTAAATAGAGACCCAGTGTTAGCTCTGTGAGAGATCATGATGCCTGCACTACGTGCCTCAGCTGAGCGTCACGTGAAGACACTATGCTCACAGGACAAAGGGGCAGCCATGCTGCACAATAAGCTATTCTAAGACGAGGGTTGGAGAGATGGATCCTTGGGCAAAATGGTTGCTTCATCAGTGGGAGGAGCAGAGTTCTAGTCCCACAGACTGACAAACCCAGACTAGCGAGGCAGAGTATGCCAATCATACCTCAGTGAGGTGTTGCTTTGTGTTGTCTTTTAAGATTGGTTCACCAGGTGTGATGGCACACACTTGAAATGCTAGCACTTGAGAAGCTGAGTCATGAGGATTTTGAACTCAAAAGTAGTCAAGGGCCAGAGAGTAGAAATAAATAAAGTGAAATGCCACACTGCTATCAACAATTTGGGATGTGTCTTATACGTCCTGGGTTTTTGAGTTGCCTAAAACTAAATAGCAAAATAAATATGCACACACACACACACACACACACACAGAGAGAGAGAGAGAGAGAGAGGCATGCATGCACGCAGACACATTATGAATATAGCTGTACTATATAATAATATATGGTTCCATTGACATAAAAACATACAAGAAATATGGAATTATGTGAGTATAGATGTAAATACACACATAAATAAACACACAGAAGCACTATAAAAGTGTTCATTAGGGCTGGAGAGTTAGGTCTGGGGTTAAAAGCACTGACTGTTCTTCCAGAGGACCCAGATTAGATCCACACCATCCTCACACATATGACAGCTCATAACTATCTGTAATTCCATGACATCCACCACCCTCTTCTGGCCTCTACAGGGACTGCATGTACATGGTATACAGACACACCAGCAGGTAAAAAAAATACATATAAAATAATAAAATAAAATTTTTCATAAAAGTGTTCCCTCCAAGCTGGAAAGAACCTGAAAGCCTCCTCCCTGAGGACTGCCTTCCATGGGACTAGAAAGCATCATGAAAGCTTCCAAGGGAGGAAAGCAAGTCCTATCAGCTGTGACCCTTATGAATGACAACCACCAGCACAGATCACAGCATAATAATCTTAAGGGTCTGTAGTGGCATACATAACTTGGTGGTGACCAGTAGCTCTCTCATTGGATGTAAGATACATTCAATACGAGGGATCGTACCTGGTACTGGAAACCTAGCCAACGACCCATGGATCTTGGAGGAAAACCTATAACTGTCACTTTAACAAACCAGCACAATCCCTAACTAACCACACTTTAAACATTTGTTTTTCTGCCCAGAGATAAAGTCTTCGTCCCTCATCAAGGGAACTTCTCTTTGCCACAGAGACCATTAAAGAAAAATACAGCCAATCAAAATGCAGAGTTGCAGAGCCCATTTCCAATAGATAGATCTATACTATGACTCCTACACCAAGGCTCAGGGAACACTGCAGAAGAGGGGGAAGAAAAACTGTAAGAACCAGAGGAACAGGGGGTTCACTGTGAGATTGTATGCCCGAGGAATGTCAGAGCTACACCCATAAAGCTTTACCAACATGACCGCCTAAACATGAGCTGAACAAGATGACAGCAGAAATCCCAGGAAACCTCAGCTCTACACAAAGAACTATTACCAACTTAAGAGTGCTAAGGTCAGGAGAAATAGTCTCCTGTATTTAGAAATATATACATATATATACATATATATCATATACGTGTGATTAGGAATCATGCTTATATACGTGCTCCACTATGTTCATAGCAGCCTTATTTATAATAGCCAGAAGCTGGAAAGAACCCAGATGCCCTTCAACAGAGGAATGGATACAGAAAATGTGGTACATCTACACAATGGACTATTACTCAGCTATCAAAAACAATGACTTTATGAAATTCATAGGCAAATGGATGGAACTGGAAAATATCATCCCGAGTGAGGCAACCCAATCACGGAAAAACACACATGGTATGCAATCGTTGATAAGTGGCTATTAGCCCAAATGCTTGAATTACCCTAGATGTATAGAACACATGAAACTCAAGAAGGATGACCAAAATGCGAATGCTTCACTCCTTCTTTAAAGGGGGAACAAGAATACCCTTGGCAGGGAATAGGGAGGCAAAGTTTAGAACAGAGGCAGAAGGAACACCCATTCAGAGCCTGCCCCACATGTGGCCCATACATATACAGCCACCAAACTAGATAAGATGGATGAAGCAAAGAAGTGCAGGCCGACAGGAACCAGATGTAGATCTCTCCTGAGAGACACACCCAGAATACATCAAATACATAGGTGAATGCCAGCAGCAAACCACTGAACTGAGAACGGGACTCCCGTTGAAGGAATCAGAGAAAGGACTGAAAGAGCTTGAAGGGGCTCGAGACCCCATATGAACAACAATGCCAAGCAACCAGAGCTTCCAGGGACTAAGCCACTACCTAAAGACTATACATGGACTGACCCTGGACTCTGACCTCATAGGTAGCAATGAATATCCTAGTAAGAGCACCAGTGGAAGGGGAAGCACTTGGTCCTGCCAAGACTGAACTCCCAGTGAACGTGATTGTTGTGGGGAGGGCAGTAATGGGGGGAGAATGGGGAGGGGAACAGCCATATAGAAGGGGAGGGGGAGGGGTTAGGGGGATGTTGGCCCGGAAATGGGGAAAGGGAATAACACTCGAAATGTAAATAAGAAATACTCAAGTTAATAAAGATTTTTAAAAAAAGGAATCATGCTTATAATATGTGTGATATTTAGAAAATATAGTGTACATCCCAAATATTAGTGATATATTATATATAATGTATATAATACATATATGTTATATATATATATATATAATTTTTTTAAAAAGGCCATGAGTTTGAAAGAGACTGGGAGCCATGATAGGAAGAGTTTGGAGGGAAGAAAGGAAACGTAGAAACTTTGTGTTTACATTCTTATCTCAAAATTTTTTTAATTTTCTTTAAGTGTTCACTGGGCTGGAAAGATGCTCCACGGTTAAGAGCACTGGATGCTCTCACAAAGAGCTTGGGTTCAGTCCATTCCCGGTGCCCACATGGTGGTTCCCAACCGTCCCTCACTCCAACTCCAGAGGATCCCTCACCTTCTCACCTCCATGGGCACCAGGCATGAACGCAATGCACACACGGATGTGTAGGCGGGCAAAGCACTTGTCCAGTCACCTTTTTCCATAATACTAAGACTGAATTATTTATGAGTCATTGCCCAGTTCCTACACTTTGGCTGGTTCCCGGATAGCCCTTGGCTTATTTAACCTGTTTACTCTAGAATATGCCTGCTGCATGGCTCCTTACCTCGCCTCAGTTTCATGCGTCTGACTTCCTCGGAGTGTGGGCGAACCTCCTGCCTCTGTCTAACTCCCAGAGTTCCAATCTCTCTCTGTGGGAACTCCCACCTTCCATTCCCTGCCTCGGCTGAGAAGCCATCAGCTTTTATTGACAGGTGATGCTTCTGCACACACACATACAAATAAAAAATAAAACAAACAATCGTATTGCCAAAAGCTAAGAATGCTGATAGCGTCGTGGCAGATTTATTTTTTTAACCTTCCTCTTTGTATTTTTCTGTATTATTTTAAAAATCCACAATAAACATGCATAAGTATAACAAAGCAATTGTTTTATTGCATTTGTTTATTTTGTGTACGTGCACATACATGAATATGTGCCACCGTGTGTGTGCAGAGGTCAGAGGACGACTCGTGGGAATTGATTTTTTTCCATCACGTGGGTCCTGGAATTGAACCGAAGCCATCAGCTCTGGCAGCAGGCGCCTTTGCCCACGGAGGTATCTGGCTGGCACATGAAACAATTATCTGAAGAATAATTTTTTGCTGGGTGGTAGTGGAGTCTGCCTTTAATCCCAGCACTTGGGAGGCAGAGACGGGCAGATCTCTGTGAGTTTGAGGCCAGCCTGGTCTACAGAGCTAGTTCTAGGACAGTCGGAGCTAAACAGAAAAACCTTGTCTCAAAAAAATACAACCAAAAAAACCTAAAAAAAAAAAATAACCAAAAACAAAAACAAAAGTAACTTGTTGTATGTGGAGAAATACCTCAGTCAATGCTGTGTCTGCTATGCATGAGCTCCTGAATTCAGATCCCAGGAACAGAGAGGTGACTAAGGCTCTGATGGGTTATGTCCCGGGGCTCTCCTCCCCCATCGTCATCCCTGAAGCATGATTAGTTACATTTTTTTTTTATGGAGTCCAGTGCAAACCAAAGACAGAACATTATCAGAATTTCAAGTTGGGAGTAGTTACTCAGGAAGTTAAAGGAAAAGGAAGGATGCCACTTTCAAAGTGAACCAGGGCGGTTTACTAAGACTCTGTCTCAGAACAAAGTTTTGAAAAGGGCCTAGAAAAGGCTCGCTGGTAGAACACGCGCCTGGCACACTTGAAACCTGAAGTTCAACCCCCAGCTCTTCAAAAGAAAAAAATTCAAAATGACAACATGGAGCCTGCAACCAAGTGTGGGGCACTTGTGAGTGTGGCACCCTGTGTGACAGGGGCTGGCAGCCTGTCCCTAACTATCACAAACAGAAAACAGGGATTTCCACCAGAAAAATAGCTAGGAATGGAGCCAGGAAAATCAGTCGAGGAGGAGGGAATCCAGGCTTTGGGAGGCAAGGCCTGAGAGCAGTACAGTCCACTTCAGCCGCCAGGAATCCCACCACAGACGAGCCAGTAAATATTTGTGGTTCTGCACTGGAAACCTTGGCTCCAGAGACACTTGAAGCCCAGAAGAAGACTCTGAGGGTCATAGGTGATGGACGGCTTTAGTTAGCAGAGGTACAAATCAGAAGGCCTTTGCTCAGGCCAGGTCCGGGGGTCTGGAGCTGGTGTCTGTCTGGAATCTTCAGGCTAGGTCAAAGGAAACTTCTCCGAAGAAAAAACACACATGCATGCATGTACACACACACACACACGCACACGCACGCACGTCTGTGCCTTGCCCCCAAATCTCTTGAGAGGCCATCATTTTACCTCCAAAATGCCACCTACAAGCTATCCCCCAGGAACCTGCCCCTGGGCCTCCCACCCCCCTGCCCCCTGGATCCTGGGCACCACAAAGAGTGCCTGTGTTGCAGGCCAGCAGACACTGAGCCTGCAAACAGCCTACACCTCCCGGAGGCCACAGGGCATAAAGGCTGGTCTGTGTGGCCTGCCTGGTGGGCCCACAGCCTCCCTTCCTCCACCAGGCACAGAGATCAAGTCATCGAAGTTTCCCAGGAGGCTGCAAGGGAAAGTGAGGAGACAAGGAGATGCCTAACTTAAAGGTCCACGATGACCCTGAAGGACTCCAGTGTGCTAGCAAGCTGTGGCCACCTCTCTAGACGAGAAGCTATCACTCCCTCTCCCTCTCCCTTTTTCTCCTCTTCCTCTCTCTCTCTCTCCCTCTCCCTTTTTCTCCTCTTCCTCTCTCTCTCTCTCTCCCTCTCCCCTTTTCTCCTCTTCCCCCCCCCTCTCTCTCTCTCTCGGTCCACTTGGGTAGTTGAAGGCCTCTATGTCACTCTTCCCTAATCAGAGTCTTCCCATACTCAATATGGGGAATCACAGTGCCTCCCACTATCTGGGAGAAAAGCCAAAGTTGTCCATTAAGACCATTTCCCCTCCTCTCCTGGATACTTGCTGCTCAGCAGGATTGGTCTTTCTTCCCCCAGCACTAGGATTGAACCCAGAGTCTTACAAACGCTGAGCAGACACCCTGTCAATGAGCTATACCCCCAACCCTGCTTTTTTTTTTTTTTCATTTTTGATTTAAAGTCTCTCTGGAAGTTTCAAAGACAGACCTTTATCTTTCTATTCTCCTGTGTCAACCTCCTTAGGAGCTGGGATGATTAGGCTCGAACCATGAGGCCCAGCTCTATCAGCCTTTGAATGCTCTGGAAAAATTGGGCTCCACCAGAGTCACAGCTACCCGGACTCTCAAGTCATTCAACCACACAAACCTCCATGTCCCTCCATTTCCTTAACCCCTTACACTGCCAGAAATGTTCTTTCAACACACTTTAACACACTTCGACATACTTTATTGGGTACCTTCCGTGTGCCAGGCACGGTTTTGTCTATGCAGTTTTACAGGGTTTGGCATCTATGTTAAACAGGACCCCAGGGACATCTGTCTCCACAGCAATGGCTCCAGTGCTGGGCCATGGGTTGATGTAAGTCGTGTGCCCTCATGAGCACAGCCGGTGCCCAATGTGTGGTTCTCAGTTGGGAAGACCGTTTCTCCATTAGGTACCTGGGTACAGCTTTTGATAGCCCTGCCCAGCCCAGGATTCGCCTCTGAGCTCACCTGTGCTTTGGTGGACAGTCAAAAGGAGCTTCGCTTCCACACCCACAATGCAGGTTTTACTCCACAAAACCCCTCAGCCTGTACGAAGACCAGCCCACAAGTGACCAGAATTCAAGGAAGACTGAGGCAAACCTCACTGATGAGGGTCTGGATCCAATGGGGACATACTGCAGCCTCCCCTCCTCTCCTTCCTCAGCAGGACTGTTCTGATGGATCTGCCTGGCTCCTTCAATGACTCCAACGGTGTGGAAGAGCCCGCAGTGTCCACACTGGCATCCAATATGGAAGTGCTCACCGTTGGCTTCTCCTCCCCTCCTTCCATTTCATTCCTTGACGGTGGGAGTCAAGAAAGGGCCGATATTGGGATCTGCTTTGGGGCAACACATCATTTCATATCTTATGCCTGGCTGAGGTCCCAACCTTGACTTCCTTCAACAAATGCATGTCAAGTGCCTATTAAGTGCGGAGTGGCAGTGATTCAGACACCGTAAACCATTATGGGGGAGGGGGCTGTCACTATTCTCTAGTCAGTCTCTCCTTGTGTGGACAGAGAGGGGGAAAGACCCTGTGTAAGGGAAAGGGTGTGAAGGAAGGGTCAGAGAAGGAGAGAGTTGATACATACTGTCGTTAAGTCCAGAGGACAGAGCCAAAGGACTCCCCCACCTCCACCCCTCCCCTGTCAGCTCTAACTCCTGGCTCTAGATACTTGCTAGCTTTTCCAGAAAGTTCCTATTCACCTGCCCCTTTTCCACCATCCTGCACACATAGGCAGTTCAGGACCTGTTGTTGTAAAAATATAAAAATAAAAAAGTAAAGTTGTCTTTTACCCCACTGGGTCTACACCTCGGTGTCCCATGATATCTGCTAGATATCTTTTTCTTTTTTCTTTTTTTTTTTGGGGGGGGGGAGCTCGGGACCAAATCCAGGGCCTTGCGCTTGCTAGGCAAGCGCGCTACCACTGAGCTAAATCCCCAACCCCTGATATCTGCTAGATATCTTGGCGGAAACACATCCCAGCCGCACACTTTCCTACACTCAAACCCTCACATAAAAGAACACACTACACAATAATCTTTGACCCAATTGGTAAGATATAATTGCCCACTTAAACATACAAAGGCCAGTACCATCCATCCCTTAGGAACATTAATAACAACAGATACACAGAGCAGAATCTTTTTTTTTTCCGGAGCTGGGGATCGAACCCAGAGCTAAATCCCCAACCCACAGAGCAGAATCTTAACATCACCTGCCATGGCTTCTCCCCTCTCTCTCTCCTCTGTCCTGTCTCTTCCTCTCTCTCCTAGTCTCCTCCTCCTCCTTCAAACTTCTCTTCCGCCCATCCTTCCTTCCCCTCCAATGACAGTCTTCCTTCTATCCCGTACCCCTCACCTGTACTTTACAATTTCAATGGCAAGGTTCTGGTGAAGTCACCTAATTCCTGAGTATGTGACTAGGCAGCTGTCCTTGGGGCAGTGGAATTAGCATCCAAATACAGATAACTTCAGGACAAACCACAACAAGGACCCAAGTAGAGATGCAATGGACTAGCTTCTCAGTTCTCCTCTCTCACTGGATCTAACCAACAGGAGACAATGATAGAAGATGGAGTGGAGAAGGAGAGTGCTATCCACCACATACACCCTGTTTCTTCCTCCCTCATCACAGGTCTGGTGGAGGCTCCATGCAGTGACCTCTGCAGATTGCCCCTCTGACCAGTTGCCGGAAACTCATGTGTGAGCCCTTCAGGAAGAGGGCCTCAAGACCCTTGGGTCCCACTCAGCTGGAGCAGTCCCTCCATATAGATTGCCTGTGTAGTTGAGTTGTTCTGATCTCCTCACATGGCCCGCACTGTTGGCAGCCTGGTGGATCTAAGCAAATACTCCTGGCTCTTACCTCATGCCAGCCAAGGGCGACTGTTCAGTTGTGGACCTAGACAACCATGTCATCCCAGCTGTTTTTGTATGTGGAAAATGAGGGTGATGACAGTGAACCAAGCATTCTGGGACAGTCACATAACTAATCCCCTCTTCTTACCAGCCCAGAGATAGGGGCAGGGTTCAAGAGGCTCTGGGCTCCTGACAATAAAGCATGAAGGCATGTGTCATGGCTGCTTCTTTTTGTCCCACATCTCTGCTAAACCTCCCACATACCCTTATGGCTCACCCAAGCAGCAGGGATTTTACATACTAAATAAATACAGGTGAGTCGATTTCCACAAAACCAGGCACACGCTTACCCTGCAGCCAGTTTTTATTGTCTCTTAGCCTGTCTTCTGCCCCTATAAGAGAATTTGAAAATCTGGGTAATTTATTCCCAACAGACATTTTAATTCATGATTCTGAAGGGTGGGGAGCTGAAGTAACAGCTGGCAGCGGCTGCATCCGCCCATGGCAGAAGGTGGAAGGGGACGAAAGGGTGAGAACAAGAAGGGGCTGAACTCGACTTTACAACTCATTCTGGAGACAGCAAACCCACCCCCAAGCTATGTTAAACCACCGTGAGGGCAGAGCTCTCAACCTCCAACACAGATACACTGGGGCTAGTTTCGAATGCCTAAATTAAGCAGACACATTCAAACTCTCCTCATCATGGGCACTTGTCTACACATAGTTCCTTCCACTATAAGCAACTCTGTAGCATTCCACTGAACTTGCTACCTGTATCTGTTCCATTGGCTTGTCCCTTAACCTGGGATATCTCCTTAGTTACTCTCTCTGGAATTAGGAGCCTAAGTTATTTCCCTAGAGTCTTCTAGTATTCCTCAGGAAGCAGGAAAGTTGCTGTCATATACTCTTTGACCTGGTGGTTTTGTTATCATTGTTGTAGTTTGAGACAATGTCTCACTATATAGCTGTGGCTGACCTGGACTCACTATGTGGACCAGGCCAGCCTTGAGTTCACATCGATGTCCCAGCCTCTGTGGTATGCACCACCATACCCTGCCAATCAGGCTATCTGAGGTTCGCAGCAGGAACAGATAATTCATCTTCTTTCCCTACCCCTCACCTTCCTCTTCCTTTCCCCTCTAGAAATAAGTTTGAATTTATTCTGAGCGGTCTATGATGGTCCCCTCGGGGATCAAAGCATCCTCAGTTGTTCCCACAGGCCAGGCTTTTAAAACTCAGTTGATTTTTGTTCTGAAGGAAAACACAAAGCCAATCTGCCCCCTGCCCCAAAGGCCAGCTCTGGGCTTTCAAGTTCAAACAGCAGCAATTCTTGTGCAGCTTCAAGTTTTCCTTGGGGCCTTCAAAAAAAAAAAAGAAAGAAAGAAAGAAAGAAAGGAATAACGCAGAGAGTTAAAAGACCCTGTTCAAAATAAGACTTAAATATTAAGTGGACCAGCACTGGGAATGCAAACGGCACACCCCCTGGGCGGCCTGAGAAGAGTTTGATAGAGACTGTATACAAAGACGCAGGTCAACTTATAAGGTCATATAAAGCTCCTCCCGTGGCCAGCAACATTAGGAGACCACTCCCAAAGGTGAGGGAACAACTATGAGACCTTAAAAACTAAATTGTAACCTTGGGCAGGAGATGGACCCAGGGGCCCAGAAAGGAAGAGCTTATGGAGAGGGAGACATCCTGACTCTTCCTGTCCTCGAGGTACTATCTATGAGGACCTAAAACAACATCCACGGATGCAGGCTCTAGGATCCAGCATCCCAAGACACTAAGCTGAATAGATGGGGGACCAGGCAAAGCCCAGGTGCAAATGGGACATCTCTAGCACAGATGCTCTGAGAGGTTACCCTCCAGTTAGAAATCACCAGGTGAGTGGAATTGGGGGGAAGCGGTTTGCACAGGTTTACGAGTGCTATTCTTTTTACAAATATCATCGACTGTGTCCCTTCAAAAGGCAAAGTTCACTCTGCAATTAGAATTTGATTTTAATCATGGGATTCTCTTTGTCCACTGACATGTTGCTGTTTCTGGCCTCATTTAAGTAAATAAAAGTATGGAGTATAATGTCGGTTCGTGTGTTCCCCAAAACTCCACCCGGAGTCCTGCAATGTCCTCACTGATTGTATAAAGGAAGGAGGAAGGCAGGCGTTTCCCCAAAAGGATTGCTGGAAGGGGATACATCCACAGAAATGCCAGCCAGCCCTCGAACAAAGACGTACACTGCCTTGAAAGGTCACACCCTTCGTAAGTGGCTAAGTTCAGATCAGAATAGCTGTCTCTGCTCACCTGAACTGCTGACATCACAGAATCTCCAGGTGGCACTCCAGGTGGCCTTTCAGAGTGAACTGATCCTTGAGCCCCAGATCACCACAAGCCTTTTCTCCATATTACCATCAGGAATCCCCACATCTACCTAACTGGAGAGGCAAAGATCAGACCCAGTGGCTGGTGGCTGTCCGCTAATGTCCTGAAGAGGGGGCCTCCTCCCCTCCCTGTTCTGACTGTCAGACATGATTGCAGGACTGTGTTCTCACTCATAACAACATAAGACAACAACACAGCCAGACCATGGGGTTCAGATGGGAGCTCTGCTCAAGTCCAAGAACAAAGAATACCCCATTACCCCGGCTGACAAATAAATGGCTGGATTCACATAAAGTTCTTAAGATATGGCATCATGAGGTGTCAAGACAGGAGCTGTGGAAATAAACATAGCTGTCACAAGCCGCCCTCAAACCTTTCCTTATACGTCCCCCCCCACTTACCCCTGTGGCCAGCACATAGGTGGGTGCCTTTTAGAGACTTGGAAAATGAACCAGGAAAGTCCCAGTCTGAACTGAGCAAGGGCAAACTGCACAAAGGCCAGAAGCCAGGTTTCTAAGAGATTCGGAACGACTGACCTTTTCAGACAGGTCCAGGGGAGATTTTTCTCCAGGCCGCTGAGGTGCGTCTTTGCCTCTCCTGGGAGCACCCCTGGGCCCTCTTGAAACAACCATTGTTTCCTGAATGGCGGCTGTGGGCTTGCTGGTTCCTTTACGTCATAATTCCTCAATGGAGGCCATTGTCTCCTGCCACGGGCTCCACAGTTCTTGTCTTGCTCTGTGACAGTGTAACAGGATCCAGCAGTGCCCAAAGGAGGCCTCCACTCCCTGCCAGCGTGGGCGGAAGCTGCATGGACATCATGGAGGGATGGCAGGCTCTCTCCGTCCCTTGGCTGGAGCCAGACCTTGGCCCACCTGACCGCAGCAGATTTCTTCAGTACGGCCAGCTCCTGTTCATGCTGATCCGATAGCCACAGGACAGCCCTTTCCACTGTTCTAGAGACGGCCAGCCTGTGGTGGTACACCCTACCTCCGGGAAGGTGGACCCAGGGGAGTTCCCTCCTCTGCTGAACGGAGCTCACCTGTACAATCTGTTGTAGGAATGGCAGAAAGTGTCCTGCTCATAAAGGACACGGTGGTTTCTGCCTCACTCTCTGGGATCATTCACTTGAGAGAGTTGACAACTATTCAGTAGACAGGTCTAGGAATAAAACGTGGAGATTTTCTGCCAACAGTCACCATGGATTCACCATCCATGGAGGGAGCCATTTTGGAAACTGGTCCTATGACTTCAATGGAGCCCTGGATGGGGTGCATGTACCTGTGCGTGTGTGTGTGCATGTGCGTGTGTGTGTGTGTGTGTGTGTGTGTGTGTGTGTGTGTGTGTGTGTGTGTGTGCACGCGCGCGCGCATGCGCGCAGGGGGACAGTGCATAGGGTACATGGTTACATCCTGCAGTCCACAAGCTCAGAGCCAGGACTAAAATAAACTAATCCCAGGCTCTTGACCTGCAGAAACTAAGAGACTCTAAACAGTTTCTGGAGTTTGGGAGACAATCTGGGTTCAATCCTGATGAACCGCTCGAGGGAAGAAGAAAACGGACTCTGGCAAGCTGTCCTCCAACCTCCACATACATCCCAAGCCCCATGCCAAACACAAAATAAATGAATGTAAATGAATGTAATTAGAATTAATTGACCTGCTTTGGGGCCTGGGTTCATTGACCAGCATGATTTGTGCCGTGGCATTAAATGGTTAATATTCTGGAAGTAAGACCCAGAGCTGCTCCTGCTCACAAAGAGTGGACATAGAGAAGCATGCAGAGGCTCTACGCTCCTTCCCCAGCCGCCACCCACCACTGTTCTGACATCTTCACCTTCCTTCCTCCTTCCTTTCTTCTGTCACTCATTTGAACCCCAGAGGGGTTGTTTAAAAAGTTAAACAAAGCAGGCCAGCTCTGGCCAGATTGGAGTACCTGAGAACCATTCCTCCCCAGACACTGCCTACCCACGAAACACTAAGTTCTATTCCCCTTACAAAACCCACTGCTGCTCCGAGTTCGTATCTGAGTTCCACTTCACACCAGGCACCAACCAGCCAGACTCTGAGATGAAAGGCATGTTAAAATCCAGCTTCCCTGATGGTTTGACTTTAGAGGCCTCATCCTTAAAGGCCAGCCTATCCAACACCTTTTGTGTCCTCTTGGCCCTCCAAGGCTGTGTTAAATGTATAGTTAACATAATAACATAATAAAGATGAAAAAAAGATACTGGGGGGAAGGGTGGTTCTCAACCACCTTCATCTTGAAAGTTCACTGAACCTTGGATCTTTGCGGAGGTAACCCTTAAGCCGTCTGGTGTTTCTCAGTAGACTGACTCCACAAGAACCAAGAGACTCCTCGAACTCTCGACATAGGCTCCCTGATGTCAAATACTCGTGACACTTGTGCAACCTGTCACTTGTCCCCTAGACACACAATTGCACTCTGGGATTTTGCTAAGCCTTTGTTTAATGCCAGCTGGACTAACAAGTTTACAACCCGTTCTCCAACACTGTCTGAAATGGATTGATCCTAGCTGGTGGGAGCTATTGTAAGTTGCCACAAAGTGGGATTCTTGAAGCCACAGGTATAGATGAAATCAATTTAGTGATTATTTTCAAACCCAGGTATAGATGAAATCTATGTAATGGGACCAAAAATCAATGTGTCCAGGGAGGCTCCAGGGGAGAGTCTGTGCTTCTTCTGGTGGTCTCTGGCATTCCCTGGCTTATGGCCACATCTCTCCAAGGGCAGTACCTTCCAATCACTCTGCCTTGTCACATCTTCTCCTGTGTGAGGTGTGTTTCCATGACTCTCTCCTACAAGGACACTTTTAATTGGCATCTTTGGGCTATCTTGGTAATCTAGAATAATTTTCGGACTCAAAATCCTTCAATGTATCTCCAGAGAAATTTTTGTTTTTTAATACTGGAGATTGACCCTAGGCAAGGACACTGGCTGAGTTACACACTCAACCCTCATTTTACCTTTTCTTTCGAGACCAAGGCTCACTGAGTTGCCCAGGCTAGCCCTGACAATACACATACGGAAGTCAGAGGAAAACTTTGGGGAATCAGTTCTCTCCTTCCACAATGTACTCGCCAGTGATCAAACCCAGTCAACCAGGTTGGCTAAGGCAAGCACCTTTACTTCGGCGCCATCTTGCCAGCCTCACTGCATTTTCCAGGCCCCTGTCAAGGCTGCCAACTCTACATCTGAGATCACTTGGGGCCACATCAGTCTGGACTTAAACTTGGGATCCTGATAACATTTTCCATCCTTTTCAGCTCACCCTCTGGTCCTCTAGAAATGACCAGACTTCTTATTTATCTTCCGTAGAGGCAAAATGGAGGTTACAATTAGGATTTCTCAAACCACACTGACCAGGTTTGCATCCTGTCCCTGCACGGTATTTGGGTTCCTGCTGTCAGTGCATGGCCAGCTTGCTCCATCACTGTGGACTGGTAGTGAACTAGGGCAGTGTGGTAGCAAGAGCTTAAAGGAGCAAAGCTGCTTGCAAAGGCCAATCCGTCAGCACAGAGACAGATAGGAGGGGGTTAAGGACCTGCCCTCATCAGCCTGCTCCTCTGGCTAGGCCCCACGTCTTGAATTTGTTACCACGATCTGGGAACAAGAGCTTATCTGGCCTGTCCTATTCAAACCATAACATGATTCATTTCTCCACCTCTCCTACCGAGAGAGCCTGAAAGTACTGTTTTTACTAGAATGTGGTAGAAGTGACTCTATGCTAATCCAAAAGAATCCTTTAGCCGGCTTGTGTCCTACCTCTTGACCTTGAACTCCTGGCTGTTCGGACAATCAGTACAGTAGAGCCTGCAGACGCCTCTATCCCCAGACATCTACCTATGTGTTGGACTCCCCTCTCCCTCCCCAAAAAATCACCCAGTCAAACCCAGTCAACCTACAGAAGCAACCCTGCTAAATAAGGCTACCGGAAGCCACCAGATTGTGTGGCAGGTCATTACACAGCAATAGATGCTCAGAATAGACACTTAGGAACTCCATAACCTGCAGCAAGTGGCAGGCCTCGAGTTCCCAACAGAACAGACTAGGATGAAGAGCTGATACTTGTAGTGAGTCCAGGAAGTAAACAGGAAGCAGGGTAGAGACGTGAGCTGAGAGAGAAGGGTTCATGATTTGATTAAGATATCACGAGGGGGGCTGGAGAGATGGCTCAGTGGTTAAGAGCACCCGACTGCTCTTCCAGAGGTCATGAGTTCAATTCCCAGCAACCACATGGTGGCTCACAACCATCTGTAAAGAGATCCAATGCCCTCTTCTGGTGTATCTGAAGACAGCTACAGTGTACTTATATATAATAAATAAATAAATAAATCTTTAAAAAAAATTTAAAAAAAAGATATCACGAGGGACCTCCTGGGGGGAGACTGCAGAAGGCATCTCAAACTTGTCTCAATAAAATGCTGCAGTTGGGTTGGAGAGATGGCTCAGTGGTTAAGAGCACTGACTATTCTTCCAGAGGTTCCAAGTTCAATTCCCAGCAACCACATGGTGGCTCAGAACCATCTGTAATAGGATCTGATGCCCTCTTATTGTGTGTCTGAAGACAGTGACAGTGCACTCACTTACATATAATAAATAAATCTTTTTTAAAAAAATGTTGCAGTCACTCTGGAAAACAGTAATAGAAGTTACTGGACATTTTTGAAGATAATAATATATATTATACATATATGTTATGTATATGTATATATGTGTATGTGTGTTATATATGTAACATACATACATATATAAAACAGAAAACAGTCCCACTTCTGGGTTGCTGTGGTTTGAATACGTTTTCTCCAAATTTCAAGTGAGGCCAGTGTGATTAAGAGGTGGGGACTCAAGATGCAGAGACCCACAGCCAAACAGGCGGAGCTCAGGGAGTCTTGTGGAAGAGTAGGGGAGGGAGCGGGAAGAAGAGAGGGAAGAGGGGTTTGAGGCTAGCCTGATCTACAAAAAGGGTCCCAGGACAGCCAAGGCTGTTACACAGAGAAATCCTGTCTTGGAGTGGGGAGGGAGAGGTGGGTCCTCTAGAAGGTGAGTGGCCTGGAGGTTTGACTCACGCAGCAACACTTACCCAGCTCACCCTTCTGACTGCATCAGCAAGAGGACACAGTGCCCCTGCTCCCAGAAGACACCAAGAAAGCCCTCACTGGGCACCGAATGCGGAGGCTCAGTCTTGGATTCCCAGCCCCGGGCTATGGGAAGTAAAGTTCTATTCTTTAAACTGCCTAGTCTAGACCGGGGCGATGGCTCAGTGGTTAACAGCACTTGTTCTTACAGAGGACCCAAGTTCAGTTCCCAGCGTCCACGTGGCAACTCACAAATGCCTGGAGCTCTAGATCCAGGGAATCTTCGGAACTCTTTTTTTTTTTTTTTTTTTTTTTTTTTAAGATTTCTTTTATTATATATGAGGACACTGTAGCTGTCTTCAGACGCACCAGAAGAGGGCATCAGATCCCATTACAGATGGTTGTGAGCCACCATGTGGTTGCTGGGAATTGAACTCAGGACCTCAGGAAGAGCAGTCGGTGCTCTTAACCACTGAGCCATCTCTCCAGCCCCCAGATCCAGGGAATCTAATGCCCTCTTCTGACCTCCATGGGTCTGGGGTGCTCATGTGGTGCACATGCAGGCAAAACACCATTCACACAAACAAACAAACAAATAAGTCTTTGGGTTTTGTTTCATTTTGGGGTTTGTGTGTGTGTGTGTGTGTGTGTGTGTGTGTTTTGGTTTTTGTTTTTTATGATCTTTTTTATTTATTTGTGTAGATGAATGCTCAATTTGCATCATGTATATCTGCAAACAGAAGAGGGCATCAGATCCCATTACAGATGGTTGTGAGCCACCATGTGGTTGCTGGGAATTGAACTCAGGACCTCTGGAAGAGCAGTCAGTGCTCTTAACCACTGAGCCATCTTTCCAGTTCTGGTTTTTTTGTTGTTGTTGTTGTTTGTTTTGTTTTTTTGTTTTTTCTGTTTTGTTTTTTGTTTGTTTGCTTGCTCATTTGTTTGAGGCAAGGTCTCACCGTGTACTGCTGACTGGCCTGGAACTTGTTATGTAGACTAAGCTAGCCTTGAACTCACAGAGCTCTCTGCCTTCCTCTGCTACCTGAGTGCTGGGTCTGAAGACATATACCACTAGACTGAGATATAACTTTTTTCTTTTTTTTTTTTTTCTTTTTTTCCGGAGCTGGGGACCGAACCCAGGGCCTTGCGCTTCCTAGGCAAGCGCTCTACCACTGAGCTAAATCCCCAACCCCCCCCTTTTTTTTCCGGATAACTTTTTTCTAATTTAAAAAAAAAAACTTAAGGGGCTGGAGAGATGACTCAGTGATTAAGAGCACTGACTGCTCTTCCAGAGGTCCTGAGTTCAATTCCCAGCAACCACATGGTGGCTCACAACCATCTGTAATGGGATCTGATGCCCTCTTCTGGTGTGTCTGAAGACAGCAACAGTGTACTTACATATAATAAATAAATAAATAAATAAATAAATAAATAAATCTTTAAAAAAAATTACCTAGTCCAAGGTTTTGTGTTGTAGCTGCCCAAGCAGACTAAGAAACAGGGATAGACCCAAACGACTGAAAATGACTCTTGAAAAGACAACCTGCATGTTTGTGTTTATTGCAGCAACAGCCACAATGGCCATGAGGTAAAAGAAAACTGAATTTTCACCAGCAGATGAGGCAGTAAAGGCAATGTATAAACACTGGGAAGTTTTCAGCCACAAACAGACTGAAATTCAACCAGGCAGAGCGGCACCCACCTGCAATCCCAGCACTCAGGAAGTGGGAGCAAGAAGATCAAGAGTTCAAAGCCAGACTCCACAGTGAGTTCCAAGCCAGGCTAGACTATATGGCAAAATCATCTCTGGAAACAAGAAGGGAAAAAAAGGAAAATTCGGTTATAGTCTATAAGATGGGTGGGACTTCAGGGCGCTGTGCTACATGTCAATTGCAGAAGGATAAAACTTCAGGGTGCCGTTAATACAAAGTTCCTAAACGGTCAAATATATACAGGCAAAAAATAGAATGTGGTCACCAGGGCCTGGGCAAGAAGGAAATGAGGAGTTGTTCCAGTGTGTAGAGTTTCAGTTTCACACGGTGACAAGTTCTAGAAATCTATTTCCCGTGGTACACTCAGTTAACCATGTAGTGTACACTCAGCAACGTAAAGGCTCTATATAAATTCAGTGTTTTATGCTTGTGATTGTCTGATGCTAGGAATCGAACTCAGGTCCTCATGTATGCTAGCCAAGGGCTCTGCCATTAAGCTACATCCTCAACTTTAAAGTCCTATGTTTTACCACAGTTAAAAAATAATATAGTCTTGGCCAGCCATGGTAGTGCACACAGAGGCAAAAGAACCTCTGAGTTGGAAGCCAGCCTGCTTTACTCAGTGAGTTCCAGGACAGCCAGAGACACATAGTGAGACCATGTCCCAAAAAGCCAAAATAAGAAGCATACAAATTATTAAGAAGCATACAAATCCATTATCTACCATCCCCTACTGTCCTGTTGTCTCACACTCTAAAAGACCCAGTGAACACACACACACACACACACACACACACACACACACACACACACACCAACCAACCAACCACAGAGATATACAAAGCCACCAGCACACAGAGGCAGGGTCAGAGGTCACCTCCAGGTGTCTGAGGACATGAGTAAGGCACAGGCTACATGCTATCTCGCTTACCTTGTCGGCTGTTTCCTCCTTTGTCCACCAGAGGCTATGATAATCCTCTGGTTGAAGGTTTGTCTGGGTTGTTTTAATAGCACCACATAGTACATGCACAGTTAAATGTGCTGTGAGCATGCTGGAAAGTGTCGCCATTTTCCATCCCACCAGACCCAGTTCCGGAGGGCTGCTTCTCAGCCTCCCGACCCGCCCTGCCCTGGGACCCCCACCATAGGGGGAACTGAAGCCAAAAAAGCAGATAGACCCCCCCTCTGGGTACCGGGTCCCCCTCTCATACTTGCTACGGCTGCCTATACTCAGCCCACAGGCCCAAGGATGTCCCCAGGCCTGTCCCTAGGGCTGCACAGACTCTGAAGACAGTAACTTGACAGAACCTGTTCCTGGGCCCCTCCTGTACCCCCACCCCCACGGCAGCTCTGTCCTCAGGGAGGGTTCTTCCTGACCTGGCATGCTGCCCCTTTCTGAGGAAGAATTGGGGCTGGGTTTGCAGCCCATTCTCCTTCCTTTTTTCTTTAAAAGCCAGGAAGCTCCTCTCCCAGCTCCAAGCATATGGACGAAGTCTGAGAGTTCCACAAATATGACAACAGCAGATCTGAATTTCCCAAGGTGCCGGTCACTTGTCCCTCCCAGCCCACAGACACACAGCCCAGTCAGAGTGAAGGAGGATAAAAAAGCACGAGCTGTCCTCCGGGCTGGCTTCTGCTAGTATGACGTCACCATCCCCCAGGGAAGACGTGGCTCTTTCTCCTGCTTTCCTACTTCAAGAGGAGTTTGGAAAGAGCTTTTCTGGCGGCTGGCAAGGCATGTGCCTGCGAGATTAACAGGGCTGCAGCGACTGCGGGCCTTTGCTATTTTCTTCTTTGTTCCTTTTGTATTTTTCACAGTGGGCACCTTTTTTCTTTAAGTGTCAGAGAAATAAATGAGAGTTTTTTAAGTAAGCGATTTAAAAGCCGGCTCTGTTGCCTTCAGCACTTTTTCTGGCCTCTCCTCATTCTGGGCTCCAGAGTTAGCCATTATTCTCTCTGTAGCCCCCTCTCGGCTTCGAGTCCTCTGCCTTCAAACCATTCCTGTTCCTCTGTCCGTGGAAACAAGGAGCTCATTGCAGTGGCTCATACGAGCTAAACCAGGCTCCTTGGATGCCTCTGGATTTTTTTCTTCTTACCTGGAATACTTATTATTAGAAATTCTTCTCCTAAACTAAGAAACTGATTCCTGTCCATGCTGATAGGAAAAAGGGATATTATTTTCTAAGTATTGTCAGGAGGTGTACAGTCTGAGGCTAATCATGAAGCACTGTCAGTGGACCCTAACGGAGGGACGCGATGCAAGATCCTGGTCTGCGTTTGTCAGCAACATCAATGACACAAAAGACCTTCGTGGCCTGAAGAGTGGAGACAGGAGAACAGAATGCTGCAGAGAAACGGGAAGGACATAATAAAAGACCATTAGTGACATCTAATCACAGTTAGATAACTGTGCCAAGTCATGTCAGTTTCCAGACCTGGGAAACGGCACTGTGACTCTGTAGTGACATTTTCTCTTTATGAATTATACACCGAACTCCCGGCTGCAGGGGTCAAGGGCGTTGTAGCTGTAATTCACTGTCACTTGAGTTAGAGAAAGTCTTTATATATACAATAGAAATAAAACAAGGAGCAAATGTGGCAAGACAGCACTACTGTCTAAAATTCTGGGTGAGCGGTGGGGACAACTGTTCTGGTGTTTTCTTTGAGTCTCTATGATTCCTTGTGGTAATGAAGATAGCACCAATCTCGACTCCTATCTGGCCCTGACTAACCTGCTTGCTTGATGGACCTTGAAAAGACTATGGGAGTAGTACTTAGCTCTTCAAAATAAGCTGTTTTATTTGGTTTGAGGTAGGGTCTTATCATGTAGCCCAGGCTGGCCTCAGACTTACTATTTTCCTGCCTCAGCTTGCCAAGTGGTGGGCTCATCGAGTATATCCCCATGTCCACACTACAGTGGACTTCTTCTGAAGTTGTTACTACTATTCCCAATTTGCAGGGGAAGCCGGGTCACTTACTAAGGTCACAGCAGCTATCCGGTGGCCCCCAAATCTTCACTGTCCCATAGTCAGCCACTCTGATATTGATGAGGAGACTTCCTGTCCGTTGCTGTTTTAAATGTCTTCTTCCGGTTACCCTTTGCTGAAACAATAGAACATGGGGACGAGGCTGGCTACTGAACACAGCAGCATTGACTACACATGGGTAAACGCTGAAGGGAAACAAGGGAAATGTAAAACTCGGATCCCCAACAGCATTAGACACATTTCAATGACTGAACAACCTTGCATAGCTAACGACTATTGTTTTTGTAAATAATTGAACATTTCCACCATTGCAAAAATGTTGTGTTTGACAGTGCTGTTCTGAAGATCTTTACATACCCTTTACTACCCAAAGTAGCTTTTCTTTAAACCCACTGTGTAGACCAGGCTGGCCTTGAACTCACAGAGATCCTCCTGACTCTGCCTGCAAATGCTAAGATAAAAGGGGTGTGTGTGTGTGTGTGTGTGTGTGTGTGTGTGTGTGTGTGTGTGTGACCACACCCAATTCCCAGAGTTCACAAAATTGTCTTTGTCACTCACAAGTTAAAATTTTCTGGAGTCAGAGGGAGACACCTTCAGGTAGCATGTGGAATTACAACCTAACGCAACTGAAACACTGACCTTTGGAACCATCCTGGTTTAACAGCCATCAATCATCAGCCTGTGAAGTTTTCTGTCACCTGAACTTGTAAGAAAATCTCCCACACTGGAAAAAAATGTGGGACAGAACCCTAGGATGTTACACTTGACCAGGAAATGCATCCACCACCAGTCTGAACCCTCCAGCAGCACAGCCCTTGGGGCTAGCCCAAAGGAGGGCCACCCAAGGAGAGACCAATCAAGTCACCTCCACTATATTTGTGAAGAAATGACTAGTGAATGAATCTTCCGTCATTTGGAGGAAGATTCCAGAACCTTACACTGAGGATTTTCTTGTCCTGGCTTCGATTTTTAACTGGATGTGTGGATCTTACTAGGACATCAGTGCAGGAAGGAAATCTATTTTCAGGCAACTTAGGACACAAAACCACACTGATATCTGAACTTTATCAAGTCATCAAGCATAGTAGACATCAAGACTTCTGAATAAAACGCTGGAATGTGTTCCTGTTTTCTCCTTTGGAATGAGGTTTTGAAAGCAAGAGGTGCTAACTTGATTGGGAGATGGATCCCTCTAAATTATTCACAACCACTTATGGCCCTCCAGGTATCCAGGGAGCTGTGGGGCAAGAAGAGTTTCTCTGAGTCCTGAGTACGTCATCTTGGCTTGGCCCCAGTATTAGACCTTCCTATCGCTGGACAAAATATCAGACAAAACAACTTAAAAGAAGGGGAGACTTGGAATGGAGCAACGGCTCAGTGGTTAAGAGCTATGACTGTTCTTCCAGAGGACCTGGGTTCAATTCCCAGTCCCCAACACTGGTTTACAGCCATCTGTAACTCCAGTCCCAGATCCTCTGGTGCCATCTTCTGGCCTCCATGGGCACTGCAAGCACATGGTGTGTACACAGATATTCAGGCAAATATTCATATACAAGCAAATACTAAAGTGCTATATTTTTAAAGGAGAAAGGATTCGCTTGGTTCATGGTTCTGTCCATGGGCAGCTAGCGCGGTGACTTTGGACCTAACGTGAATCTGAACAACATGGCATTGGAGGCCGTTCACCTCACAATAGACAGGAAAGGGAGACAGGCACCAAGAACGGAAGCCTGCAAAGGACATTTGGAATTCAGACCTTAGGAAATCAGCTAAAGAATGACACCCTTTTTGTGTTAAGAGTTTGCTCTGGTTTGTGTGGTTTTGGACACAGGATTCACTAGGTAGCCCATACTGGCCTAAAACTGGTAATTCTCCTGCCTCTGCCTCCAAAGTGCAGGTTACAGGTGTGCATTACCATGCCTGACCTGAGTGAATCCTTGACTTTTCGAGACGAATGGGGACAGAGTTGGACCATGGTCTTACCCTACGTGTGGACAGACACATTAAATTTCCATAACAAAGAGAAAGAAGATGCCAGTGAAGGTCACCAAAACCATTCTGCCTGGCAGTGAGTGCTCTGAAGAGGCATGGGCCGGGGAGGGAGACTGTCTCTGGGGCCTCTTCAGAGTCTAGTAGGTCCAGGGGCCACACGATCTCAGGTTCTGAGTACAAATCTCCAGTTCCAAGAAAAAGGAGTTGAGATAGCAATATAATTCCTGAGGGCTGGGGAGTCCATTATTAGAGGAATTCCATGGGACCAGAATGACAGTCAGGACTGGATTCATGAGTTGCTCCTGGGCTACCTTCCCAGAATTAGAAAGGTCTTGGGTCTGGGTCTAGTTTAAGGGGTGGAAGAAAAGTGCCAATTGGGTCATTTGTTGCAAAGTTCACAGTAGCACCCCCCCAAAAAAATTAAAAATAAAAACAAGGATCATCCTCCCTCCTTAGTTAGCTTTGTCTGGGTTCTTGCCTTGGGCCTGGCCATGTGCTAGATTCTGGAAGAGGCAATAAGCTTCAGGGAAAGGTAGAATCATAGAGAGCTCCTTTCACCCTCAGCATGCGCTGAGGAAAGGGATCCGAGACCCTTCCCCACTCCTGGGATCAGTGAGTCGCTATTTTGAGGTGATTTCCCCCTCACTAGCAGGTCTCAGACGCATAATAAGGAAGAGGTAAAATGTGAATTCAACGGGCATCTGCACAAAGACAATCACCATCAGCCAACAAGTGTAGAAAAGATGTTCAACGTCAATGGCTACAATTAGATGTAAATGAAAACTCTGTGAACTTTGACCACATACTAGAAAGGATAAAATTAGCCTCTGAAAACGCTAGGATCCGTTGGCCTGAGGAGCGAGGTAGCTCAGAGGCTGTCGTGAGGGATGACGTCGATGTAAGGATGTTGGAGAGACACAGGCAGATGCTTCTAAAATTAATCAGATGCCAAGCACAAGACCAGGCAGTTCCACTCCTGGGCATATGCTTTAGAAGAAATGAGTGCTCATGTGTGCCAAAATACATGTGCAAAAAGATACATCCCAGCTACAAGGATAACAGTCAAAACAGAAGAAACCAGACAGCAGTTCTCAGAGGACTGGGTAAGTGTACTGGGGCATCCAGTGCAGCAAAAAGCAATGAGCTACTCTGACACTCGACATTATGACTAAATCTTAAAAACACAATGTTAAGCAAAGGAAATTAGACACGGGGATACAGATGTGGCAAATAATAAAATACTTATTTAGAATGCCCATGACCCTGAGTTTGGTTCCCAGCAGTGCAAACAAGGCTAAAAGGAAAGAGGTAGGGGGAAGAGAGGAGGGAAGGAGGGAGGAAAAAGTATAAAAGAGCACTCTCTAGGCTTAATTTTATGTAAGGTTCAAGAGCAGGCATAGAGGTGTCCAGCTTTAAACCTAGCACTCTGGGCATAGAGGAAGGCAGATCTCTGAGTTCAAGGTCAGCCAGAGTTTTATACTGAAACCATGTCTCCCAAAAAACGTTGCTTTGATTTAAAAGTAAAGAATAAAGTTGAGGGACGGTGACTACCTGATGGCAGTAGAATGTAGGTCCAATTGGAAAGGGCCTGAGACTGGAAAGAGGAAGTGTTCTGTATGCTGATCTGGGGGTGATGTGGGTGTAGGAATGAGTAAAGTCATTGAGCTGCCACTTAAAACTTGTAAATTATGGGCTGGAGAGACGCCCAGAGGACCTGGGTTCAAGTCCCAGCACCCACATGGCAGCTCACAACTGTCTCTAACTCCAGATCCAGAGGATGTGCACCTTCACACAAACCTACATGCCAGCAAAACACCAATGCCCAATGCTCATAAAAAAAACCCATATATATATCTTCTAAATATGTACGTTTATACCCATAGATTAGTGCTGTTCTCTGTGGTGAAAAAAAGTATCTTTCTGCAGTGGGCCGCAGCTCATACAGAGACTCATAACTGGTCAGAGTGCTAAAAATAAGTGGCCCTAAGTGACCGTGAGTGCTCAACCCTAAATAGGATATCTGTATTGAATCCTTCCTTCCGGGACTGGGAAACATGGAGGAAGGAGGGACGAGACAGTGGAAGAGCTGGACGTTAAGAGGACGCTGCTTGATACTGTCTTTGTACACAGCCATTACGCTCATGAGCTCCCGGCACAAGATCTGCGCAAGATCAAGCCAGCACAATCAGTCAGCATCCCAGCAGGAAGCACTGACGGGACTCCGTGAGTTTAAGAGGGGGACATGAGGGTTGGAGGGTATTCAAGGGGAATGAGAAGGGCATCTGGGGAGTGAGTGTAATCAAGATATACTATATTTATGTACAAAATCATAAAAGATAAATAAAAGATACTTTTTGAGAGCAAGAATAATCGAGTATTGAGGTAAGCGTGACTTAACATTCCAATGTCCTTCGAGAACACTCATCTGGGAATTTAGCATCATTTTGTGACAGCTTTACATTCACATTTCTGAGGCTCTTGGCATTGTTTCAGTGTTCTCTGTGAACCTGGACAACGGAGGCCTTAGTGCTTCATTTCCTGAAGTTGTCTTCCAATGGCTGTACCATACCTGGGGTTAGGCAGGTAAGCTGCCTTCTATGCCCCACATTCTAGGAGGCTCTGATGCTTGGGGAGGGCCTGGTGGTCCCTGGAGGAAACAGAGGAGCCCCAATTGGGTACACCTGCCACATGGGGCCGGTTTGTTGTAACCAAAGGCTAGAGTGTAGGGGGATGGCTACAAAGAAGGCTTTTTTCACTGAAGACAGGAGGTTGGGAATGCTTGCTGTGTAGCATAGGCCTGTCTCAAGTTTGTCATTCTTCTGCCTTGGGCTCTGTATGTAAGGATTCCAGGTGGCTATCAACACTCCTGGCTTGGGAAGTCTGTTTGCTACACTGCCCTGTGGTTGCTTTGTTTTGTTTTAATTTTAGAAAGATGTGAATTTGTTACTGTTCAAAACAACGGAATTGCTCACTGTTTCTAGTCAAATTAAGGAGTGGTTCCCCTATTTAAGGAAAGGTTCTTTTTACCTCATTAGAAAGCTCAATGGGTTTCAATCCCTAGGGAAGTGCAGAAGGTTTTATTGACCTCGTTGCTGCAGTTTCCAGCTGGGAAGTTATGAAGCAGTATCACATGGCCCTGCCCACATTGCTAGGAGGTGCATGGGTGCCAGCCGTCAGCCTTGAGCTCCTGTCTCAGCCTTCCTTTCCAGCCTCCAGGAAATAAAACAAGCAATGAGAGTAGTGGGTGGGGGTAGGGTGGGGTGCGCCAAGCTCAAACAAGACCTGTAGCCACTGGAAACCATCAGCCTTCACGCAGAGGTTGGGGTTGTGATTTGGACTTTACCTATGGTGGGAGCCTTTGACACATGCCTGTATCTTGTCCTAAAAGCCCCAATTCTTGTTCACGAAATAATTAAAGTGTCTGGCGATGGAGTTCAAAGTTAGAGCACTTGCCTAGTGTGCTTAAGACTCTAGGTTTTATCCTCAGAACCAGAAAATTAATTTTTAAAAAATTTAAAATGTTTTTTTCCTTTTCTTTTTCTTTTTAAATTATTTTTAAAGATTTATTCATTTTATTATATATAAGTACACTGTACCTGTCTTCAGATAAACCGGAAGCGAGCATCGGATCTCTTTACAGATGGTTGTGAGCCACCATGTGGTTGCTGGGAATTGAACTCAGGATCTCTGGAAGAGCAGTCAGTGCTCTTAACCACTGAGCCGTCTCTCCAGCCTTTTCTCCACCTTTTTTTTTCCCCCCAGAGCTGGGGACCGAACCCAGGGCCTTGTGCTTGCTAGGCAAGCGCTCTACCACTGAGCTAAATCTCCAACCCCGGGCAGAGACATTTCTGCCTCACACTTGGCCTCTATGCAGGCACTAGAATGAAATCTAGGCTCTGGTCTCCATGCCTAAGTGGTAGGGCTCTGCCTTCTGACCCACCCCTGGAACCCTGTTTGGGGGATAGGATCTGACTTTGTAGCCCAGACTGCCCTGAAACTCACTTTGAACTGGTCATGATCCTCCTGCCTCAAACTCCTATGTATAGGTCTGAGCCACCACACCTGGCCTGATTAACTTCCTGATTTATTTTTGCCTTTTTGCTTTGTTGATAGGAAATTAAGTCAAGGTAATAGCATGAATTGTAAATCTACATTTCTTTTTTTTAAAGATTTATTCATTTATTATATATAAGTACACCATAGCTGTCTTCAGATACACCAGAAGAGGGCATCGGATCTCTTTACAGATGGTTGTGAGCCACCATGTGGTTGCTGGGAATTGAACTCAGGATCTCTGGAAGAGCAGTCAGGTGCTCTTAACCACTGAGCCATCTCTCCAGCCCGCTTTTTCTTTTTTTTAATATTTATTTTTAGTATGTGTGGGAGTGCGAGGCACCCTCAGAGACTAGAAGTGTCTCGTCCCCTAGAGCTGGAGTTAGAAGCAGCTGTGAACCTTGCAATGAGGATGCTGGGAACCAGGCCTTGGTCCTCTTCTTTTTTTTTTTTTTTTTTTTTCCTTTTATAGCTTCTTTTTTTTTAAATTTAGAGAATACTTTATTAGTTTTTGTAATCAAACCCACGTAGATAAGACCTTACATATTTAATACAGTGTGTTACCCCTGTACAAATGGAAAAAACTTAAGTTCAACATTTCTAGACCAATATGGCTGTTAATTTCTGTACAGTGCCAACTCAACACAGTAAACGGGGATACTTTTTTCCAAAGTTGACAGCACAGCTAAAGTTTCAAAAAATTAAAATTATATATCTGTATATATATATATTTATATTTATATAAAAAGACCAATAATAGCAGTGTGTTATGCAGCAACAGCAGCAACAGCTTTTCCAGGTTCTGCAGTCATCTGAACAAAACTGTAGAGACATCCAGCACACTCCATTAAAAAAAAAAAAAAGTAAAAAAACAAAACCCGAGAAAACAGCACAGTTCTGTTACTCTTGTGTACCTGGCACCATTTTTTTTTAAATTAGCTTCTCAATCATCATCTGGAAAGAAAACATTCTGAGCAACATCATTAAAAACAGCTCTGTCACTACTACTAGCACGGTCACTACTACGTATCATAAAGCAGGTACAAGCTATTTTACATCCACAGAGGTATGATACAGTACTGTCCTACATCTATAATACTAGAGGATACAATTTAAAAGGCATTATTTGAGACTTGATTCTACTTTTCCAGCAGAGGGCCCAAAGGATGGTGTGACACAGCTTTGTAAAGAAACATACTCTAGACAGGATTTCCTTTCACTAGTGGCACAGTTCTAAGGATTCATTCTCTCCATGAATGTCAGCTAAAACCGTTATTAAAAAAATGAAATATCCCTAGAACAAAACCGTATAACCACCGGATTCACATGAAGATGATCTAGTGGAGACAAGCTGGACCTCACCTTACCAACAAGCTATCAAATCTGTTATGTTTAAACAGTGAGACCTCCAAGGAAGGAGATGCCAAGTAGTGCTTCAAAGCTTCGGACCACAAACACAGCATCCTTTTCAACAGAAGCAGAAGCTCATCTGAATATGCTCAAGGATGCTGACATCAACATTTAATCATCTCCTCACTCATCCAGGAAGAAGGGGAGATCAGTTACTACTGTACTTTATTGTGTTCAACCAAATCACCATGTTACAAAAATAGCAAGCTGCCATAATAAAAAATAAGGCTCCTCTATCCAGCACCAGATAGCATCATTTTACTTTCAAGCCTAGAAATTGCACACTTGTTTTTTTTTTTTTTTTTTTGGTTCTTTTTTTCGGAGCTGGGGACCGAACCCAGGGCCTTGCGCTTCCTAGGCAAGCGCTCTACCACTGAGCTAAATCCCCAACTGCACACTTGTATATAAACCAACCGAAGATGAGGATTGAGAGTTCATCTTGGTGGATTTTTCCTTTGATGAATATGAAGTGTCCTTCCTTATCTTTTTTGATGACTTTTAATTGAAAATTGATTTTATTTGATATTAGAATGGCTACTCCAGCTTGCTTCTTCTGACCATTTGCTTGGAAAGTTGTTTTCCAGCCTTTCACTCTGACGTAGTGTCTGTCTTTGTCTCTGAGGTGTGTTTCCTGTAGACAGCAGAATGCAGGGTCCTCATTGCGTATCCAGTTTGTTAATCTATGTCTTTTTATTGGGGAGTTGAGGCCATTGATGTTGAGAGATATTAAGGAATAGTGATTATTGCTTCCCGTTATATTCATATTTGGATGTGAGGTTATGTTTGTGTGCTTTTCTTCTCTTTGTTTTGTTGCCAAGATGATTAGTTTCTTGCTTCTTCTAGGGTATAGCTTGCCTCCTTATGTTGGGCTTTACCATTTATTATCCTTTGTAGTGCTGGATTTGTAGAAAGATATTGTGTAAATTTGGTTTTGTCATGGAATATCTTGGTTTCTCCATCTATGGTAATTGAGAGTTTTGCAGGATACAGTAACCTGGGCTGGCATTTGTGTTCTCTTAGGGTCTGTATGACATCTGTCCAGGATCTTCTGGCCTTCATAGTTTCTGGCGAAAAGTCTGGTGTGATTCTGATAGGTCTGCCTTTATATGTTACTTGACCTTTTAAAATGTTTTCTAACCCAGAGAGGAAACTCCTCTAACTAGAACATTCCAGTAGAGAAATGTGAGGTTCACTGATGGTTCTTAGAGTTGGTGAGCAGCTCTTGAGTATCTTATAACTCAAAGATGCACACCAGAGAAAAACAGGAACCGTGCTCTGGGGGACCCATCACTTTGGGGAGCTGCCCTGCTCTTTCCCTTCAGGGCATCTAAACGAGGCTCTGGCTCTGCTTAGACTTCAGGGTTCTCAGTCTCCATACAGGTACTACCACTTGCCTTCCATTCTGATCCCAACCAAAATCTCCTTCTTCAGGGAGGCAACACAGCAGCTGCCCCCACCACACACACAGACACACAGACACACAGACACAGACACACACACACACAGACACAGACACACACACCACACACACACACACACACACACAGACACACACACCACACACACACACACAGACACACACACAGACACACACACAGATGGTCACTAACCTGCTTCTTATGCTTCTGGTTTCATTTAGCCTTGTCATAGCCCTTACCACCTACTGATTTTTGGTTGGTTGGTTGGTTGGTTGGTTGGTTGGTTGGTTGGTTGGTGGAGAAAAGGTCTTTAGGTAGCATTGACTGGCCTGAAATTCCATCGCTTCAGCAAAGGATAACCAGAAGAGACTTAAAACAGCAACAGACAGGAAGTCTCCTGACCAATGTCAGCATGGGCCACTGTGGGACAGGAAAGATTTGAGAACCATCAGATAACTGCTGTGACCTTAATAACTGGGCCCCAGTTTCTTCTGCAAATTGGAGGTAGTAATTTCAGAAGCCCATGTGGTCATGGTGATGGACTCTAATCCCACTACTTGGAAAGCTGAGGCCGGTATAGACCAAGCTGACCTCGAAGTCATAGAGATCTGCCTACCTCTGCCTCCTGCCTGCTGCTGGGATTAAAGGCACACTACACCCAGCTCCTTTTTTTTAACAGTGCTGAGAATGGAACCGAGGGCCAGTGCGTGCCAGGCATGTGCTCTTCCCCTAGCAAGTCCTCTGGTGTCCTGGGCCACACTCAGAACTGCAGTGTGCTCATGTCATGCCCAAGGCTACGCTGCCTTTTCTCCTTGTAGTCCCACTGTTTGCAACATCACGGTGCTCAGTCAATCTTTGCTCAATTAGTTCCAGACATGGTGGTACCCTTCCTGAACCTAGCACTTGGCAGGTTACCAACAGAGCAGTCAGGCAGTCAACTGCAGGAAAGTTACACAGTTGGTCATCACTAGACCAAATTCAGTCTCTAAATTCATAGCAACTGATGACATCACCTTAAGGGGGTGGGGTGCAGAGATAAAGAAAGAGGAGCGGGCTGGAGATTTAGCTCAGTGGTAGAGCGCTTACCTAGGAAGCGCAAGGCCCTGGGTTCAGTCCCCAGCTCCAAAAAAAAGAACCAAAAAAAAAAAAAAAAAAGAGCAAAAATCTTTAATCCCAACACTTGGGAGACAGAAACAGGCAGATCTCTGTGAGTTCAAAACCAGCTTGGTCTAGTAGTGAGTTGCAGAACAATCAAGGCTACATAGTGAGGCCCCGGCTGGCCTGAAATACACAACAAATCCTCCTGCCTCTACCCCCCAAGTACTAGGACAGAAGGCATGCACCATTACATCTGACCTTTTTTTTTTTTTTTTGGTTCTTTTTTTCAGAGCTGGGGACCGAACCCAGGGCCTTGTGCTTCCTAGGTAAGCGCTCTACCACTGAGCTAAATCCCCAGCCCCTACATCTGACTTTTAAAATTTTATTATTTATTTATTATTGTGTGTGCGTGTGTGTGTACATGTGTATGTGTGTGTACATGTGTATGTGTGTGTGCATGTGTGTATGTGTGTGTATGCGTGTGTGTGCATGTGTGTATGCGTGTGTGTGTGCGTGTGTATATGTGTGTGTGCATGTGTATATGTGTGTATGTGTGTGTGTGAGTATATGTGTGTGCGTGTGTGTGTACATGTGTATGTGTCTGTGCATGTGTGTGTGCATGTGTGTATGTGTGTGTATGTGTGTATGCGTGTGTGTGCATGTGTGTGTATGCGTGTGTGTATATGTGTGTGCGTGTGCGTGTGTGTGCGTGTGTGTGCGTGTGTGTGTGCACGCGTGTCCCTCCATTCGTCTGTCCTTTCATTCTGTGGGGTCCCTAAAGTCAAACTCAAGTTGTCAGGTTTGGTAGCAAGCACTTTTACCCACTAAAACACCTCACCAGCTCTGGGAGAGGATTTCAGCCAAGGTTTTTGGAGGTAATATCAGGACAAAGACAGCATGGCAGAGAGATTCAGTTTCCAGTGTTCATATCAGGCAGCTTGCAACTGCTTGTTACTCCAGCTCCAAGGGATGCCCCTAACCTCAGGCACATGCACTCATACAGACATACAGACATGTACACATTAACAATGATGATGATGATGATGATGATGATGATGATGATGATGATGATAATCCACGTTGGCTAAAATACATTGATTTTTCACTTGAACCTAAAAGAATGAAGGAGCGAAGTGGTGAAGATTACAGGCTATTCTGGACCTGTAATCAGCCTGGATTCCAGGAACAGGTGAGGCTTCTCAAGGGACAGACCCTCTAAGGGAGGACAATCATCTGTGAAGGCGATGCTACAATCAGGGGTGGGAGGAGACCATGGCCTGCAGTTCTGCACCTTGACCAGGACTGCTTAATTGCATACCTTTTGTTCCCCACCCAGCCCTAAAGCTCTAGTCAGGACCCTGAAGGCAGAGCAAACCCTTTCTTCCTTCTTCCTTACAATCCATCCATTAACCCGTGTGTCATAGTGCGGAGGTCACCCCTAGAATCCAAACTATTCCTGTAGCACACCTTGACTGACAAGCCCAGGATAAGCGACTCTGCCATTCTGATCCAAGGTCTGATCCAAAGAGCCTGAGCTTTTCTGCTGTGTTGCTAAGCCCTGCCCAGGCCTCCAGGGAACAGCTGAGCTGCCTGCTAGAGGAAGAGACCTCCTAGAGGAAAGACAGCGAGGTCCGCCTGACTGAGGCCATAAAAGATCAGTCAGCCCCAACAGACCACCAGCTTTGTACACAGGAAAGACACCAGGGACTCAAAAAGCAGAAACAGCACCAGCTGGTTGGCTTGTGACTAAAAATAAGTGTGGGGAGTCTGGATATTGGTGTGTTCATGTATGTGTGCATGTGTGCACATGGACGTGTGCACATGAGAATGTGTGTGCATAATAATGTTGTGCATGTGAGAAAGCATGTGTGTGTGTACATGTGAGAGTGTATGTGTGTATGTGAGAATGTATATGTGCATGTGAGAGTGTGTGTGCATGAGAGAGAGTGTGTGCATCTGAGAGTGTGTGCATGTGAGAATGTGAGTGTGTGTGCATAAGAGAGTATGTACTCATGTGAGAGTGTGCATGTGGATATGCATGTAAGAGAGACTGTGTATATGTGTAAGAGAGTGTGTGTGTTCATGTGAGAGTATGTTTGTCTGTGTGCACATGAGAGTGTATTGCATAAGAGTGTGTGTGCATGTGAGAGAGTGTATACATGACTGTTTGTGTGTACATGTGAAAGACTGTGTGTGCATATGAGTGTGTGTGAGAGTGTATGTGCATGCGAGAGATGTGTATGCATGAATGTTTGTGTGTGCATGTAAGAGAGTGTGTGTGCATATGAGAGAGTGTGCTCATGTAAGAGAGTGTGTACATGTGAGAGAGAGAGTGTGTGTGTGTGTGTGCATAAGAAAGTATTATGCATGCATGTGAGAGTGTGTCTGTGTCTATGTGTGTGCGAGTGTGTGCACGTGTGCATCCTAAGGCTTCAAACAATCAAAGCAAGTGCTTCACCACTGAGTCACTCCCTTCCAGAGTTGTTTCCCAAGCAGCACCCTTGTGCCAACACATAGGCAATAACTTAAAGCAGAACAAGGAACCAAAGGTTTCCAGCCCAGCCTCCAAGAAGTGTGAACTTACTCCAGCTTAGTAAGTAAGACGGAACGAAGTGAACACAAACCATCCTTCCCAAATCTGTCACAGAACTGAGGTCACAAGGCAAACCATGCTACACACAGGACAGACACGGCTGAGAATGGGGCTCAGGGAAGCAGTGCTTGCCTAACATGAGCAAGGCCTTGGCTTTACTCCCCAGCACCACCGGAAAATGCAAAAAAAATAACAAAACGACAGGCAGAGTGACACAGAGATGCTCAGTGTAACCGCTGCTGCGAGACCCACCCGAAGAAGCTTCCACAGCAAGCAGCATAAGGGTAGGCCGCCTGGAAGTAGTTGTCAACGTGCTGCGGGACAGTGTGGACAGATCAGAGAAGGGATCCAGGGAACAGGTCTAGGAGGGGCACACCCACGCTTTGGTAGCTCTAAGGCGACCATGTTCTCACAGTAATGACTGGAGAAAAGTGTTCTGGTGTACGTGTGGGCGTGTAGGATTGGAAGCTCTGTCTCTGCGAAATACGCCAGAGCATTCTGCCTCCAAGAGAAACCATTTTATCACCACCTAGTCGATCAGAGTCCAATCGGAACCCAGATTGAACTGACCCAGGGTAAGGGAAAACCTCAATAATAGCTTCCTGCAGTCATCCCGTTCCTCTAAATTAGAGGAGAAAGTTGAAGCTGGCTTGTGGATTCACAACCTAAGGCACAGGCTCACAGTAAGGACCAGAGAAGCAATCATGAGAATTCAGAATCTTCCGCTCCCCCCACACTGAAGCTGTGCTGTTAAAGGTCTTCAAGCGCAGCTCCTTCTACCTGCTTCATCAGACCTGACTTCCAAAACCCCTCCAAGGCTGAGAGGTGAAAAGCCTGAAGAGACCGAAGGGAGCATCTGAGTCGGACACGGCAGGAAGGTTGCAATGACCAGACCAGGACTTAAAAACACATTGTGAGCGCAAGGCCCTGGGTTCGATCCCCAGCTCCGAAAAAAAGAACCAAAAAAAAAAAAAAAAAAAAAAAAACACATTGTGGAACTGGGCGTGGTGATGCACATCTGTGATCTCAGCACTAGGGAAACAGAGAATAGAGAACTGGAGACCAGCCTAGGCCACACAGAGAGACCCTTTTGCAAACACTTGCGCTGTCATTGCGTGCGCGCGCGCGCGCACACACATACACACACGATTAATATGACATATTTCACATCTATGATTACTGCAATAAGGACTTGAGTGGAAAAGGCAGAAGGATGTTAGATAAATGCCCTAAGCAGACAGACACTTAAAAACAGCAGCAACACTGTAACGAAGGCTGCAGAAACGGCTCAGTGGTTTAAGAACACACACTTCCCCTGCAGAGGACCCAGGTTCGGTTCTCAGCACTCATACCAGACAGATCACAACCTCAGCGCCAAGGGAACCCGAAGCCTCTGATTTGCACGGGCACTCACATGCCCGTAGCACCCATGCACACTCACACATTTAAAATAACAAAGATAAAATAAATGTTTAAAAAAAACACACTGTAACAGAGATGAAGAATGGTTTTGACGCACATTAGTAGCTGGTACATGGCATGGTGGGGCACGTCTATAATGCCAGAGGAGGAGGTTGGAGGACTAGGAAGGAGTTCACATTCATCTTCAGGTACACACTGAGTGCTAGACCAGCCTGAGCTACATGAGGCGATAGAAACCTCCCAAACTTGAAAGAGAGGGAAGTGTGGGAGAGGAGAGGTGCCAAGGACACATAGGAAATAAACTATAGAAGGTCCTATGGGTCCACTACAGAAGCTGTAGTGTGTGCGCACAGGGCTATCAGCACAGGGGAAGAACAAACTAAACCATCTTAAATAAGAATAAGGAAGAACTTCTGCACCAAAAGATCCAAATCCAAGAAGCTCAGGGACTGCCAACCAGAAAAAGGAAAAAAAAAAAAAGGTTCTTAAAAAATACGGAAATTTATATCCAAACTTCAGGAAAACAATCTTGAAAGAAAACAGAAGAAGACTCTTTATCTGCTTATGAGAAAAGATTTGTCCTCCACTTGGGAACTAGGCAAACACGAGTAAATGAAATGGGGCTGGAGAGAGCACAGCGCAGGGACTCACAACTGCTTAACCCCAGTTCAGGGGATCCAGTGCTCTCTTCTGGCCTCCACAGGCACCAGGAATGGGTGCAGGGCACTGGTATAAACACAGGCAAAACGTCCATATATATAAAATAATAATAATATAAAACTTTTAAAAGATTTATTTATGTGAGTACACTATAGCTACCTCAGACACACCAGGAGAGGGCATCAGATCCCATTACAGACAGTTTCGAGCCACCATGTGGTTGCTGGGAGTTGAGCTCAGGGCCTCTAAAAAGAGCAGTCAGTGCTCTAAACCACTGAGCCAGCTCTCTAGCCCCCCCCTTTTTTTTTATAATGATGTGAGGTGTACTAGGTGAACTGATTTTGTTTTCTAAGATTTGTATTATTTTTATGTATATGAGTACACTGTAACTGTCTTCAGACACAGCAGAAGAGGGCATCAGCTCCCATTACAGACGGCTGTGAGCCACCATGTGGTTGCTGGGAATTGAGTTCAGGACCTCTGGAAGAGCAGTCAGTGCTCTTAACTGCAGAGCCATCTCTCCAGCCCTTAAATTTTTTTTTTCCGGAGCTGAGGACCGAACCCAGGGCCTTGCACTTGCTAGACAAGCACTCTACCACTGAGCTAAATCCCCAACCCCTTAAATTTATTTTTAAGAGAGCGGTCTACACAGTAGATCCTGACTCAGAAAGAGCAAAACATATCAGACAACCAGGGATTCCGCAGTGCTGTCAAGAGAATGTAAGTCACTTGCCAGGAGAAATATTTGCAAAAGATGCATTTGAATGTAATGAATGCTATATTTAAAGTACACAAAGAACTCTTCAATTTAAGCAATAATCGCTGGATGTGGCAACTTATGCTCCATGACCCCTTGTGGGGCAGTGACTGTGAGAGGAAGCCTGGTAAGGTTGAGCTAAGGTTAGAAGCCCCAGGGACCATGAAGGGATGGTAGGAGCTTCGCCCACTCCGGCACCAGGCCCCTGTCACATAGCCGCAGGCCCCCCCCATAGAGAGATTTGTGGCCATCAGTCACCTAGGGACTTCCTCCCCCCCTCCACCCCCCAGCCCTCCCACATGTAGATGAGGCATCCCTAACATCTCAGACCAAGCCAATAGGAAACACCTACTGTCAGATCCCAACACACTGTGTATAAAGATCCTATCCAGAAGGAATAAAGGTGTGTGAGAATTACTCTGTCGTCTGAGAGCATCTGTCAAAAGAACTGTAACACTGCCTGGAAAGAGAAATGCTTCCTGAAGCTTTCGCCACCAGAAGCTCCCGTACTCCCCTCGATGGCTATCCAGCCCTCCACCAGCTCAGCCCGGACCAGTCTGGCTCAGCTCAGTGAAGCCAGCACAGATCTTGGAGCAGCAGCAGCAACAGCAGCAGGGAGGCGGTGCAGGCAATTCCCCTCTCCACTTGAGCCCTTTCCCCTTTGCGAGAACACTGCCACGTAGCCAGGCCAGAGACCTCCGAGGATAGCCTCCAGAACACAGACGGGCAACCCCTGATGCAATTTCCTTCACACAGACATCACGGGCATCACCGGCCTGATCAAAGGCCCATTCCTCCTGCCCGCACTTCCTCTTCTCTCCTCCCTCCCCGAGAAGCTGCCTCTGTCCCCTACCACCCAATAAACCTCCCATGTGAGACTGCTGCATGGCGTGATTTGTCTGGGATGCGCTGCCTCCTTCTAACACTGTTACTGTAGAGAACCCTGATTAATACCAAGAATGATTGCTAATGCAAACTACAGACTGTGGGTGCTTGAGTTGAAACTAACCCACTACTTTTGCTGCAGGAGGCTGACAGTGTACAATGCTGTGGAGGCGTGGGGGAGTCAGTAATACTGTAACTCTGTGCTTTCCTCTTAATTTTGCTAAAATTAACCTAAAAAATTAAAAGACAATTTAAACATGGTATAAAAAAAACTACAAAAGAAACAAATCAATGTAGGAGCAAGAAAACATCCCTTAACACACTGTGGTGGTTTGAATGAGGACAGTCCCACAGGCTCATATATTCGAATATTCGGTTCCAGTTAGTAGAATGGTTTGGGAAGGATTAAGAGGTGTGGCCTTGTTAGAGGAAGTGTGACACCAGGCCCAGGCTTTATCTTTGCCTACCACTTTCAATCAGATTTAAGCTCTCAACTATTGCTCCAGTGCCATGCCTGCCTGTCACCATGCTTCCTGACCTAATGATTATGGGATAACCCTCTGAACCTGTAAGCAAGCCTCCAGTTAAGTGCTTTCTTCTATAAATTAGTTACCTTGGTCATGGTGTCTCTTCACAGCAATAGAATAGTGACTAAGACATACTCTAACTGCAGAGTAAGCACCAGAAAGGCAGGAGGAGGCACCACCTCCCTGGGACAAGAGCTGGGTGCCAGGAAACAGAAACAGGTAGAAAGCAAGATTCAGTTGTAAGCCCAGCCCTGTGGAGGTAGAGGCAGGAGGATAGCCAGCTAGGTCAGCCCGGACTACATAGTGAGAAAATGAAAACAAAAATGAAGGAAAAATGGCATTTGTGGAAATCAATAACATAAGCCCAGACTGTAAAGTTCAATTAGATAGAAGTAGACTTCTGTTTGTAGGAGCGTGGGATAGGCAAGACTCTCCCTCTTCTTCCTCAGCAGTATAGCTGGAAACCTTGACTATAGCACATAAATTGTGAGGAGACTCCAGAAGGAAAAAAGAAAGAGAAGGAGCCATGATTAAGGGGCCCTGGGAAACGTGGGCTGCTTTTTTTTTAATAAGTATTTTAGATATTTAGGCAAAGAGCCTCAGTAAATAGCCTTGGCTGACCTGGAACTTGCTACATAGGCCAGACTGGCCCCAAACTCAGAGACCCACCTGCTGCTACCTCACAAGTACTGTGATTAAAGGCGTGTGTCATCATGTCCAGCTCCCTGACTTTTCTTTTTACCTCATGTTTTCCAGAGCAGGTGCCTGAGAAGACGACAGTCTATGAATACAAGCAACCAGATGCACGAGAAAGGGAGGGGGGAGGGAGAGGGGGAAGGGGAAGAAAGCCAGGAGGAGAGAGGAAAAGAGAGAGAGGGGAGGGGAGAAGATCGATCTTTCGCCAAACTACTAGAGGAAAACAGTCTCACAAGGACATTTGAGAAATGGAAGTATACAATCACCTGACTCAAAACAGAGAGAAAAGAGACTTTAAAAGAAAATGGACAAAGATAAAAGTCTTAGAGACCCAAGGGACTGTGATCAAAGAGCTGACGTCCCTGTCACTGGAGTTCAGAGAAAGGATGAAAGGTTGAAACGGAAAAGCAGCTGAAAAAATACTGACTGTAAACTTCCCAGTTTGGAGGAGGAAGAAGAAGAAGAAGAAGAAGAAGAAGAAGAAGAAGAAGAAGAGGAAGAAGAAGAAGAAGAAGAAGAAGAAGAAGAAGAAGAAGAAGAAGAAGAAGAAGAAGAAGAAGAAGAAGAAGAAGAAGAAGAAGAAGAAAAGCTAAACAGTGCCAGCTTATGGCTGTGTAGGCTGGCGCAGCAGTGAAGAGCGTGGGGCTGCTCTCATGGAAGACTGAGTTCACCTCTTAACACCCTCACCCAGCGGCACCAGTTGCCTGGAACTCCAGCTCCTGGGGGATCCAACACCTCTAGCCTCTGAGGGTACCAGAACTCGCAATCACACATGCACATACATTCACACACACACACACACACACATGCGGGCACACACACACACACACACACACACACACACACACACACACACACACTTAAAAGTAAAACCTCTTTTAAAAAAACTCCACAAACCCCAAACAGGATAAACCCAAAGAAATCCATGAGACACATCACAGTAAACCCTAAATGATGAGGTGGAAGTCAGTAAGAGAAAGGGGGCAAGGCCTTCGACAGACAATCATCGAAGATGGCACATTTTCTGGCAGGCCTGGAAAGGAATTTTTCTAATGAAAAGGAATGGATCAAAAAAAAAACAAAAACAAAAACAAAAAAACAAACAAACAAACAAACAAACAAACAAAAAACACCCTTCGCTCAGGAAAAGGAAAAACACCTCAAGCAAAATGCGTTTGGGGAAACACAATGGACTACTTCCTCTCCTAAATTATGTCTGACACTTGAGTGGACACTGAGGCTCCTCCTAAAAGACTACACTTCCCATGCAGATTACAGGAGCTGTTTCCGTCCCTGTCAACTGTTGCATTCCATTTCTTTCTCTGAGCATTTTGGGCATCTGCACACAGGTATGTGACAAGATGCCCCCTCCCAATGAGTAAACACGGTCCCACCTAAGGTCTGTCCAGCCCTCTCTCTATACCTCAGTCTCTCTGCAGATGCTTTTATGTAATTAATTAAGTTATTTGTTTGTTTGTTTGAGTCAGGGTTACTCTGTGTAGCCTTGGCCATCCTGGAACTCACTCTGTAGACCTGAATGGCCTCAAATTCAGAGATCAACCTGCCTCTGCCTCTCGAGAGTGCAGTGAGTAAAGTGCCACACACACACCACACACACACACACACACACACACACACACACACACACACACACACACCTCACTTCACTCCCATTCCTGCTTTTAAATAGAATAATGGAAATAACGCAGCTCTTATGGTGTAAATGGAGCGTGCCAAGGCACAGCAAAGAAACGGCCGGAGTGTCTGCTCCATGAGTGGAATAGAAAAGTTTATTCCAAACTGCCAAGGCTACCTCTCAAAGGAAAAGCAGAGAGAGGCAGGACAGAGAAATCTGGAGGGTTATGAAGAAAACAGGTGTCTGAGAGGAGGGCAGGTTAGCAGGAACCGCCCGGGAACAAACACAGAATTCTGACCTGTTGGATGGTTTTTCAAGTTGACAGAGAACTAGAGGCCCTCTCCGGAGGTTGGGGACTGTTAAAAGCAGATAAGATAATGGCTCTTCCTGACAAACAGAACCCATTTTACAAGGTTTCTGAGGAATGCTCAGTGTTTACTTACAGGGTCAGAGTCCAGCACGAGCAGAGCCCAAATTGTCATGAGGAGTGGGAGGGACCTGTCATTTATTACAGCCATGTCACAGAGGAGGGAGGGGTAAGGGAACCAGTTAGCCTTCAATAACTTACATGTCTGACACGACCAGAGCAACCATGGAAAATGATTCATTCAACCCCAGAAGCCAGATATCCTTAAGTAAACAAATAACGACAAGGAGATAGTATACATGTATGACACACGGCTGCACATGTATGACACACGGCTGTACACGCATGACTCTGATAACTTAGGTGAGATGTTCGGCATGTTATTCAGCCTCTCCTCCCTGTAACAACCGCTCAGACACTTTTTCTAAGCATGTCTGAGGCTCCCATCACAGTCAGCTGGACTCATTGCTTTGAGGATGAAGCTAGGCTGGAGATCACAGCAACAGGATGGTGGGGCAGAAAATGCTCACTTCGTAGCAACCAGGAAACAGGAAACAATGTGCTGTGCTCATTGGCTCCTTTCCTCTTTCATTGGACCAGAGCCTCCAGGTTATTGGATGCACTGCCTATACTCAGGGTGGCTAATCGTTTCAGGGGAAGCCTCACAGACACTCCCAAGGATGTGGTTTGTGAATCTCCTCAGTTTCTCTCCATCAAATCAAGCTGCCTATTAAGATCAGCTATTACAGAGGGAGGCACGGTGGGGCACACATGCAGTGCCAGCATTTGGGGACAGAGGCAAGAGAATAGGAAACCCAAGGCCAGTCTGACCTGCATATGAAATCACTTCTCAAAATAAAATAAAATTTAATAAAAAAGAATGGTGGTAGATGGTGGTGGCTCACACCTTTAATCCTAGCACTCTCCAGGCAGAGGCAGGTAGATCTCTGTACATCTAAGGCCAGCCTGGTCCACATAGCTGGTCAAGACTACACAGTGAGAACCTGTTAAATTTTTTCTCTTTTGAGACAGACTCTTCTAAGTAGCTCAGGTTAGCCTCAAACTCATGATCCCCTTGCTTCAACCTTCTGAGTGCTAGGATTATAGTTGCTAACCAGCAAGTCTGACTTTTAATTTATAATTAAATTTTTTAAATGCCCATCATAGATGGAGTCCTCAAAAAGCATAAAATATCGTATTCTGTCTCTGATAATAAGATAAATGGACTTAAAGTGACCAGGGGGCTGGAGTGCTTGCTGTGAAATCATGAGGCCCACTGTGGAGTTCAGCATCCACATAGGTAGCTGGGTACCCTGCTTGGTCTGCAACCCTAGCTCCAAGGGGTTTGAAGGCAGGAACATTGTAGAGCTCATAGGTTTAGCTTACAGTCAGAGAAAACTCAAGCCCCAGGTTCACGGGGAGACTCTGCCTCAAAGGAAAAGGTGGAAAGCAACAGAAGCAGACACCTAATCCTCTTCTGGGATCAGCACACGCCAGATAAGCATACCCACACACACATACAAATAAGTTGGTCTTTTTTAAACATTCTATTAAATGGCTACCTACATGGTTTCCCCCATAGGATCATGAGAAAGACAGAACTCCATGGTCTTAGTCAACACTGTGAGAAGCTTTAGGTAGTAAAGTAAGGTGAAACCAAAGAAAGGGACATGAGAGATGGAAGTTACAGAATGTAGCTGGATGTGGTGGTGCACGCCTTTAATCCCAGCACTTGCAAGGCAGTAGCAGGCGGATCTCTGAGTTTGAGGCCAGCCTGGTCTACAGAGTGAGTTCTAGGACAGCCAGGGCTATATCTCAAAAGCAAACAGAAAAATCCGAAAGGGAGGGAGGGAGGGAGGGAGGGAGGGAGAGAGAGAGAGAGAGAGAGAGAGAGAGAGAGAGAGAGAGAGGGAGAGAGGGGGGAGAGGGAGAGAGGGAGAGAGGGGGAGAGGGAGAGAGAGGGAGAGAGAGAGAGAACGAACCCTGGGCTGTAAGTATAGCTCTGCGGTGGATTGCTTGTGTAATAATATCTATAAGACCATGGGTTTCATCCACAGCAAGTGAGTCCCTATTTGTAGATGATGTGATTGTCTATGTAGAAAACCCCAAGGAATCTGAAAGAAAAGAAAAGAAAAGAAGAGAAAAGAAAAGAAAATTAATACTAAAACTAATATGGAAAGACCTAAGCTGGAGCTCTAAGATACAAAAAGAGAGCTAACTCGGGCTGGAGAGATGGCTCAGTGGTTAAGAGCACTGACTGCTCTTCCAGAGGTCCTGAGTTCAATTCCCAGCAACCACATGGTGGCTCACAACCATCTGTAATGCGATCTGGTGCCCTCTTCTGGCCTGTAGTCACATATGCAGGCAGAATGCTGTATATTAAATAAATAAATAAATAAATCTTTAAAAAAAGAGACAGAGAACTAACTCTACATGTTGTCCTCTGACCTCCACATGTATGCTGTGTACCACACACACACACACACACACACACACACACACACACAATAATGTAACAAAATTTTTTTCAAAGAAAATGTAAAGAAATGGAGGGCCACAATATTTGTGAATTAGACAGCCCCAAATAGTAGTCAGTTGCTGTTGGAACTCCAGCCAGGATTTTACTGATATGAACAAGATTATCTTATGTTTTATATAGCATGACAAAGGAAGCATAATAAACAATTCCAAGAAAAACAAAGTTGGAGGAATTGACAAAATCAGTGTGAAGGCCTACAACGGTATTGGAGAAATGGTAGACCGTGGTGTGGAGCACAGCGATGCAACCGGCTGCCTGCCTAGCACAGCCACAGCGAAATGGGAGCAAACGGACATCCACAGGCAAAGATGCAAAACCCAACACGGATGTAGAGCCAAGGTGTCAGAACACAACAGCAGTCACACTCAGGAGGCCGGGGAGGAGAGTCGTGACATTCAAGAGTAGTTTGGCCTGCACCATGAGACCCTGTATAAGAAATAAATGAAAAGGGCTGGAGAGATGGCTCAGTGGTTAAGAGCACTGGCTGCTCTTCCAGAGGTCCTAAGTTCAAGTCCCACATGGTGGCTCACAGCCATTTATAGTGGGATCTATTGCCCTCTCTTGGTGTGTCTGAAGGCAACTACAGTGTACTTATATATAATAAATAAATCTTTTTAAAAAAAGAAATTAAAAATGGGCTGTTAACTTATGTGCAAAATGTAAACCATAATACTTCAAAGCTAGCACAAAATGTCTCTGGGATTCAGCACTCGACAACCACAGTGGAAACTGGATCTGGCGGAAACTAACAACTCTGTGAGATAATGTTTCAAACCACCTACCCAACGAAGGAGGAACTCACAAAGCTCCACAGTACAAAACCAGCAGTTCAATTAGACACAAAACCAAAATTCCCAGACACCTCTCTGCAGAGGACACCCAGACAGAAAACAGATTCATCAAAACATGTTCTGCACTGTCAGCCACCGGGGAAATGCAAATTGAAACCGCTGAGACACCGGCAAACGCTGCTGCTCTATGTGACTGTAAAGTGAACAGCCACCCCTGGAAAACAGGCGGCAATCCCTAAAGGATTTGAATGCCCCTCCTCAGTAAGAGAAAAACCATGCCTAGTCCCGGAGACCCACCAAGTCTAATGAAGTCACAGATCTTGGAGGAAAACCTACAACTGTCATTTCAGTAAACCAGCACAATCCCTAACTAGCTACATTTGTATTTGTCCTTAAAACACACAGGTAGGTGTGTTCCTCACCCCTCGACAAGGAAACTTCTCTTTGCAGCAGGCAGAAACCTTTACAGAAAACCACAACCAATAAAAATGCGGAGTTCCGGAGCTCAGTCCCCATGGATTCATATATAAACCATCCTGCCCCTAAGGCTCGGGGAACATTGCAGAAGGGGGACTGTAAGAGCGAGAGGAACTGGGAGCTTGCTGTAAGGTTGAGTTTCCTAGAAACTATACCCCTGAAACCTCACTAATGTGCCTGCCTCGACATGACCTGAGCAAGGATGACAGCCGTAGACACATTCACATGAATGGTGGGAAGTCCACAGGCCTCAACCCTACACCAAAAACTACCGTTAACTCTGGATGTTGAGACCAGGAGAAAAGACTTCTCCAGGAAAGAGCACACCAATCAGTTATACAATACCAAATGGTCGGCCTTAAATACATTCATAGAAGTAACGTTGCCTGGCAGTGGTGGTGCACACCTTTAATCCCAGTACTTGGAAGGCAGAGGCAGGTGGACCTCTATGAGTTCTTGGTAGCCTGGTCTTCAGAGGGATTTCCAGGATAGCCAGGGCTACACAGAAAAACCTTGTCTTGGGGGCGGTGGGGTGGTGAGTAACATTATAGAGAATGAGCATACACACACACACACACACACACACACACACACACGCACACAAATACATACCTTTAATCTCAGCACTTGGGAGGCAGAGACAGGTGAATCTCTGTGCCCAAGACCAGCCTGTTCTACGTAGTGAGTTCTAGGACATCCAGAACTGTGTAGAGACCCTGTCTCAAACAAACAAACAAACAAATAAACAAATATATGTACATGTCTTAGTTAGGGTTTTATTGCTGCGAAGAGACACTATGACCAAGGAAACTTTTATCTAAACAAACAAACAAAAAAAAAAAAATGGTCAGGCCTATCACAGTAATACCCCAGTCCCTAGGGTTGAGGATTTAGCTCAGTGGTAGAGCGCTTGCCTAGCAAGCGCAAGGCCCTGGGTTCCTTCCCCAGATCCGGAAAAAAAAAAAAAAAAAAGAAGAAGAAAAGAAAAAAAAATACCCCAGTCCCTGGTACCAACTTCTGTCTTAGGGTTTCCATTGCTATGAAGTGACACCATGACCAAGGAAACACTTATAAAGGACACTTAATTGGGGCTGGCTTACAAGTTCAGAGGTCCAGTCCATTATCATCAAGGCAGGAGCATGGCAGCATCCCAGCAGGCATGGCGCTGGAGAAGATATAAGGAGACTGCCTTCAGGAAGCTAGGAGGAGGGTCTCTCAGCCCAGCCTCAGAATAGCACACTTCCTCCAACAAGTCCACACCTCCTAGTAGTGCCACTTCCTAGGCCAAGTATATTCAAATACCATAATACATATGAACTGGAGAGAGTAAGAGCTCTTCCAAAGGTCCTCAGTTCAATTCCCAGCATTCACATGTTAGCTCATAGACATATATAATGAGATCTGGTGCCCTCTTCTGGTCTGCAGGCATACATGCAAGCAGAATACTGTTTACATAATAAATAAATCTTTAAATATGTATATGTTTTTTAAATAAAAAATAATAATAATTCAAGTGCCAGGCATAATATACACTCCTCTAACCCCAACAATTTGGAGGCAGAAGCAGGAGAGTTGCAACTGTGCGTTTGGTAATTATTCTAGAGAATAAAAACATGTATGCAAGCATAAACTATGTAGTAATGTTAATTCAAAAAGCCTTATTTGGACTTAGAAATGAGCCTTCCTCCCTGAGGAGGCAAGTTGTTAGAGGAGCATCGGTGCGTCCCTGTCAGAGAATACTACTCTGCAGTGAGAAGGAAGGGATTGTTGACAGCCTGGAAGACTCTCCAGAGAATTACACTAAGTGGAAAAATAATCAGGAGTTAGAGAGATAACTCGGTGGTTAAGAGCTCATGGTGATTTATCACAACAATAGAAACGCTACCTAAGACAGAAATCGGTACCAGGAGTGGGGCATTGCTGTGACGGACTTGACCATATTGTTTGGGGGAGTATTGTGGAAGAACTTTGGGCTAGAAAAGTCATCGAATACTCAAAGCTTGGTGAGTTATTCTGTGGAAGCTTGGAAGAGAAGGATATTGAGAGCAATTCAGACGATGGAGGCCTGGCTTGGGAAGTTTCTAAGGAAATTTAAGAGTCCCTTTAAGACTCTACTAAGGGAAGCCAGGTTTCCAACTGCCCAGCAACATTTTCTTTCTCTCTATCTTTCTCTCTTTCTATCTCTCTTTCTTTCTTTCTTTCTTTTTTAAAGATTTATTCATTTATTATAAGTACACTGTAGCTGTCTTCAGACACCAGAAGAGGGCATCGGAGCTCTTTTCAGATGGTTGTGAGCCACCATGTGATTGCTAAGAATTGAACTCGGGACCTCTGGAACACCATCCAGTCCTCTTAACTACTGAGCCATCTCTCCAGCTCAACATTTTCTTTTTTTTTTTTTTTTTTTTTTGGTTCTTTTTTTCGGAGCTGGGGATCGAACCCAGGGCCTTGCGCTTCCTAGGTAAGCGCTCTACCACTGAGCTAAATCCCCAGCCCCAACATTTTCTTTAAAAAGGAAAAGAAAGTGCTACCACCACAAGGAGGAATACATAGGACCATTGTGTGTTGTTTCTCAGAACTATATGTAAGTCCAGTTTATTTATGTCAAAATAAAAATGTCAATTGAAAAACATAAAATGGAAGCATATGAAGCTAAAACAATATTTAAAAAAAAAAAGGAGAACTTCATGGGACTGGAGAGCTGGCTCAGTGAAGAAGCAATGTGCTGCTCTTGCAGAGGTCCTGGGTTTGTTTCTTAGCACCCACTTGGGGCAGCTCACAGCTGCCTGTAACTCCAGGCTGCACGAGGATCTGATGTCTCTGGCCTCCATCCATACAACACTTAACGTGCACACATAACTAAAAATAAAATAAGTCTGTTTTTTTAAGTTACTAGTAAAATTAATATTTTAAAGTAAAACTTCAGCCAAAACTGTCTTTAAACTGATCGGAAAGAAGATATAAGCAAGATCCAGCATTAACCTGGGTGTTCTGGCCTCCTAAGAGTTCTTTTTACATGTCAGTCTCACTGAGCTGTGAGCTGCCCAGACAGCTGCTGGCAAAACTTAACTCCTTGGTGTTTCTGTAAGTGATTAGCATTTACAAGTGGACTGGGCAAAGAGATCCTCTTCATCAATTCAGATAGAGGGAGAAGGGATAAAGTCACTGTCTATGTGTATCCATTGTCTGACCTTGGACACAAGACAGGGACACATGCCAGAAGAAATGAAGAGGGCAGTGGAGAATACTTGAGAATGTGGCAGAAACACAGTCATCTAACCCGATTGTCACCCAAATCTACAGATTTGAGGACAGCTCTGTCCTATTTCGAGACCCCAGGAAAAGTCCTTTAGCTTCTTTCTTTTTTTTTTTTTTTTTTTTTCCGGAGCTAGGGACCGAACCCAGGGCCTTGTGCTTGCTAGGCAAGTGCTCTACCACTGAGCTAAATCCCCAAGCCCGTCTTTTAGCTTCTTGACACCTCAGTTTCTCAGTTTGTAAAATGGGAGTCTGTGTCAGATGCCGTCAGTGCCTCCCCAGGATGCTGCAGACCCCTCCCAGCCCATGCACAACTTTGCCTTCATGCTCACGGTCAGGAGAGATCCAGCATGCTCCAGGGCGACACCAAGTAGGGACCAAGAGGAGCTTGGTTCCTACTCCTAGACTCCTAGACTCTCAAGGTCAGGCAGGGGTCAGGAAAGCGGTCTACATGGGCTCCCCCCGTTCGCCAGTGAGCCTGAGCTCCCATTGCTCATAGCGATGACGTATCTGATCACAGCTGTACCTCTGTTGTTTTAATTCCCCACGAGCCCCTCCGTACCCCTTCCACATAAGAGGGGAGAGCATAGAGTAAGCACAAAGTGTTTGCACCTGAATTCTTGTCACAGGGTTAACTTCTGGGACAAGGGACTTCCCTATGTTCTTGCAGTGTGGTTGAAATCTTGGCACTAGTCCGTGTGTGGGCAGAAGGAGCCACAGGTCTATTTGAGAGGTTATTCAGGGGCTTCCCATCAATGATGCTTCTGTACAGACCTTAAAGTAAGAAGGACTTATGCAATAAAACATGGAGATTAGGCATATAACTCAGAGGTGGAGCCCTGGCTCCTGCCGAACTTAAATGGCTCCCAACAGAGCCATAACTTCCGGCCTCTGACTTTCAAAGATGCCAGCCCCATACACCAAAGGGCTAACCGATGTGCTGAGCAGCTTTGAGGCTGGGTGACACATTCTCTGTCAAGTGAGTGAATATGACCCGTAACCTGGAGAGGATTAACTAAAAATGAACTCAGTCACATTTGTAGCAAATCCTGGGGCTTCAGGTGGAATCAGGAAAGGATGGAGTTTGTTTAAAGAAGGCAAAGGCCCAGGGGAGGCTCCCAGGAGTTGGGGCTAGAGAGATATGAGCTAGAAAATGAATGAACATCACACCATAACCCACAGACTAAAATACATAGCCATGAATTCATACGGAGATCCATTAATACTTGGTTAGCTAAATTGCTAGAGATGTGACAGCTCATCTTTGGGGTGGAATTTCAATCAGCCAATGTGGAAGGCTGGAAGGGAGGGGAAAATTGGCATTAGGCAAAGCACAGTGGCTGGAGGCAAGAAGATTTGAGGAGAAAAGTGATTTACAAAGCCCCAGGTTATCTCTCCCTGGTGATTGCTGACAGCAGTGGCCAGGGCAAAGGGCAGGTAGAAACAGAAGCCTCGAGGAGACCACCTGACCAGGAAGCGAGTGATCCTATCACCACAGAAGTGCAACACCAATGCCTCCCGACACACTGCACATCTGCAATGCATGGCAGGATGCAGGTACATAATGAAGGGGACCCAAGCAGAGGATGTGCAGAACAAATTTCTTCTGCTTAGAGATATCTGGGTCCTAAAGTTACCAAAATGACAAAGGAAAGACTGCAAGTGCAGGAGCCCAGACACAAAATTAACTATGTTGCAAAGGTAGACTCCTGCATGGACCCTGGTGTAAGAAAAGGATGGTAGTGGGAAAACTGGGCCAAGGTTTGACTAAGGGGACCACACCAAGAGTCCTTACCTGGACCTCACCATATTCCTGTTCTGTGTGACTAAGAGGCATAGGGTAAAATGCTATATTGTTCTTCCTCTTCCTCTTTCTCCCCCGCTCCTTCCCTTCTTCCTCCCCCTTCTCCTCCTCCTCCCCCTCCTCTCCCTCCTTCTCCCCTGTTCCCCATCCTCTTCCTCCTCCTCTTCCTCCTCCTCTCTTTTTTTTGTTATTGTTTGTTTTTAGTTTTTAGAGACAGGATTTCTCTATATAGCTCTGACTATCCTGGAACTTACTGTGCAGACCAGGCTAGCCTCGAACTCAGAGATCTATTTGCCTCTGCCTCCCAACAATGGGATTAAATGTGTGTACCACCACCCAGTTATTTTTATTTACTTTCTTTAAAATATTTATTTATTTATTTATTTATTTATTTATTTATTTATTATTTGTGTGTGTGTGTATGTGTGTGTGTGTACAATCTGTGTGCAAGTGCCTGTGAAGGCCAAAAGAGGGCACCCAAAGCCCTGGGCCTTTGTGACCCCAGCACATGGGTGCTCAGAACAGACCCAGGTTCCTGCAGAACAGCAAGCTCTCTTAACCCCTGAGCCATCTCTCCAGCCCCAGGGATGAAATCCAGGCAAAGGTTATACAACTGACCACATCTCCAACCTTCACCTGACTTCTTATACTACTATGTCTTCAATAGAAATGAAAAGAGGGAGAAAAGCCAACAGCCTTGCCGCAGTTTTCCAGCAGTGCCTCTCTGTTTGTGTTGAGTGTGACACCAGGGCAACAGCGCTCAAAATATTTTGAATGTGGGAGAGAAGAGGTCAGAGCTGAAGCGTTTTCTCTTTAAGATCTCTCCCTGAGCTTTGGGAGAGGCAAACTCATAAAGTCCCAGCTGAATGGATAGAGCAGCAAAGATGCTGAGGACTGGCCCGGGGCCTGTCATTCACTTAATCAACACCACGGGTGACTCCACAGTCCTGGGTCAGGCCACGTCCCAGCGTCAGCCAACATCCCGAAGTCAAACAACGCCAGGCTCTGGTCTGCAGACGGTGATGTGCATATCTGTTGTAACTGCACGTCCATAGCCGCAGCCTCTTTGCAGCTTGTTCAAATTTGGATCCAGAGCCTGTCCTGCAGCCAGCAGTGTCTCTGGGGCTCTTAGGCGTATTCTGAGAACCTCTATTCTAGGCCACATGGCTGGAGCTGAGCTTCTCAGGCTTTTTCCACTTACAATTCCTTTAGCTTGGGAAAAAGCTTTTTTTTTTTTGTCCTGAGAATTTTTTTATATGACCCTTGGTATATAAAGTATATAAAACAGGTATAAGTGGTGGATAGAGAGATGGCTCAAGATTAAGAGGGAATTCTGCTTTTCCAGAAGACCCAGGTTTAGTTCCCAGAACTCACATCAAGGCTCACAATTACCTGAATTCCAGCTCCAGAGGATCTGACCTCCTCTTCTGGCTACACCCACACTGTATTCATGTACACAAATCCACATACCAACACATGCATATATATATATATATATATATATATATATATATATATACACACATATATATATACATACATATATAATTATGTATATAATTATATATATAATTTTATATATTTATATATATATAATTTTAAAAATATAATCTTTAAAATAGGTATACAAATCAACCATTATTAAGTCACAAACAAATTTAATTTAGGTCTGGCATGGTGATATATACCTTTCATCTTAGCTCTGAAAGGACAGAGGCAAGTGGTTCTGGGAGTTCAAGGCCAGCATGATTTATATAGTAAAACACAAAAGTCAGGGGTTGGGTATGGGGTATGGGGCTGGATAGCTGCCTCAACAGTCAAGATGCTTTTCATGACCTCCAGGACTCCTGCATGCACATAGTATAGAGACATACACTCAGACACGCACACATGAAAGAAAATTAATATTCTTAAAATAACTTTACATCATTTAATAATTTTATTTTAAAAAATAGTCCAAGCCAGGCTTGGAGGCACTCAACTTGAATCTCAGCACTTGGGAGGCAGAAGCAAGTAGATATCTATGAGTTTAAGGCTAGCCTGGATCCAGCCAAGGCTAAAAGGTGAGACCTTGAATCAAGATAAATAAAAAAAGGGGCTGGAGAGATGGCTCAGCGGTTAGGAGCACTGACTGCTCTTCCAGAGGTCCTGAGTTCAAATCCCAGCAACCACATGGTGGCTCACAACCATCTGTAATGAGATCTGATGCCCTCTCCTGGTGTGTCTGAAGACAGCTACAGTGTACTTATAAATAAATAAATCTTAAAAAAAAAAAACTTAAAAAAAAAAGATAAATAAAAAAAGATAGACAGACAGATCAAAGCTCTCTCTCTCAAGGCATCCAGTCTAGAAAGATAGGCCCGATTTGAAGCCCCCATGCAGAGAGCAAAGAGCTCCCCAAAATACCCAGCAGGAAGCTGTTCCAAGACAAGAAGGGCGGCCATGTCTGACCTGCCCTTTACACAATCATTAAGCTGTTTGAGGCCAGAAGAGAAATAAATATTGACAAAAGGAGAAAGAGCCTGCTGGAAGGGACTGGGTCCTTTTAAAGGATGTCCCAGGAGAGCCCAGAAGAAACTTGATGTCTGACCAGCACGCCCCAGGGACCTCTCTCTTACTGATGTTTTCAGTGCCTTTGGACACTGAGCTGCTACTCTGGGCAAAGGTGTGTGGCACCCAGAATCTCTAGGGGTTGCTGTGGTGAGAAGGCCCTGGGATAAACCTGTCCTGCTAGAGAGCAACGAGTGTACCCCCCACCCACAGACCCTGCCTCAGGAGGACTCAGGGTTCTCATCAGAGGCCCCAGGCTGCTGAGTCAGAAGATATATTTCTGAACGTCCCCACCCAACTCAACATGCTTCAGGATGCACCCCAGAAGAAGCAGTTTCCCAAATGCCTTCTTGACTAGGAGGCTTCTAGGCCCATTAACAGAGGGCCTAGAAGAAGGGGCCAGAGTGCAGAGAGGCCAGAACTTTCTGTAGTTCCCCAAGCTGTGAGAGGCAGTGGACTGGCTCAGAGCTGGTGCCCCAGCTGCTCTCTGGCCTCATACACCTAAAAGCAATCAGAATTGCTTCACCCTGGGGAATGAACTCTCTCTGCTTGGGCACCCCATTCACTTCTGTGAGGCCTCTTTCCAGAGCTGGGACTGGGGTCTGCTCCCCTAAGTGTTACTCTTCCCCAAGTCTGTCCCATACCAGCACAGTGGCCAGCACAGGACACAGAAGACTGAGGGAGGCCCTCACGAATCTCTTCAGGATGTCAACCCTGCCTTTGCCACTCTGTCCTCTGCAGCACCACACCAAACCCAACCTTCTCTGCAGCTGTGACACAGCAGGAACACATCCTATGTCCACAGGCCCGGCACAGGCGCCTCTTCATGGCTTGATGGGTGACACACCTGGCACAGGGCCAGGCCGTGTTCTGACCTCACCTGTGTGCAGAGGGTGAAATCTGTACCACCAGGACAGGAACTAGGAATAAGGGAGAGGCACCCCGGGGGGTCCAGGGGGTTATCCTCTCAAGCAGGACAACTCCTGAGTCAGCTAGCCCAGCCTTGGCCCACTGCAGGCCTCACAGCTCTGCCCAAAACTCAAGTTAGCCACTCTCATAACCAGAAGGCTCTCAGAAACCGAGTCAAAACTCCCCCTCTATCCTGTCTACCACATCGTAATTCTGCCTCATTCTCCAGATAGCTCTGAAGGTTTGCTGGCTGCTCTCATGACTCCCATCAGCTAAGTTAAACCCCAACCACTTCCAGCTGTGCACAGCTGGCCCTGCACTCTCATTTCTTCATATATATTATATTTATATTATGGATTCCACAAAAATTCATCCCCCCATGCCAGCCACCTGAACTTCCCCGCACACCGAATGACCTCTACTCAATCCCTGAAATGCATCCCCATTATTCCATTCAAAACGATGGGCTGGGCATGTGGTGCACGCCTTTAATCCCTGCACTCAGGAGGCAGAGGTGGACCTTTGTGAGTCTGAAGCCAGCCTGGTCTACATAGCAAGATCCAAGACCAGGGCTACGAAAAGAGATTCTGTTAGCAAACAAAGCAAAACGATATAGAGCTGGGCTGTTAGCATTGCAGCAGTGTTATAATGCAGAGAAATGGGTTTCCTTCGGCTCACAAGTTGGGCTGCTCCAATGCATGGTTGACGCCAGTGCTCTTGGCCTATGGCAGGGTGACGGCGCCATTATGGTGAAGACCATAGCAGAGGAATTTTGATCACCTCATAGCAGGAAAGCAGAAAAGGAGAGTTGTACTCAGGGACCAAGTACTCCTCACCTGAAGCCTCTAATTTTAGTGTTATTTCTATTTATTTTATGCGTGTGAGTGTTTTGCCTACATGTACGTCTGGTACACATGTGCCTGGTGCCTGATGAAGTCAAAAGAGGTCATCTAATCCCCAGGACTGGCGTTTAGACTACCTCAAACCCTTCCCACCTCAGCTGTAGCAGTGAACCACGGTAGTGCTGGGAATCCACCCTGGCCCCTCTGGAAGAACAGTCAGTGCTCTTAACTGCTGAGCCATCTCTGAGCCCCTCCTTTTTATTGTATGTATGTTTGTATGTATGTATATATGTATGTATGTATGTATGTATGTATGCATGCATGTATGTGTGTATGTATGCATGCATGCATGTATTTTCAAATAAGTCTCTCTCTATAGCCTTCCCTGTCCTGAAACTCCCTATGCAGACCAGGCTGGCCTCAAAGTCAAAGAGACCACCTGCCTCTGCCTTGAATGCTGGGATTGAAGGTGTGGCCACCAGATCAGCCCCAGCCTCTTTTTTTTATTATAATTTTACTTAATTCATATGAGTATTTTGCCTGCTTGTATATTTGCATATCACATGCTTGCCTGGTGCTTGTGGAGGCTACAAGGAGGGTTTGGAGGCTCTGTAACTGAAGTTAAAGTTGTGAGTTGCCATGTGGGTGCTGGGAATCAAACTCAGGTCTTCTGTAAGAGCAGCAAATGCTCTTAACCACTGAGTAACTTTCCAGCCCCTCAACTCTTTCATTTTTTTTTTTTTAGATTTATTTATTTATTTTATGTACAGCATTCTGCCTGCATATGTGACTGCAGGCCAGAAGAGGGCATCAGATTCCCATTACAGATGGTTGTGAGCCACCATGTGGTTGCTGGGAATTGAACTCATGACCTCTGGAAGAGCAGTCAGTGCTCTTAACCTCTGAGCCATCTCTCCAGCCCAACTCTTTTATTTTATTGCTGCATAGAATAAAGAATATAACACTTGAAAGAGTAGTGTGCATGCGTGCGTGCGTGCACATGTGCGTGCACACCTATTTGGGCTGGGAAGTGCAGATCCATGTGCCATGTATATAGGATAAGAGGCTAGAAGATATTTGTCATTTTTGCCACACAGTCCTGATAGAGTGGTAACCTTATGGCTTTCCATATTTTCTACCTTAAATTATAAATTTAGAGAAACCAGAACAATTTAAGAAAACTAAGCTGGGAGCTAAAGAGATGATTCACTGGTTAAGAACATGTGGGCTGACAGAAGACCAGAAGACACAGGTTCAATTCCCAGCACCCACGCAGCATCTCACAATTGTCTCTAAGTCCAGGTTCAAGAGATTCAATGCCCACTTCTGGCCTCAGTGGGCCCTCCATGTATATTTGTACACAGACTTACAGGCCAGCAAAATGTTTTAAAATTTTTTAAAGTGAATTAAGCCGGACTCAGTGGCACAATCCTCAAATCTTACTTTCTTGGGAGTTTAGGCAGGAGAATTACTTGAGCCAATCAAAGCAACACAGTTCAAAAAAGAAAGAAAGAAAGGAAGGAAGAAAGAAAGAAAGAAAGGAAGAAAGAAAGAAAGAAAGAAAGGAAGGAAGGAAGGAAGAAAGAAAGAAAAAGAAAAAGAGAAGAAAAGAAAAGAAAGGCAAACAGTTCATGATGGTGCGCTCCTTTAACACCAGCACTCAGGAAGCAGAGGCAGGGATCTCTTTAAGTTTGAAAGCAGCCTTGTCTACAGGTGAGTTCCAGGACAGGAGTGAGACTGTCTCAAAAGGTCAAACCAAACGACAATACCTGGACAGCAGGCAGACCATATTGGAAGAGGCGCACACAGTCAAACAGGAAAGGTTTGAAGCAAAGTGGTCATGGGTTGGCTTCCACCTTTAATGCTATCTATCCAGACTGTGGGAGATGACATCACTTGCAGTGGCAGTTTAATCTTTTCCTTGCTGTTACTCCCATTAAAATATGGAGTTTGTTTTTCTTCTCCTTGACCAACTTTCAAAGCTGTTTTGTTAGCAGAATGCAGTAAAAGGATTATGTGCCTGCTTAGAACCCACTAGAAGGCTCCTGCCGCTTGCCTTCCTTGCTCTCAAAATCTGACCCATCTTCTTTGAGTAGAAGCACCACCCTATTATAGCCTGCTCGAATTTGAGTGTTCACATGGAACGGCTGTTGCCAGCTCAGAGACGTCACTCTCCACAAGCAAAGCTCAGCAGACCTCAAGTTGTAATGGCATGAGTTTAGCTACCAGGACTTTCCAGTACAACACAACAGATGAAAGAAACTGTAATGTGCCTCCCAGAATATAAAAGACCTGAAGGCGAGATGCAGGCGAGGTCTCTGCCTTTCTTATTACTTACAAAGGAGGAAAGGTTTATTTCAGCTCATGCTCTTGGAGGGTTCAACCCTACCTCCTATTACCTTCCCTCCCCAATCTATAGACAAGTATTTTATAGAGCATCTTACAGTGCCCTTCCACCTCCCCAGGGAGGAGAGTGCAGTCTGAGACTTTTCAACTCAAGATCTGCATGGAGGTCTGACATGTCCCTAATATAGGAGACACAGAGCCCTCCCCCAGAATCGGGAACCTCAGACACCCCCAAACTCTGAGCACACTAACTTTGATGCTGTTTTATGTAGAGAAGCTAGAAGGAAAAGGGCAGGGGCCTGGGGCCTTAGCCTCTGTGCCTCCACTCAGACACAATGAGACCAAGGATAAGGGTCTGGATGTGAGGAAAGGCAGAATTAAGCTAACCTCACTCCCTTCTGGAGCTTCTCTCTTCTCCATGTCAGAGGCTTTACAGTATATGCCATCAGTTAATACGGATGATACCTCAGATGTAGTCACCCTGGAAACCACTGCTTACATGTCATTGAGAATTTGGAGGACTTGTAACAGCCATTTATCCTTGGGCATGTGTAGGATCCAGCAAGTGGGCATTTGTCCTCAGAGGTCCCAAACTCCACCCTGAAAGACCCCTTTAAGCCCTCATTTTCTGAACTCACACCCTGTGGAGACTGTCTTTGCAGACACCAACAGCCTCTATTTCCTTTCTCATCTTTGCCTGCTTTAGACCAAACTCTCCCTCTATCGACTTTCCTTGAGAGAAAGCACAGTATTTTCTGAGTCTGGTTTATTTTGCTTAATGCAATGATCTCCTTAATGCAATGAAGTCCTTACATTGACATGCTCATAAATGGCCCAATCTTACATGGCTACATTCAGGCTCCCTGAATGGAGCTTTCTTGTTTTGTTTTTCATTGGTCTAGCTCTCCTCACTGGCTGCAGGTGGATCTCTCTCCCCAGCTTCCCCATCTTGGCTGTTTGTGCTCTGCCTTCGTACTCAGCAGATGCAGTCCAGTGTATGCAGTGCCAGTGTAATGGCAACACTTCCCTCCCTAAGCATTGCTGGGGTGGCAGTCATAGCTGCAGCTTCTTCATGTATTAGTGTTTTATCTGCACATATGTCTGAGCTCCATGTGTGTGCTTTGGTCCACAGAGGCCAAAGCAGGGTGTCAGGTCCCCTGGATCTGTAGTTAGTTGTGAACTGTCCTGTAGGAGCTAGGAATCCAAGCCAGGTCCCCCGGAAGAACAGGCCCGTTAACCACTGAAGCTTCTCTGCAGCCACGGCTGGGGTTTTCTGTGGATTACCTCCTTCTAAGCTCACAGCTCCTTCAGTGAGACAGACATACCTATACTCTAGCCTGAAATAGGACAGTGTCAAGTAGGGATCACACCCCTCACACCCTGACACTCTTTCTGTACTTAGAATACAGAAAGGGACAAACTCCACATGGCTCACTGGCGTCAGGGAGAGAAGCAGTGATAGGAAGTCTAGATGATAGGAACACTGCACACTTCACTGAATCCTATTCTTCAGGAGCCACCTCGAAGGCACAGGAAACACCTTGCAGAAAATAAGTAAATGTTAAACCACAATGGGAAGGCAGCAGGACAAGAAAGGGCAAAATCCAGAGGCAGGATCCACACACAGCTCTGGACAACTCACCTTCTGCCCTCTAAGAAACCCCTTGACGACTCAGTGTAGCTCCTCAAGAAGTGTCTACAGACATACTCAGAGGGGCTGAGGACACGGCTCAGGGCTCAGGGACGCTTGCCTCACGTGTGAAGAAGGTACTTAGAACAGCATTTCTCGGTTAGCGACTCTGTAGTCTCCTGCTTTTACCATACTGTTCTTGTGGGCTCTGCAAGCAAGCCTCTCCCTTTGGGCAACTAGCAGCAGGAGAGCTGACCCCTCAAGCCAGAGAGCAGCTTCCTGGTAGGAAGAGACACTAAGGACGCAATGAAAGTAGAGACCAGCGCTGTGAATGAATTACAGAAGTGAAGTCACAGGCCTGAGAGCCTTTCATTAACTCAACCTGCTAGAAAGAGGCCCAGCTATGGGGAGGAAAGCCAAGGAAATGGTTGTTATATACCTGGGAAAGAGGGGAGGTGATTGGGAGTCCCTCTAAAGCCTAAGGGTCCATATTGTTCAGGTCCTGTCCCTCACTGATGGGACTCCAAGGGATAGTCCGAGATGCAACTGGGATCTTGAACCCCCGGCCTAGTCTCTCCACCTTGTCTTCTTCAGTTGCAAAATGAAGCTGACCAATCCCAACTCATAGATGAGCTCACAAGAACATACGTATTCAGAACAAAACTCTGGCTCAAAACCCATCAAATTATAAACAAAATATCAGCACCCAGGCTGTCTCTACTCCTACGGAAATTTAATCTTTAAGGCTGGGAAGTATTGGAGGCCCAGATGCATGAGGGATCTTAGGAACCTGAGACTATGGCAGACAAAAATGGGAGTGTGGGTGGGGCAGACAGAAGGGAGAGCTGAAGACTCCCAGTTCCACTTGCAGAGTATAGGCCATTGAGAACGAGATGCATGAAACCAGCAGTTTCATTAGTCAAGCACGAGGAGGCCAGACAGTGGAATCATCTATGTCACTCAGTGCTGGGGGGGCCTTTAGCTAGGAAAATACAAACATAGGATCTGAGTGTGCCTGGATCTGGGGCTGGGAATATAGCTCAATGGTTGTGCATATAATCAAATCAGCAAGCAGAAGGTCCTGATTTCTGATCCCTAGTGAACATATGTATGCATGCTTAAGCATGTGCACAAATGCTTCCAAAATTAGGATGTAAATTAAGTATTAGAAAATGAACTTTAGGGGGTTGGGGATTTAGCTCAGTGGTAGAGCACTTGCCTAGCAAGCTCAAGGTCCTGGGTTCGGTTCTCAGCTCCGGGGGGGAAAAAAAAGAAAATGAACTTTAAACTTCCGACCCTCAATTGCACTAGCTACCTTCCAAGTCCTCATCACAGAACTGACAGACTCAATGGACTCTGCTATGGAGACCTCATCACTCATTCAAGATGACCTGAGGCCGGGACTTAACAGAGACAGGATATCTGTGCTTGGCTTCTCATTCAACTGGAGCTGGTTTCCAAGAGGAACCCCCAACACTTTCCTCTGCTCTGTACTTGGGAGTTGTCACTCAGCACCAGCCCTTCATGGCTTGCACTCAGGCTAGAGCAGACCCAGATTCTAGAGTGGCCAACAGTGAGGGCTAGAGATTGAATGGAGTCGTAGGCTAAGCTCAGACTCCAGTCAAGTTGTTGGTGATGAAGATCTATTCAGTCCCCTTTTAGCTCAGCCCAAGGGCCCTTCCAAGCAGCAAGTGCCCTCAGATCTCATTCCTTGCACTGCCTCCTGGTATGACACTTCAGACTATGTCAAAGGAGTCACAACGCCTTGCAGATAGCCAGCTGACTTCCAACAGACTTCCAAGAATCCCCAGACTTCTGGGATTCACTGCAAGCTGGCAGCAGTCCTTGCCCAGTACTCAACACCAGGCCCAAATCCACTTCACCGGACTCTCTACACGCAGACTAAATACATTCTCTCATTGGTTCCTTTCTTGTCTCTTCAGAATACCTTTCAGACATCTATTCTTGCCAGACTTTCTCCATGGTCTCTCACATCCCAAGTCAGGATCCTTATACAATCAACTGTGACTGCAACTGGATCCAGCTGGACTCAAAGAAGCTGGCTCTAGCTTGAAGTAACTACTCTCCAGTAAAGCTCTAAACTGCTTTGCAAGAACCTCCCTGAATAAGCAGGGCAAGGTGACTTAGAACAGCTTTGGGCCTGGGTTACTGACACCCAAGCTGACCAGATAGCAGTTTGCATTTGCTGCAGTAGACTTTGCCTTATTTTGGGGCTATCAGGAGTTCAAATTGTTCCCTCCTATATGATTTTGCAACATGAAGGAGCCGGGATAAGCAAACCACGAAGCCGCAGGCCACTTCTAATCCCATCCACATGATAGGAGACCAGTTGCAGTCAACAGTCCTAACAAGTGGCCATTCATACACATTATCACCAAACATGTCATGTGGAAGCTCGAACTCTATACAACCCGTGACCCTAGATATTAGAAACCTCTCAAAAAGATGCCCTTTCCATTCATCAGACCAATTACTGCACATGGGCAAGAACTGATAACCATCGAAACTAAAGAGTTTTTCACAAAAACAATTTAAAAAGTACAAGTAGGCAGAATATCAGCTGGTAAAAGTGCTTTCAGGAAAGCCCAGTGACCTCTGTTCAGCACACCAAAGCCCACAGCTGGAAGGACACCCAACATCCTACGTTTTCTGATTGTGTGTGACACACAGGGCTAAGTCTACTCAGTAACATTCAAATATAATCTCCTAAATCTCTGGAAACATTCTGGGGACTACTCCATGGGGAGGGTAGAAGCAGAGCTCAGTGGTAGGCACTGGCCTAGGGTGTGATCTCCAACCTTCTCCCAAAGCACTCTATTCCCCAAGAGAAATTGTAAACATCCAGAAATGCTCCAAAAGGAATATTTGACTGTTACCTTTTCCTGCAGTGAAACAGGTCTTTTACTTTTAGTTCAAATTTGCTCCAATCAAATATGTAATATAAATAGTTATTTCTCAGTTAACCAAATCTGCAGGAAATACTAGGCAACCCCGGGCAGACAAGAGCCATGTAAGTACTGAGGTAGATTGGGTGGAGGGGAGAATGTCCCTGGACCTCACTTTCAGCTATGCTCCAGACAGGCCGCAAGGCCTATCCTTGAATAATATTTCCTCACAGCTGCAATTACAGAACACAAGGGCCTCAACCAGGAAGGCTCTGGACAAGGAACTCAGTCTCACTACTCTGGTACTAGAGATGATTAGGCATTTTCCCTCCTGTTGATTGACCTTTTAGCTAAATGAGCTCAAGTTCTCAGGCCAAGACCACCCAGTTCTAGACTGGGCTTTGCCTGCTGTCTATAGGCAGAAAATTAAACACACAACACACAATTTTCCCTCTGAAATATACCTTTCAATGGATACACTACTTTACAGAAGACCCAGGGTTTTCTGTCTCCAATGCAGCAAAACAAGGACACAGAACTGTGTGACATCCTGGCACTGAGATCTCACCCAAAGGCAGCCTGAGTAGTATTCATGTCTCAGGTATACTTAAGGCCCCCTCTATGCCTACTGGACCAACCAGGAGACACTGCATAGTCAACCTACAGTTGTGTAAGGCTTCAACCAACTAAGCTTCAGCTGGTTGCCTACCAGGCAAGGAGGTCGAGCTAGGACTCTAACTTACATGCAACAACCAATCCTGTTGGAGGAACAAGGCCAATATTCACACAGGTACTCACATACTTGTGTGGCTGTGGTGCAGGAACCCGAACCACCCAAATGGAGTTGTGTGTGCAATTGTGAGCAGTCTAAGAGTGACAGGTAAGGAAGAGGGCTGAACACTGTTCAATGGTAAGGTTTTACACAAAGCCCTGGCTCAATCCAAGGATTAGTAAGTTACAAGATGGGGCAGATAATGAGCCCTTTTTACCTGTTGAAATGCTGTTCAGGCATCCTTGAGATGGTCTAGTTAGTTTTCTACAAAAACACTCCAAATGGTAACATGGATTATTTTTATTACATACTTTATAAAAACATCCAAAGCACAAACACACATGCCCCACCATCAGGGAGTGTTAAGAACCCTAGATTCTCCTTTTCTCTCAAGTTATTTATATCCCAGTTACAAAAATGGAGCTGTAAGGATGTATAAAGACATCAGGTCTTCTCGCTTGTTACTGTACAAGCATCTGAAGTGATCTTGACAAGAGGGCGCAAAATCTACCTAATTAAAGAACAGAGTGTCTACCACCAGCCCACAAACAGTTCCCATGTGTTGTAATTCGAACCTGACATGTCTGTAGGGGCACAGGAAATATTGAGACAGACAAGGGCCAGGCTATTGCTTCTCAATCCCAGAAGGCACACATCTCTATACCAGTTATCAGTCATTCCTGACATCTATAGGAGAATCATTAGATTCTACCTACTCTGAGGTATTAAATGCATAAGAAAAGGATTAATTATGTCCAAGTAACATGCAATGAAAATATTTTTAAACCAACATGGTTAAGTGTTAAGATTTTTAGAAATCAAAATATTTATTCACATGATTTTAAACTAGTCAAAGCTATTTCTTTAGCAGTAATGATTTAAGTGCAAGTGATGCTGGCTTTCACATTGGCGTCCTCCAGAGTAAAGACAGGTCAGTTGTTCTTGAATAAATCAATGCAGCTCTGCAACAGGGAGACATTGTTCTAGGAAAAAGGGGGAGGGGGAAAGAAATGAGTGAAATAAATCCAGATACAGCTTTCCTCATGAACTCTGAATCTGAAAAGTAACCAAACCAGACCGACAAATTCTCCATGAAATTCCAAGGTACAACTACCTAGCACTGCGCACACCCTGCCAGGCAGAGGTTTCCAGGCCCAAACCCATTTCTACAAGACCCCAATTACAAATTTGCCTAAGCACTTGGTGCTGTATTGCACAATATTTAAAAAGGCCAGTAACTGTCAAAAACCTCCGTCCATGGATTGCTGATACTGGAAACCAAACCTATGTCCTGCACTGAGAACCTTCGCAGATATCACAATTTTTAACCCACAGTTCAACTAAGAACCAGGATCAAGCATGTGCTATTTCTTAGCTGAGCCACCAGTGAGTATGCCCCACAGGAAAATGAACAGCATTTTTAGTTTTTACTCTCAGTCCTAACACTTAACAGGCAGAAGTGGGCTTCAGTGAGTTCAGCATGCTAAGGTTTGCACTACCACACACGGTTAACTAGAGATCACTAACAATAACCAGAGCAGGGGCTGTCGGGCCTGTGGGTGTGGTGACAGCCAACTTACTCTGGCATGCTTTATTTCCAGTTCAGACATTTCAATTAGGTTCTTTCGAAATGCTGCCACTCTCTTCCGTTTGAAGTTTATCAGCTCTATGGGAACAAAGAGTTAAAGTTTACCAAACTACAAGAAATTTCAATTTTCCCACCCATTACAGCACCCAAATACCCCTTTCACAAATGACCTGATGCCAGGCAGGACACACTAGAACCACTGTAGCTCAAGACTGCCCAGAGCTGCAGTACTCATCACAGCTGCCAGGTTAGACGAATGACCATGCTTTCTTATACAACTTGAGGGTACGAGTCAAGTTCACTGTCCTATCATAATTACATCTATACATGAGGAAAATCTAGTATTTGTTCTAATTTTGTTTCATGTCCACCCAAGCAAGATACATGAGATCCTCCCAGGAAAAGACCATACCCTCACATTCTAGCCTTTCTTCAACATTGCTGGTATCACATCTTCAGACCAGGATCTCATCTGGGAAGCATGTTAATCGAAGATCCCATTTCTGCCTCACTGATTCCTTTCAGATTACCCACTATTGTCTCTGATGTTGAAGCATGAATTCTCTCCCACCTCCCACATTGCTTTTCCTCAGTTCATAACTCTAATATACTAGTGTCCTTTATGATTACCCCATTATTGTGTGCATGCATTTATGCACTCACATTCCTGCCCATGCTCAGACCATGAAGGGGCGTCAACTGAAGCCTACTCTCCAGCCCCCACCCCCAACAGAAACAGTTGAGTTTTCTCTAGTGTTATAATCCATCTTTCCTGTGTTGCTGGGAACAAGCCTAGTCTCACAAATGCTAGGGAGGCTGCTTATTAGAGCTCTTACCCCAGCCTATGGGGTTTTACATTCATACTACTCGTTCCCAAATGAGAACTAACTACACAAGAAATGCTCAACCTTCTTTTGCAGATTCAGAAAGCTGTTCAAACTTCTGGCAGCATTCCTGCTGATGAGTCTCTGCCAACTTGACATCTTTGCTTTTTAACCGGGCCTTGTCCAAAGCTTTGTTTGAATTCTCATAGTCAATTAGGGCCTTTGTGCGTCTGTATAGGAGATCCTGGAAAGAAAATGATTGAAGTCATGATGTAAAAATCTCCAAAGAACAAAGAGAATCACACACTGAAAATGTCTAGACATATGTACACAATAGACACATGCACTTAAAGTCTAGAAAGCATCCATAGTGTCGACAGTTTTGAAATGGCAAATGGCAAGACTTTAGCCCATTTCTCTATCTTGCATAAAGATTTTATTTTTGTAACTATGTGGAAATAACTGTACACACGAGTCTGGAGGCACCAGATCCCTAGAGCTGGAGGCACAGGCAGTTGTTTCTAAGGCACCTGATATGGGTATAAAATATCAAACTCTTAACTGCTAAGCCATCTCTCTAGCCCTTTATCCAGGATAATCTTAAATTGTCACAAGAGACTGGTATCACTTATTAATACAGTACTTTCTTAGCATTCTCTGGGTCTGGTCCCCAGCAGCAGGGGCAGAGAGGGAAATAGTAAAACAAACTCGACCTCCAAAATGAGGTTACTGAATTCTTGACGTTTTAAAGATCATTCATAATCTTTATCTACACAAAAACTTCCTTCTAGTTGAATCAGTAACTGAAGATATTTCAGAAAATGAAACTCAGCATTTCAAACATGTTTATTTACTGCTGATGGTGTTCAGGAGAATGCCACTGAGCCATGACCTAGATAGAGGAACACAAGAGCCTGCCCCACAAATCCCATTTTTGGAAATCAGTACCAAGGAACCACCTAGCTGGAAATAAGGAAATATTTATTTCTAATATAACACAAAACCTAAAATTTCTGAAATGTAGGAAATGACCCGTTTTACTAGGGAGTAAAAATTGTGTGGCAATGAGGGAAAACCCACAAGGTTGTTTGTTTTCAGGTCTTCACATGCACACACGAAATACTGCAAAAAGTGTACCTCGAAATAAAGCGACATTCCTTTCTAACACAAAGGGATTATTTTAAGCATTAAATTTCTGGTCATGGCAAGATGAACTAGTGCTAAGGGCTGGATAATTCTACCTTACCTTTGCAGCCTCTATGTTGAGCATGTAGTATCGGAGGAGCTCTGTCAGTTTTAAATCTTCATCTGATGAGACTCGACCTTCCACTTTCTATTTTAAACAAACAAAGGTCACCAGTCACCACCCAGGCAGAAATCTATGTACCTTAACTAAATGCTACCAAGGCCAAAACAAAACTTCTTACCCTAAGTTTTTCAAATAGCTCTGCAACTTTCAACAGGTACCTGAAAGTATACAGAAGGTCACAGTTCAAGGTCTTAGCTCTCTATGATAAATAAACTTATCAAAACTCTTAAAACACGGATGACCACTACAGTCGAGAATTATAGGGCTTGCACTGGTAGTACATGCCTTTAATGCCAGCATCCAGGTGATAGAAGCAGCCTGGTCTACAGAATGAGTTCCAGGACAGTCAGGGCTACACAGAAACTGTCTCAAAAAAAACCTGAACAGGTGAATTTACCAGAGTAGCTACTTCAAACAGCAAAGAATGAGGATATTACAATAGTTTACTTATCAGCCTCAATCATCTTGTCTAGAGATGATCCAATCCAAAATGTCACTTTAACCAAAATCAGTGCAAAGATTTTGCAATGACAGGTGCCACAAAACAATAGATTGCACTTATTTCGCCTGTCATTCAATTGTCTCAAACTTCCAAGTCTAAGGTTACAAAAAGTGTAAGAAAAAATATTATCTCACACCCAAAAAGCCCAGGACAAACACAAATTTAAAAAGCACCAAACAAAGAGCCAAAGATAACCAAAGAACACCTTCATGAACAAGGGAAGGTCGCTTGAGCCTCGGATGCTAGAAACTAGATTTGGAAACCACATTTGCTAATCTTGTGTTCCAGGATAAATATTCAAACAAGCTACTGAGAGGTAGAAGCTGACAGATCTAAGTCTGAGGTCAGCCTGGGCTAAGAGAAACCCTGCCTCAAAAAACAAATGAAAAGGAAAAAGGGATAGGGTCTCATATAGCTCACTCAGACTTGCCACAACCAAGGATCACCTTGAGTATTTGATTCTCCTGCCTCCTGGGTAAGACGTGCAGGAACGTGCACCTTTAGTGAGTTCATTGGTTTGAACTGAGGGCCTTGCGTGAGCTAGGGAAGTGCTCTGCTTACACCTACACCTCAGCACACAAGACTCACTTTTTGATGACTGTGGGCTCTTCTAAGGCCAGGCTATGCAAGCAGGCTGCAGTGTGGATGTAATCATCAGCAACATCTGGAGAAATGAGCAGATACTGTATCTGAGCACAGTAGGCACACATCACAGCTGTGTAAGTAACCAAGTGAGTAAAGGCATTACTTACTTTTGTGAGATCTGGTCATCTTGTCCGCTTTAGCACAGGAGTCCTTGATCCTGTTGTAATAGTTAATAAGGAAGTTCTTCTCTTGCTCAAAGAAGTCATCCACCTCCTAAAAGAAGGAAAAAGGGCGTGAACCAAAATGTCAAAAATAGGGATATGAAGGGGTTGGGGATTAGCTCAGTGGTAGAGTGCTTGCCTAGCAAGCACAAAGCCCTGGGTTCGATCCCCAGCTTCGGAAAAAAAAAAAGAAAAGGGGGATATGTATATTAGAGAAAACACAGGTATCTGGCACATTCATGGCTGAGGAGGTGACTAAAGAATCTAGTCTGCCTTGGATGGAACAATGAGAACCTACCCCCAAACCAAACAAAATGGTCACCTAAGTTTAACCTGTACAGACTAGATTATCCTAACACAACTGACAAAAACAATCAGGGGCTAACAGATTAAATTGGCACAGAAGTCATTTAAGTTTACGAATGGCAAGTAAATACGGACATCCTCCACAAGCCAATAATTACTCTAGTGCATGTCAGGTGAGACGTTGCCTCCTTGACCTAGCTTTGATACCATGTGTGTCCAATGGGCTTGCTTTTCTTTTTAATTTGGCTGATTTGAGACTAACAATTAGGCATTCCTGGTAAGTCTTTGCCAACAGCAACAAACCAACAATGCACACACACAAAACCCATAAAATATTGCCTAAGAAACACCATTTCCAACCTTCCCTTTTGACTTAGCACCTGTGTTCTGGGCTCCACTAATCAAGTCCAGATACCAGATAATTGTCAAAATCATTTTACATTCCTCAACAAAAGGCCAAGCACACAATATTAACTTCAATCTTAACACAATCTAAAAACCACTACTTTAATATACCATTAGTAAACACTTCTTCTTTATACCAAGTTCATAGCATGTAAATAAGACTTATCCCACAAGGTCTGGTGGCACACACCTTTAATCTTGGTACTTGTGAGGAAAAAGCAGGTAGATCCAGGCCAGCCAAGGCTGCCTAGTTGAGTCCTCATCTCAGAAAGATCAGTTCTAATACTTGTCAGCTAAGCCATACATTTCCACATCACCCATGGCTGGCAGCCCACTCTGGCTTGCAGGCATGAGGCAGAGCTACCCCCAACCCTTACTGTTTTCATTAGAAACAGGCCACCTTCACCTAATACTAAGGTTCACAGACCTGAGTCCATGCTTATTCTTTTTCATAAATGAGCACCCTACATCCTAAAAAAACAAGACTCAAGGACCCCCTCACCCCCAAATTCCATGTTGGAGAAAGTATTCTGAGGAAAGAAATCAAAGTTGCCATGCATGGAGGTGAACACCTCTGATCCCAGCACCCCCTAGGCAGAGGTAGGTGGAGCTGAGTTCAAGGCCACTCTGATCTTTAAAAGAAAAGAGTTCCAGGAGCTACAGAGAAATTCGGACTGGAAAAAGCAAAAGTAGATAAAAGCAACCATTTCCTAAGAGTTAACACCTGTTATATAACACTCCCCTCCAAATAAAAGCTACCTATTTCTATGAAAGCAAGAATTCCTGAAACTGCCCATGCCTTACCTTAACTCCAGAAAAAAGGACCTCATCAGCGCTCTTCACAACACTTTTAAAAAAGCCTCCAAACATCTCCTTGGTATTTTTCCGCCTAACACTTAGCTAAGGAAGGAAATTCCAAAACATTTTATGACATGGCATCTGTTTCTGTTAGCATCTTTTAATCAAGTAATCACAAGTAACATCTAAAATATTAAGTAGCTAAGAACAAATACAGATCATATTTCAAGCATCTAGCCCAACATTCTGAATCATGGTGGCACCAAGACCCAGAGGTCTCTGAAGAGCTACTGCTTGATTCCACTACTACTGGGCACAAGAATTTAAAGATATTCTTTTCTAGAAAGTGTCTCACCTTGTAGCCCTAGTTGCCTTAGAACTCACTATGTAAACTGGCCTCCAACTCACAGATCTTCTGGGGTTAAAGTCATGTGGAAGTTGGGGCTTGCTTCATATGTGAAAAGGCATGTTAGGAAGAAGCCAAGGGCTGGAGAGATGGCTCAGCAGTTAAGAGCACTGACTGCTCTTTCAGAGGTCCTGAGTTCAAATCCCAACAACCACTTGGTGGCCCACAACCATCTGTAATGAGATCTGATGCCCTCTTCTGGTGTGTCTAAAGACACCTATAGGGTACTTATTATATATTATTTAACTATACATTTACTTATAAATACAGCGTATTTATTATATAACAAATAAATCTTTTTTAAAAAAGCCAATAACCTGAAGTAAAGATACATATATTTCAATTTCTTCCAACAAATTAAACAGAAGGAAGAAAATCAGTTTGCGGGGTAGTGGGTGGTGGGTCAATGTTCTTTCAGTAGTTTTTAGAAAGTGAACTTTAATGTATCTAAAAAGGAAGAAAAGGTGTTTTTCCCACTTTTTCTGTAACAATAAATGCAAACACAAGAAGCTCATTATTTTCAAGCATGAAAACAGAAAAATTGCCTTACATCCTGATCATATTCCAAGAAAACATGGAAGTTTCGGTCTTTACTGAGAACAGGGTGAGAAGAAAGCCGCTGAAGAAAGACTTCATGTGAGGACACAGTCTTCTTAAAGACAGCGAGATACTCACTGAAAAGACATGTGCAAAGAACTCAGCTTGCATTGCTCAATTCCTGTCCAATACAGCTCACTTCCTTATTTAATCCCACTCTTCTGCTCATGGTCACTGGAAAAACAATGCAACTAGACTGGACTTAAACAACCTGGTAATTGTGGAATGAACCAAAGAAGAAAAAAAAAAAAAAAGCCACTGTAATCCAATTTGCTTTAAGTCTGAGAAACTAAACCTACATGCAATTACTGCTATGATCCACAAGGGCAAGATGGCTCAGCAGTTAAGAGTACTGATTGCTCCTCCAGAGGTCCTGAGTTCAATTCCCAGCAACCACACGGTTGGTGGGCTCAACCATTTTTTTTTTCGGAGCTGGGGACCGAACGCAGGGCCTTGCGCTTCCTAGGCAAGCGCTCTACCACTGAGCTAAATCCCCAACCCCTCAACCATTGTTAATGGTATCCGATGCCCTCTTCTGGTGTGTCTGAAAACAGCCACAGTGTACTACCATATAAAACTTTTTTTAAAAAGTTAAATAAAAAAGAAACCTTTCATTCTCAAGGACATGAACATACTGTTAGCGCAGGCCTGACGAAAAGGCACTGATTATAGCAGGCTAATAGTTGAAAGAGTACTTCTGAGCCAGGTGCTCGGACATATACACACTTAAAAAAAAAAAAGGGCTGGAGAGATGGCTCAGCGGTTAAGAGCACCAACTGCTCTTCCAGATGTCCTGAGTTCAATTCCCAACAACCACATGGTGGCTCACAACCATCTGTAAAGAGATCTGATGCCCTCTTCTGGTGTGTCTGAAGACAGCTACAGTGTACTTATATATAATAAATGAATAAATCTTTTAAAAAATGTATATATATAAAGTTTAAGGAGAAAATGTGTACAGTATTTTTCTCTTAACCTTTCAGACAGTTAAACAGCATTATACTATGTTTTGTTTCATAACTACCTGAATGCTTTTTTGTGCAAAGTTTAAGATCTGTTGTAATTTGTCAACATGCCCCCTCTCTTATGTGGTCATTGAGAACACTTTGTAAACAGCATCTGCTACAATCCATCAGCAAAGTTCCAAAAGCACATCATGTAACAGGTCAAACTATAAAATGTAGTTTTAGGAACCAGCATGAGGCAACCAATGGTTACATTTTTAATATCAGGTTTTTCAACTGTTTCTTCTGAATATGTATTTTTCACAAGGCAAAGCTCAAGAAAATTTACTCACGCTTCCAGTTCTTGCTTCATCTTGGCAAATTCTTCTTTTGTCATAGATCCTTCACCTTCTCCCAGTTTCTGCATCTTCTCTCGAGGGCCATCAAAGTCTGGCTTTGTAGGAGCAGGAGGGATCTGTAGCAGAGGCAAGGAATCTGAGTGCCCTATCCCAGCCAGTGCCGATGGTGGCTGCACCTCACCTGCCAGTTCATATGGCCACCCCACTGGAGCTAAGTCAGCTCTTTTCATGCAAACCTTATTCTTCCTGACTTTCTAAAAAGGAACTATCCCATGCTGGGCATGGTGGCATATTCCTTTAATCCCAGCAGAAGTAGGCATTTCTTTGAGTTCAAAGCCAGCCCAGCCTGGTTACAAGAGTAAATTCCAAGACAGCCACAAATACAGAGAAACCCTGTCTTAAAAAACAATCTCCCATGTTTGAGCACAAATTGCTATCTCTTCAGTTTTAGACAACTGGCAAAACTTCATAGTGCACATACATTTCTTTGCTGTCAGCTTAAAACAGGTACAATTAATGCTAACAATGAATAACTAAATCAGAACAAGCCTTCACATCCACAGGAATTTCCCCCTACTTCCAAAGATTTGAGTATTGGTGCTGGAGATCCAAATTAGAGGCAGCTCCTATCTAATGTTTAAGGCCCTAGGTTTGATCCTCCATATCACAAAAACAAATTTATTTTAGAATTAACACCATTCTGAGGAAACTCAAATTCAGGTCATCTTGGGGCATGAAATCTCATGCCAAAGAATCAGAAATCACTACTGGGCAGATTCTTAATTCTGCCCAGCAGGACATTTGTTTATTTGAATTCATTTAAAAACTAGCCAAAAAGTTCTGCCAACTGTCTCCTTCACCCTAAGTACTATTGAGGCATTTTACTGCATGTTCCAATTCTGACATTTGCTAGAAATCACTGTCTCCAGGAGATCTGACTTGTAGGCACCCACTCACCTGGACAGACACATACACTTAATTCAAACCATGGTAAAATATGTGGCCTCTTTACTCAAAAAGGCACAAGAAAATAGCTTATTTCTTTTCTAAAATGAACTCACGATAAGCCCGGCATAATCTGTTGTTTCAGTAAGAGTGTCATGCAGCCACACAAAGTCTTCATGTTGCCTTGTAACAGAAAACTCTGGGCTCTGAAATGTGGGCAGTGTGGTCTGTAAAGAGATATAAAATGGCTTTAGACACAGCAAAACCCAAGGAGTACAACAATATATGATCTAAAGTTAATAACCCTAGGTAAGCTTAGACATTCATACCTCTAGGAAATTCTTTCCACAAGGCGTTTTAAAGCTTGCTGTATATGAAGATTATACTAGTAAGAGACAACTTTGAGCCTGAACCTCCCCCAGGTTATAAAAAACAGAACAGCAAGTACCATATTTCCCAGTGTCTTAGTACAGTTTACTATGGTTCTGGAAATTGTCCTTGGTTTCCTTTTCACACCAGTGATTTGCCTCATGTGCAAATGCAAACTGGCTGCACATTTGCCTGTTGAGGGCTCCATTCCAGAAGGGACTGAAGCACAGCACACATGGAGGTCCCAAGCAAGATAGAAGTTCAAGTTCTCAGCAGTATGCCACACTGTGCCTAGGAAGTGGCCACTTCAGCTCAAGAAATCTCCTGGCTGGAGATGGCTCAGCAGTTAACAGCACTGACTGCTCTTCCAGGGATCTGGAGTTCAAATCCCAGCAACCACATGGTGGCTCACAAGCACCTGTAAAGAGATCTGATGCCCTCTTCTGGTGTGTCCGAACAGCTAGTGTATTTATATATAATAAATAAATCTTTAAAAAAAAAAGAGAAAAAAATTTCTCCCACCCTGCTAAAAATGGGCCCAGCACCAGTAGTCATTTTCATCACTCACCTTGGTGTGAACTGTAAACTTGACCTTATCTCTCTCACTGAGTGCATCAGGTATGTCAATCTGAAGCGATGGGTCAACATTCAGGTCCACAGACACAGACCTCAACTGAAATACATTTTAATATTAGTTTCATGTTCAGAAATCATTTCCCACTGGAGAAGGTGAACCAGCAAGTATTCTTCAATGATGTGACCCATGGCAGGCTAACTACAGGTCAAATCCTCTAAAGATCAAAACGCTGGTACAAGCCTTTAACCCAGCACTCAAAAGATCTCTGAGTTCAAGGTTAGCCAGAGCTAGAGAAAACCTGTCTCCCAAACACATAAAATTCCTGTAGACAACCTGTGGCTAAGTAACATGCACATCAAAACAGCTCTACATATATATATATATATATATATACATACATACACATATACATATATGAACCAACACAGAACCATAAGCTTACCTATAAAACATGAATTTCCTGATAACTAGATAATAATGTTAAGAGGCTGGCCATATTTGGAAGTCAGAAGGCCAAGGGATCACAATTTTGCTTAGTTCTGGCACTTATGGTAAGCAACCTTCCTTTTGTAAGTGTTAAGTAGATACAGCCTCTAAAAAGTAATATACAAATTGCAAAGGCAAACTGGCCACTCCATCTTTCCAAATTGTTATAGTCAGATGGAGAGGAATAAAGCCAAATGTCAGGCTTTAGAAATGTTAGCACTGGTAGATAGACAGGGCAGTCAGGCTACAGTGTATTTTCTAGAATTCAGCAATAATGTCCATACTTCTGAATATCCATTTTCTTATTTTCTTGTTTTTAGAGGCAGGACTTATCTGTGTAGCAGTCCTAGCTGTCCTTAAACTCAGATCCACCTGCCTCTGACAGGATTAAAGGCATGGGATTAAAGGTATGTACCTCCCAGCCTAACTTTTTATTTCCTCACCCTTAAATAAGTTAGAAAACCTAGTTTCTAGCCTTTTTAGTTAATATGCTATATGGGTGGTTTTCAACCATCCTATAATTGCAATCCTTTAATACAGTTCCTCCTGCTGTGGTGACCCCCCAACCATAAAATTATTCCATCATTATTTCATAACTAACATTGCTATTATGAATTGTAATATAACTCTCTGATGAGACCACAAAGGCTGAGAATCACAGTGCTATATGCTGATAATTCATTCACTTTTGCTCATATTAGCCAAGCAAATTCAGTTGTCTATAGAAACTCACGGGCTACTTTTGGAATTATATAGTAGGTCAAAGGGGACAGGGAGCAGGTTTCTCTTAAGTACTACAGGCAAAGTGACAATGAAGTGCCCGCCACTGAATAACTACCATCTGGTTTTAATCTTCTCACAGACAACCACAAAAGGGTGTATTATATAGCTCCTACCACTTATAGCTGCAACCAGCAGTAAAGTTGTGCAGTGTTAGATCTTCTATGTCAGCACTTGTATCCTCATTCTGGAATCACCAAGTAGGATGAAAACTTCAGCATTCCTGTTTATGCTTAGTCAGCAAAGCCAACACCCAGCAGTCCAAAGCCTTTTTGCTAAATAAACCAGGCCAAAGGATAAAAGGGTGGTAGGCTTCCTGTCACCCTTCTCTCACACATCTTTAAAGTTATAATTATACCCCTCCCCCCTTCCTCCAAACACTCCTATAATACGCCTTATTATTCATATTAATGGCCACCCTTTTCATTATTGTTACATTACATACACTCCTAAATACAAGCACAACTTGCTCAGTCTATCCACGCATGTTACTTTTATGTTTTCAGGGCTGGCCATTTGGTGTTTTCCTCCACAGGGCGGAATATTTATTTATTCCACTCTCGGCATTCCTTAGTTGTCTGAACTTCTTTGTGTAGGGTTGAGGGCTCCTGAAATTCCCTCCTGTTGTTAGCATGCCTATTGTTCAGATCATATTTAAGCAGATATACTAGCGAGACTTCACAGGTGTAGTTTTTCACATACAGCATACATACCCCCCATCCCACTGGCTCTTATAATCTTGTTGCCCCCCTTTCTGCAATAATCCAAGAGCCTTAGTTATATTGCAGATGTAGCAGTTGTGATTGGCCTCCATAACTCTGCATTTTCATTAGTTATGATTTTTCTGTAAGTCTTTCTACTGCATAGGGGTGAGAGCTACACATACCTGTGGTTAGTAGGAAAAAATATTTCGAATGTAGTTAAGTATCATTTATGGGTTTTTCTTCCCAAGATTTATGATTTCACTAGGTCTGGGTATGTTGCTAGGTTTCCAATCTCAAGCACTGTTTCCTTCTCCAGGGAATCCTAAGTTTAACTAAAGAACCATTAGTAAATTATGCAAGCCAATATATTGCACTCAGGGTTATCATGCCATGCTGGTCAAAGCTGTTCACAGGCATCATGACTGTAGGAATGCTGACTGCTTTCCTCCTTTTGGAAATCTGTATGGTACCAGGAAAGCTAGTCCTCTAAGAGGTTCCTTCCATTCCAGTCATTTCAAGCTAAGAGGACCTCTGGGCCCTGTGTCTCAACTACATGGTGTTTTCAGAAGTAGTACAGACTTACCTTCCACCTCTAGAACAACCAAGGGCACTAACAACAATCTATATGTTTTTAGGAGTCTCAGACCACCCCCAATTAACCCCTCAAAGGGGTTAAGCATACTTTAGAACCAGGTTTCTGGTGTTGAAGTTTTTTGTTTTTAGATTGTTAGTGACTCTGGAGTATTGTCAGCTCAGATAGCCAAAAATCCTGTAAAGAAAAAGTAATTTTATTATGTATGTCCTTTTGTTGCTGAGGCCAGATCAGATTCCCCGGAGCTGGTGTCAAGGGCATGAGCTATGGACGTGGGTGCTGGAAACTTAACTGCTACGTTCTGAAAGAACAGCAAGCACTGTTCCAGGCTGAGCCAGTCCCTCTCCTTCAATCTTGGAGCACACTAAGTTACTGGCTATTACCTCACAGTGAGGGGTTTTACCATTGCTAATTATGGTTTGAGGAAGGTCTCATACTTCCTACACAGATCAGGCTGGCTTTTAATTATTGCTTCTTGAAAAAGTAAGTTTTTGTGTGCATGTCTATAATCTCAACACTTAGAAGGATGTCGCAAAAGACCAGGGATGAGGCCAGCCAACATCAAGTAGATAAAATGTTTTGGGTTTTTTTTGGTTCTTTTTTTTTCAGAGCTGGGGACCGAACCCAGGGCCTTGCGCTTCCTAGGTAAGCGCTCTACCACTGAGCTAAATCCCCAGCCCCGATAAAATGTTTTAAAGCCATTACTTCAAAACCTCAAAACAGAAGGAAAAAAAAAAAAAAGACCCGGAAACTGCTTCCATCACCACAGTGCTTTCTAGTTCTGCTTTAGACTAGTGCCGTATAAACAGAAGTGCGCTGGTTATCTAGTCCCATTTTACAGTGTTAAGAAGCCATACAGAGCCGGGCAGTGGTGGCATTCCTTTAATCCCAGCACCAAGGAAGACAGAAGGCAGCCAGATTTCGAGTTCAGAAGCCAGCCTGGTCTAGGACAAGTGGCACAGAGAAACCTTGGTGGGGGTGGGGGACATGTATAAAATATCAATCATTATTTCTATTTGGTCACTACAAAGAAATTTACCTTAAAAGAAAAAGTAGTTGTTTCTATTTCAATGATTTTCCCCATTTCTTATTACTAATGTAGAAAAATGTGCTTACCCAGCACATATTAACAATGAACCCTCCCTTCAGTTATTCTGTTCACTCCAAGGAGTCCTTTACTGCCCAAGAAAAATCTTTGCCAAGGAGCATGAAGAAGCCAAGTCGTCTATGAATGGTCTTTCTTCTTAGAAAGGAGCAGATATCTCATGAGTCAAATTTTTCTCCAAAGGAAGTACTTATTAGTAAAGAAGTAAAATCTAAATAAAAGCACCTTGTCACAGATATTCAGATATGAAAGACCTACATGACAGTTATGAAATACATAATACTTAGGAATAGTCTTATGAAAAATTCTACTACCTAACCTTCCCTGTCCTTTAACTCTCCCTTTAAATGGCTCAGCAAGTCAGGCCATTATGCTTGCACCTCAACAAGTGGGAAGTGCAAACTCACACAATAGATAAGTGTGAAAAATAACTTCTGAACAAGGAACTAGAAGGGCTGCAGGAAGTGATCAGATTTGCACCACTCATCTTGGTGAGATGGAACCCAGAGAGGGAGCCATCCCTGCCGACACTAGCCATTCTTACCAGTAGTAGTCTGCCAACACACAAGCAATCCACAGTAGAACACTGCAGATTGCAGGGTTGGAGGCTACTCAGCCCCAAGCTCCCAGAACAGGAACTGGGACTGGGAAGAAGGTCAGTGCAGCGTACTCAGCGAATGGATAAACAGAATCATCATTTCACAAGGCTGCAAGCCCGGGTACTATGCTGAATTGCTGACTTAAGTAATCAAGAGATCTTAGCTATCTGGACTATTTTCAAATAATCATAAAATATCCCAATTCCAGAATGGGGTCCCCAAGGGAAGAGTTAAGAGAAGGGACTAAAAGTTCTAAGTTCAACCATCAATAACGAGTTTTAATGCCCTCTTCTGGCATGCAGGTGTACATGCAGTTAGAGCACTCATTCATAATCTTTTAAAAAAGAAAATAGGTGTTTGGGCCAGCAAGAAGGCACTTGTGGCCAAGCCTGCTTAGATCCCCAGGACTCACATGGAAGACAAACTCCCTTAAGTGTCAACACAAACTTAAAAATGAAAACAAACAGAAACCAAGGGGGGGTAATATGTTAACAACAAAGTCACTTTTGGAAAGTCAGATCAAACAGAAAATGTTTCCATTAGATAACACTTAAGCTTACAACTGTCCTATAGTTCCCTTCTGATCCCAAAGAATGAAAACTGTCTTCTCAAACACTTGAAATAGTCACAAGATTGTAACCACACTACATCTTTGAACACTTACTATTTCAAGATACCCACAAAACCGTTCTAACTTAATTACTCAAGCAACAGGTTTGATAACACAGCACAATGTTCAGACAGCTTAATTTTAAAAGGGAGTGGGGTGGGGTGGTGCAGTGCTACTATTCTAGGAGGCTGATATATATATATCAAACACCTATATATATATATACCTGAGTAGTATACTAGGCATTTCAGGCAGCCACACTCACCAACTTTAACTCACCAGACTTTAAACCCAATCATTACTCTATTTTTAGGTGAATAGCAATTCTCACAATGCTTTGTGAATGTTATAACAAAAAGAACCTCAGGTTCCCAAAGTCCAAACTTACCACCCACATCACCCAAAGACAGTAAGTAAACACAGCTGTACTGTTTTAACAGCTACACTAAGTGGACAGAACTTGAAGAAACCCTCCTTTGATAAAGTTCCTCATAATATCTGGATAAGGACAAAGATGCTCAACAGTTGAAACTTCATGTAGCACACTACCTCCCCTTTCACAAACTATCAGACTTAAACCCTTGCAAGCAAATGTCACCCCATTTTAGAAAGCCCGTTAAGGGCAAATCTGTTTAGTGCAAACATTTGACAATGTTTACAGAGGAGAGGTGGCTACTGCCACCTCCAGTAAAACTGTTAGAGGTCTAGTATGGAAAGAACAGGCTTCCAAAACACCAGTGCTTGGGTTTGCCAGAAAGCCTGAGTTTGTCACTTACAAAATCTCAACAATTAAACTTAGATCACAGTAAATCAAACCCAGAAAATCCTCTAAGTGGGTAGGCTAGTTTCAGCAGCCAAAAACTGAACACATCATAACCTGCTAGAGTATTCACAAATGGGACAGACACTAAGACACAATGTGCAAGTTGCTGATCCAGAACTAAGGCGTGGGCAGCTTTGAGAAGCCACACTTCCTGAGTCATATGACTACAGTGAAAAACTTCACTGCACACACAAAAAAGATAAACTTAGACTTTCTACAGTACTGATCAAAGTCCAAGGCTGTTGTCTAAACTCTTAAAGGCAGCATCTATGGCAAAAACAGCAGCAGTTACATTTATAATTGTCTGTCACTAAATCTGAGCAAATATCCTTCACTAAGTCCATGTAACCACCTAGTGAAAGTTAAAAGTCAAATGACCGTAGTTACTGAGGACTGAGTTCAAGGTCTGGCTCAAGTTGGACAAACCAGCTACCACTCCTACATCCACCAACCCTCTAACAAGAATCCCTAGTTTAAAAAGAAATGGCTAGAGTAGGATTATGTAGACCTAGACAAGAGCTATAAAATGGGCTCAACTTTCAGAAAATTTATTTTCAGAGGATTTTTTTTAATAGGGTCTCTCACTGGCTGTCCTGGGAACATACAACCACGATGGTCTCCAGAAATCCACCCTCCAAATGCTGGATTCCATCTAGTCAAAAAAAAAAAAAAAAAAAAATTCAAGCTTTTCAAACTTAAAAAAAAGAAAGAAAATCCAGAACAATCAGAATACCAACACAAAACAATGCTGTTACACTTGATTTACCCTAAATTAGAGTCATTAGACTAATTGATCTCAAAAAACCCCAAGATGGGGCTGGGGATTTAGCTCAGTGGTTAGAGTGCTTACCTAGGAAGCGCAAGGCCCTGGGTTCGGTCCCCAGCTGGGGGTGGGGGGGAGAAAAAAAAAAAAAACAACCCAAGACACACACTGTCAGAGAATGCTCAACCTAGTCTATGGAAACCCTACCTACACACATACCTCATCACAGCTAGACTTGGTAAATCTCTACTTCTGTATACCACACTAAAGGAAAACTAAGAACCAAATTAAAGAGCTGACAGTGCACAGGCTTTCTATGTTAAGACACATATGCCAGCACCGTATAAAGAGAGGACACCTTGGGGTAAAAGATTTTACAGTAATTCAAATGTCTAGATCAGACTCAACTCTCTACTCCTAGGCCTTCCTACTTTGCCAAAGCACATTACTAGCATTCAAAATCCTCAGTGCTAGCTCAGAGATAAAGGGAGTTTTATTCTCACCACCACTACCACCCCAAAGTCTTTAGAATCACTTAACTCCAGGGACTAGATCCTGGTCACTAGAGCAACCTCAAGAATCCAATCTTCATAAAACTTCCAAGCTAAATAATCTATCTGAGCATTTAAATAAAATTGCAAAATATATTAGTTGACAAATTTGTCCAAGTTGGACTCCAGTTCCCTTTTGACACATACCAAATTTCCTTCAAATAACTTCTGCCATCTAGACATGATCTGCCAGTCTAGTAGAGACCAGATAACAAAATTGAAACCATGTGCTAAAACCAGTAATTTATCTCAATATTTAACTCAAAAGGAAAAAGCGAAAGTTGTAATTTTCTCCCCTGTAATAATGTCCATTTTTGCTGATCGGTGATGAACTTAAAAAAAAAAAATTCTACTGGCAGTTAATGTAGAGATCAAGTGATTTTACATAGCTAAATGATTCTGCTCCAACCTACACAAACAGGGGTACCAGAAAAGGAGGAGGAAAAAACAGCCATCAGGGCCTCTCCCTCCCCAGTACCTATTATACACGCCAGGGGAAAGAAAATTCTAGTGTAAAGAAATAAAACATCTCGCACAAAGCTCTATTTCAATACAATACCCTTGTTGGAACAATCCAACCGGTGCTCCAGACCCGAATTTGCTTACTAGATAAAAAGTTTGCTCATTCAAAGATACTTTTTAAAAATCTAAATTCAGTCCTTATGAAAAACCTAAGAACTCCTGCATTATCCTGCATTACTGACAATTTTGCCCACAAACTGACCCATAACCTACCTGTACGGATGGGAAAATTCAAATTTAAAGGCCAATAAAAGTAGAATCCTTTATTACCTATATAGCAATCTCCGTTTATTGCATTAGTCCTCAAGATATCTGCAGCCTGAGGATTACATCAACAGACAGGATTTACTAAAAATTACAACTTCCACGAAGACACATTTAGGTTTTCTAAGTTGCAAAAAAACATGCTACAGATTGTCGATTGAAATTTCCCCACTATTTTAAACGGAAAAACCATTTTCTTAAAAGGAGACAGGAACCGCAAACAAAACTCCGATCCACTTTGCAATTACCAAGTCGATTTAAGTTTTAGGAGCCTTTAAAAAACACGCTCCTAAGGATTTCAGAGCATTAGCCTCAGTCGAATGACTGGCAGAGCGTCTGTCAAGCGCTCAAGAAGTGGGGTCCCACTCGTCTAGTTCTCCTTGGTCAGAGAATGAGGGTGAACTGAGACACCACTGGAAAGCATTTATAAAGGGGTGGGGGAAAACCTCCGGGTCTTGCAAACCCTTCCCTTGCTGTGGACCGCCAACAGCCCGAACCCCAGAAAAGGGACAACCAGCCCTGGGAGGCCAGCAGGACCTCCAGCCCAGTTAACCAGGAAGGGAGGATCTCACCTTGCTGCGATCCTCCTCCTGCTGCTCCAGTAACTCGGGAACCGCGGCCATGGCGACGCGGGCCTCGAGCAGGGGCCGTCTGGCTGTGCGAGGAAAGAAGAGGCTGGGCCGCCGCCGGGGCGCCTTTCAGGGGCGGCCGCGGCCCCGCCTCCGCCGGCCTCCCTGCCGGACGGCGGCTGGAGGCCGCTGGACTCCGCCACCATCCCAGCAGCCCCGGGCGCAGGCCAGTAGCACGCCACGTGCTCCCCCAGAGCGGCCTCCCCCGTCCCCGCTCCGTCCATCTTGGAGCCGGGCAAAGAAGCAACGCGGGGCCTACCCTCGCTCCGTGCCACGCGGACACCAGCACTGTAGGGCCGGGACGGGGACGCAGGGTCCGAACCCTCTCCCAGCGAGGCACGCCTCGAGAAAGAGCGCGCACAGCGGCAAGCGGAATTTATTGCTCAGCCAGAGTCCAAGATGGCGACCGGCGGTGACGTACGCAAGATCTCGTGAGAGCGAAAACGCGCGGCTTGACGGTGCCCACGCTTCTGCTTCAGAGGAAGAGCGCCTCTCGGGTGAGACGTGAACGCCGCGGTGCATGCTGGGGCCGCCTCGCTTTGGGAAAGCGCGGGACTGATAAAAGTACGGGTCCCGAGAGGTTGTTTGCGGTGTGGGTGTAAAAGCATGGTGGCATCTCAGGTACAAATAGAACCCTGCAGCAGGCCGAGCTTGTATTTAAATAGTCTCTTTTCTGTCCAAATTCCCGCACGAAGAGCCACGGTTGTTCTGTCCCAGCCATGGGAGAAACCTGCAGAGAGATCAACTTTCCGGAATCAATGGTGATGGGCCTTACAGACACCTGCGACACGGGGTCACAGAAGCACCCATTTTAAAGAGTGTGAGGAATAGATGAGAGATGCCCATTCAGAATATTTAGTAAAGAGTTTGGTATATAGATATTGGTAAACTGTTAATTGAGACTTGTGAGTTTTGTTTGGGGGGGTTTTGTAGTTGCTTTGTTTCTACAGACAAAGCCAAGCTAACCTTAAGACTCAAATTCATACTGCCTCAGCCTCCCAAGTACTAAATTTCCTGGCCTATGCCTCCAGGTCTTGTCACGTATATTTAGATGAAAGATTTAGGGTATCACGTCCAAAACAGCCAACACATTAACGTTTAACAAATGCTGCTGGGGTTGGGGATTTAGCTCAGTGGTAGAGCGCTTGCCTAGCAAACGCAAGGCCCTGGGTTCGATCCCCAGCTCCGAAAAAAAAAAAAAAGAAAGAAAGAAACAAATGCTGCTGCTTCTGATTTTGATGAATCTTTCTTGGGAATGAATTTTTTGTATTTTGAAATGTCAAAAGTTTAGTGTCTGCACTTTAAATGTTTGTTTTTGTGTGGTTTTCAATTTGATGGTTCTGATATATCAAACGTCTTAAACCTAACTCCACCTCTTTTTTTTTTTTTTTTTTTAGATAAGAACAGCACACTTTTAAACAGTACAGACTAGAGAAAAGTAAGAGGGGCGAAGTCTAAAAATGAAACCGCTTCTGCCCATCTGCAGGCTGCTTAGACTTTTAAACAGATTTCCTGTAAAACCAAGCCCTCCTGTGAGTTTCTCCACTTCCTCTTATTTGTGTAGCCAAAAGAAAAAAAGCTCTTACGAAGCAGTAGACCAAGCAAAGTACTGTCGTTTAGTACGTTCTGTCTTGTCCAGAGGCCCAGTCCAGACTCCAGAGTCATTGTTCAAGGAAGATGATGTACTCTATGGTCCTGTGAGTAAGTGTAAAGTTCCAGAGCAAGAGCAGCAGGCAAGAGTTCCACAACACTGGTTTCCTATCTTCAATGAAGAGAAAAACGGGAAACCACACACAAATGGTTCTTCAAGTCCTTTGAAGATCCCTTTGCAAAGAAACATGATACCCAGTGTGACCCGCATCCTTCAGCATACCATGCCATCTGAACAGAGTTTCTTTTTGGAGAGGTGGAAACAGCGGATGGTTCTGGAGCTGGGAGAAGATGGATTTGCAGAATATACTTCAAGTAATTCTCTTACTTCTGGTTATATGTGGTCATGGGTTTTTAGGAGATGAGTGCGCCTGCCAAAAGAATGGGGCTTTAAAAAAAAAAAAACTCACTGAGGAAGTACTTTCAAATAGCATTAAACAGCATTTCATGTCTGCCAACTTGCTCAGTCCTCCTCATGGATACCGTTGACTGTAGTGTACATTTAAAGAAATGGAAATACAGAGATCAATTTATTTGACAAACTCACATAATTTATAAACAACCTATCAACTCTTTTCCATCTCTTGACAAAAGTCTAGTTTTTAAAGTTTTTTTGCTCAGAATTTAATAATTACCCATTGTTCTACTAATCAATATCAATTGCTAGCCACAATCCATAACACTCCCTGCTTATATTTTGGTAAATTAAACTGATCAAATGTTCTTGACTAGAAACTGGTTAAATAACCTTCAACTTTCAACTCTCTTATTTTTAAAAGTTTTACCAGTTCTTACTGGTACAGTGTGTTTTGATCATATTGGCAGTCCAACAGCCCTTTCACAGGGTCCCCTAAGACCATTGGAGAATTTGCATTACGATTCATAACAGTGGCAAAGTTAGAGTTATAAAGTAGCAATGAAAATAATTTCATGGTTGGGGTCACTACAACATGAGGTGTATTAAATTAGTCTCTGCTTTCCTTTTTAGTTTTTTGAGATAGGGTTTCTCTTTGTTGCCCTGGCTGTCCTAGAACTCTATAAACGAGGATGGACTCTGAGAGATCTGCCTGCCTCTGTTCCTGAGTACATGGGGTCCTCAAATCTAGATGTTCATAGTTACATACATGTGAAGAATCTAGCCAGGATGGCTCTGTAGCTGGGAATTAAATTGCATGGCAGCAGGTGAAGTAATTTTTTATTACTTGATAGCGCTCAGCCTTGTGTATGCTAGGCACATACGTACTCTGCTACTTAACTACCCCTTCCTATTTTTAACAAGTTTTTGTCTTCTGATTCATTAAGTAGTCTGTAGGCTAACATGCATCTCTAAATTTTCATTCCAGCAGGGTTAAATTTCTGTTAAGCCTTTCACATGCAGATAATTTCAACAGGGCTAAGAATATAGGAAGTAGAACAATTTTCCTCCTAACTTGAATCCCATTTAATTCCCAAGTAACTTTCCAGAAGCAGTTTTAATTTTTGCTAATGTAGAACTGACCTTTCAAGTGTTTGTAAATTTGGCAAACATAATATGGTTTTATATTACCCCATTCGGATGAGATTGGTTTCCTCTTTCCTATGGGTTTGTCTGCAAGCCTGTGCTTGTATGTGTGTCTAGATAATGCTCCCGCAGCTTAACTCCTTGAGCTGCTAGGCGACCTGAGCCAGAGTGCCTGTGCTTTGGGTAAACTAACAGGACAGCCAAGGCTGCTGGAGGAGCCACATTCATCACCTTGCTGAGCTGTTTGACAACTGAGTAATGTTTGACAGTACCAAGGCCACTACCTAGCCTAACACTGCCCTCGTCCTCTCTGCTATACAGCATTTCTTGTGTTTATTGAGTGTGTTTAGGTTTCCTTAAAGAATGTAAGGAGGCCTAAGGAGATGGCTTAGTTGGTTAAGTGAGTACCTCACCAACATTGTCATTGCAGTCTTGGTCAGGGCTCCATTAAGGCCTACTAAGTGAAACTTACTTGCTTCTGCTCAAGAGAATGACCTCTTCCCTCCAGCTTGAGTGGAGATCTAATATTACAGCCAAAACACTAAGAGTTGGTCCAGTTGAGCTGCCTGAGACTGCTCCTCGGGAAGGTATAGTCACCTAACTACTTAAGAGATGAGAGAAATAAGTATCCCTTTAATGAAATGATCTGCTTTTCCTTCCCAGAAGCCCAAGGGCTCCTCAGAATTAGGATTGAAGCAGCATAAGGCTTTGTTAGGTCTGACACCCTTCAGAGTCCTGACTAAAGGCATAAATTTCCCTTTTTTTTTTTTTTTAAACTTGTTTTTTGGTCTGTTTTGGACTCTGACTATAGCCTATGTAAGTTTTTTTCTGGTACTTTTGGCCTTTTCACTCTTTCCACATGTCTGCTTGCCAAACCTCCATGGCTGTCTCAGAAAGAAATGTCTGTCCCTCCCTCTTCCTCTCCATCTTCTCCTCTGGCCAGCGGCCAAGATTTAGAACTTGGGTACAGGAGAGATAGATGTTCAGTGTTTTAGAGCGTGTGTTGCTCTTCCAGAGGACCCAGGTTGGATTCCCAGCACCCATGTGGCTCACAACCATCAGTAACCCGTCCCAGGGGTTCTGATGTCCTCTTCTGGTCTACTTGGGCAACAGTACACACAAGTGGTACACGGATATAAATTTAGACAAAATACTCTTACACACTTAAAAAAAAAATACAGCCTTCCTGTCCTATGCTTTTTCTTCTAAACTCAAAAAAAAATTTTTTTTTCTTTTCTTTTTTTCGGAGCTGGGGACCGAACCCAGGGCCTTGTGCTTGCTAGGCAAGCGCTCTACCACTGAGCTAAATCCCCAACCCCAAAAAAAGTTTTTTTAAAAGATTAGCCAGGGCATAGTGGTGCAGACCTTTGATCCCGGCACTCAGGAAGCAGAGTTCTCTGTGAGTTCAAAACCAACCCAGTCTACATAGTGAGTTTTAGGAAAGCCAGAACTACATAATGAGAGAGGCCTCAAAAAAAAAAAAAAAAAATTTACATTCTTGGGTTTCACAGGAAACTGAATGTTGCTGGGCATAGTTGTCCATACCAGCACATAAGGCTTAATTTAAGTAAGAGGATCTCATGTTCAAGGCTAACCTATAATCCAAACAAAACCCTGCCTACAAAATAAAAAAAAAGATGAAATTTTATGTCTAAGGGGTTTCCAATTAAAGATAATTTTGTATAATTTAAGTTATATTCTATATAATATTTAGTACTCAGTTTTAAATTTTGGTTTGGTTTTGGTTGGTTCAGTTTTTATTTTTCCTTGATTTTCTTCTTAGATGTGTTTTTACAAGGCAAACAGTTCCATGAAGCCTTGGAAAGCATACTTTCACCCCAGGAGAACTTAAAAGGGGGAGAGGAGCACCCCCAGTGTGGCTACATCAAAAGCGTCCAGCATATTCTGAAAGAAATCGGTAGTGTTCAAGCTCTGGAAAGTGCTGTCCAACATGAAGCCTTGCAGTACGTGGGGCTACTGGACTGTGTGGCTGAGTACCAGTAAGTACAGGCACTTCCTCCACCGTGGGGGGTGCAGGGATATCTGTGGGGTGGTTTCTCCTAACTCCTGCTTCAAGGCATGCCTAAGGAATTGTGGCCTCCATCTTTTTAAGGCAAAAATGTGAGAACAGAGCAGGAGGTAGGAGAGACATATGGAGGAAAGCCGCCTACTCTGTGCCAATACGGAAATCAAAGGGACCAGAGGTGCAGCTTATCTGCCAGCCTGTCCTTTTCTTGTCTAAGACCTGATGTGATTCCTGAATGCTGTTCTCTAGTTCCTCTTTGTTCACTGTTGTGTTTTGGCTTTCTTCTCCCCACCTCCCTGCCTTTTTCCTGTTTTCCCAAAGATTGTACAGTAATCTGTTGGCCCTGAGCATCAGCTCTCTTCCTGGCTTCCAGGCAGTGGCTGATATGATAAGGACTCTGAACCAAAGCCTCCTGTGGCTTCTAAGATGCAGCTACTATTGTTCGTCCTAGTCACCCCAGATCCCGAGAGTTGCTATCGTCTGCAGATACTCCATTCCAGACAAAGCATGTGAGCAATAACAGGATGTGGGGGAAGACTGCGGAATCTGTGACATTTGAACCTCTGGTTGGTAGTAAGATTTTCGAGACCACAGTCTCACTATGTAACTCTGACTGTCCTGGAACTCACTACATAGACCAGGCTGGCCTCAAATTCCCAGAGATCCACCTGCCACTGCCACCCAAGTGCTGGGATTAAAGGCATGTGCCACATGCCTAGTTCTGAACTTAACTTTTGTGGATGCCCATGTACTGAGGTCATTTCTGAGGTCAGTGGTTGGCTGAACCTCCCAAGGAGCAGCCACACCAGGGGTTCCTGTCAGCCAGCACCTCTTGGCAACAGCAACAGTGTTGGGGTTTGGTGTCTGCAGACAGAATGGACCCCCAGGTGGGATGGTCCCTGGATGGCCCCTTCTCAGTCCCCACTTCATTTTGTCCCTGTTCTTCCCTTGGTTAAAAACCAAAGAGATTGGTGTATGGCCCCATCCCTTGAACAGGGACCGTGCCTATCTACTGGGGGTGGTCTCTACAGGTTCTATCTCCCCTTCTCTGCTAAAAGCGTCCCAGTTGGGTCCTGGGAGCCTCTTGTTTCCCTGGTGTTTGGGACCTTCCAGTGGCTATCCCCATTTCCTCATCCCCCTGATACATGTTTTTATTTGATTTCCTGACTCTCTGTATCCCTCTCTTGTCCCCTCCAGTACCTGATCCTGCCCCCCTTATCTCCTCTCCCTCCCCCCTCCTCTCCCCCGCCTCAGCCTCCCCCTCCCTCTTCCTCCTGCCAACACTTTTTAGTTTTTTTAAAGACAGGGTCACACTGCATAGCCTTGGCTGGCCTAGAACTCACTGTGCATATCAGACTGACCTCAAAATCATGGAGATATGCCAGCTTCTGCCTCCCGAGTGCCTGGATTAAAGGCTTACACCACCAAGCCTGGCTATACACTCTGATCTTCTAAATATATAAAGTTAGTGGGTGGGGTTGGGGATTTAGCTCAGTGGTAGAGCGCTTGCTAGGCCTAGCAAGCGCAAGGCCCTGGGTTCGGTCCCCAGCTCCGAAAAAAAGAAAAGAAAAATAAATAAATAAATAAAGTTAGTGTATATAGCGTCATGAGAATGGGTAGAGTCTGAGTACATATAAACCTTTAGTCAAGGGTCCAGATTTCCTTACTTATATGTCTGCATATCATAGGTTCCTGCTGATGGAACTCAGCTTCTGTGTTGAAGCCATAACATGCATCAGTCCATAAGGAGTTCTTGACTACTGAGATATTCTGCTTCCAAAAAATTACCCAAAACCATGAGCAGTGTAATCTCTCTCAGTTACTGTTAGCTTCAAAGGAGTCACAAGGAATAAAGAGAATTGTTTGAACCAACAATGTGCTTCCTGCCCCTCCTGAGTACCTTGTGTGTAGTGGATTCTCTGTTGCTCAGCCACACTCAGTCCCATCTGTCCTGGCTTTTCTCCTAAGGCAAGAGCCCACTCTAGCCCAGGCTGGCTTTGAGCTCATGGTTATTGTCCTGCCTCCACATCCTAGCTGCTAGATTATAGGCATGAAGACTGCGCCTGCCATGCTTTCTAACCGTGAGAGGTAAAGCCTATTTTGGAAAGTGGGAGGAACCAGAACTAAAATACATAAGACAAGAGTTAACTTATGAGTTTTTCTGTTTCAGAGGATTTTTAAATTACATACATGCATACATCTATCTATTCATTTATTGGGTGTCTACGTGTGTACATATGTGTAGATTCTCACACCATGGTTTGCAAGTAGAGATTGGAGAACAACCTTGGGAGTTTGCATGTGAGTCCCAGGCACTGTGCTTGGGTTGTCAGGCTTGGCAGCATGGTGCCTTTACCTGTGGAGCCATCTTGCTGACCCGAGTTTTTCAATTTGAACTCTTACAAAGAAGTCCTCTGGATTCTCCTTAGGGGCAAGCTGTGTGTGATCGATTGGAAGACATCAGAAAAACCAAAACCTTTCATTCGAAATACATATGACAACCCACTACAAGTTGTGGCATACATGGGTGCTGTGAACCATGATGCCAACTACAGTTTTCAGGTCAGAACACTGAGCTCCTGCATGCTAAGCTTGTTTTGGTGCTTTGGGTTTTACTCTGATTTAAAGCACGGCTTACTGCTCTTTAGCCTTCTCTCACTACAGAGCACTGTCCTCCCTGAGCTGTGCTGCTGTTAGGTTTTTGTTTCTGCCTTGTTTTGTTGCTTAATGACACAGCCCATTCTTCAGTGTTTATCTGCCATCTTTGTGCTCTCTCTCCTGTGTCCTGGTGCAGTCTTTAACCAGCTCATCTTAGAAATGGATTTGCAAATACTGCTATAGCATGCTTAACACTGGCTAATTTGCCCTGGAACGAGAGGAAATACTGGAACTGTACTGTGTTTCTTTCTAGGTTCAATGTGGATTAATTGTGGTGGCCTATAAGGACGGGTCCCCTGCCCACCCTCATTTCATGGATGAAGAGCTCTGTTCCAAGTATTGGGCCAAGTGGCTTCTTCGACTAGAAGAATACACAGAAAAGCAGAAGAACCAGAGCATTCCAAAGCCAGAGTAGAGCCAGGATGACTTGGAAATGATGAGCATGCCCCTCTGTTTGGGAGATGCACTGCTGCCCACCGAGTTTTTAGAGAGGAGCACCAAGAATCTGAGGTTTACACTAACACAAGCTGAAGGTGTAGTGAGTTGGGACGTACCTACTAAGAAGCCAGAAAGTCTGGAGGTCAGCCCTTGACTCACCAGCTGCACGACCTCTGGCTGTTTCTTACCTGAGAGGAGGGCACTCAGATTGGCAGCTGCCCAGGGACTCCTGGACTCCCTTGCAGAACTTTCGTGTCCCTGGAAGGATGCCCAGTCTTTGAACTGAGATCAGAAGGCCAATGAAGCATCATGTGCCACTAGTGTTCCTGGGTTCTCAGGGATGGGAGGGTCCTGCACCCCCAGGGTGTACAGAGGGAAAGCAAGCACATCAGGGATCACCACTGCAGTTTCCTATGTGTTTTATATACTGGGACTCTGTGTCTAAGGGGAAATGTCTTAAATTCATTGGTATTGTTATTTGGCCTGAGGAAAGCTGGCTGCCAAGAGAGCTGGGGCACTCACCACATCACTGGCTGGGTCCCTTTCCTTACCAGAGAAGCCCCAGCAGTAGGAAGCCTGAGTGTGGAAGTCACCACCATTAAAGTTTGGGTATCTGTTTCTGGTGTCAGCAGGCCATGCACTACAAAAAATACTGTTGTGGAACTTTTTCACCGAGGAACACTGATATAACCCATTGGTTTTTTCTGTGTTTGATAGGTAATAAAAACCATTGGCTGTTCTTGGGTTTGGGAGAGGGTTTTCTATTGTATAAAGTAAATCTAGTAGCATTTAAGTTACAGCTACTGACTTAAGATTGTAAGTCTACAATCACATTCAGTTTTCATTAGTTATTAAAAATATCAAAGCTGTTTAACTGACTCAGCAGTTCATGCTTCCTCGTCTTTCAGCGGACTAGAGTTTTGTCCCAGTGCGTGTGTCTGACAGCTCATAACTGTCTATAATGCCAGGTCCAGGGGATCCAGCACCCTCTTCTGGACTCTGAAGACACCTGTACTCATATGGACAGACAGACAGACTCATGAATAACAAGCTTTTTCCCTGACTTCTCTCATCTTCAATTATTTTCTCACATATTACACTCCAACCACAGTTTCCCATCCCTCCTTTCCTCCCAGTCCCCCCTCCCACCTCCTTTCTCCCTCAGGTCCACTCCTCAGTTTCCCTTCAGAAAGGGCTGGCCTCCCAGAGACATCAACCAAACATGTCATATCAAGTTCCAATAAGACTAGGCACCTCCCCTCATAATAAGGCTGGAGGAGGCGACCCAATAGGAGGAAAGGGCCCCAAAAGCAGGCAAGAGAGTCAGAGACACCCCTGCTACCACTGTTAGGGGGTCTTACAAGAAGACTGAGTTACACAACCATAAACATGCAGGAGACCTAGTAGGGGTACAGGCTCCCTGATTGTCCATTCTGTCTCTGTGAGCCTCTATGAGTCCTGGTTAGTTGATTCTCTGGGCTGTTTTGTGGTGTTCATGGCCCCTCTGGCTCCTACCATAGTCTCTCCCCCTCTTCTACAGTATGCTTCGAGCAATAATGAGCTTATTTAAAAGAAAAAGTAATAAAGTGTTGTATTTGTTTTTTTTTTTTTTACTATTTTTTTTTCTTTTTTTCGGAGCTGGGGACCGAACCCAGGGCCTTGCGGTTGCTAGGCAAGCGCTCTACCACTGAGCCAAATCCCCAATCCTTGTCTTTTTTTTTTTTTTTTTTTTGGTTCTTTTTTTTTGGAGCTGGGGACCGAACCCAGGGCCTTGCGCTTCCCAGGCAAGCGCTCTACCACTGAGCTAAATCCCCAACCCCTGCAATCCTTGTTTTTATTTAAATGCTTATAGGATAATTTCATGGACCTGAAAATTGTTTGGACTTTATTTTTTTAATTTTGTAATTATATTTATGTACAGAAAACTTAGTGTACATTTAACCCAGTTTAGTGGAGAGTTCTGTAGACTTTCCCTTCTCCAGCTTGGTAATTTGAGCCACAGACCTAGGACCCAGAATGTTGCCTCCCCAGTGGCAGGGGATCTCATCTTATTTGTCATAATTGGTCCTAATAGCTTCCACCAGCTTAGCCCGAGCACCCTTGTCTTCCCAGTTAACCTGTGTGAAGGCAACAGTGGTGCATGTCTTCCTGTGGACCAGGCAACTTGGACCTGTTTCTTGAAGACAGCAGGGGCAGGGCCACCTTCTCCCTTTGGCCTTCTTTCCTTGGGGGCATCTTGCTCGGCTGGAGGAGAGAGCTGGACTTGATTTTCACTTGCTTAAATATTTCCTGTGGTGCTGGGGATCAAACCCTTGGCACATGCTTTGTGTCTGATCATTGCACTTTTTTTTTTCTTTTTTTTTTTTTCGGAACTGGGGACTGAACCCAGGGCCTTGTGCTTGTGAGGCAAGCCCTCTACCACTGAGCTAAATCCCCAACCCCTTGATCATTGCACTTTGATTTTAAATCCAAAATCTTATCGCAGACCCAGTAGTTTGCTGAGTTTTATGCATCGAAGAAGGCGTCCTAAGTGAATTCAACCATAGTTAACCTGACAGTCAGCAGGATGTAGATAGAGAGATCTATCTACAGGGTTCTCTAGAGGAAGTGAGACAAGAAAATGTATTAGAAGATTTCCTGGGGGGTTGGGGATTTAGCTCAGTGGTAGAGCGCTTACCTAGGAAGCGCAAGGCCCTGGGTTCGGTCCCCAGCTCCGAAAAAAAGAACCAAAAAAAAAAAAAAAGAAGAAGATTTCCTGGATTGACTTAAATCCAGGGCTCGGTAGCCCAACAGAGATCCATGCGAGAGGGCCAGAGGGCACAGTAGCTGCTCACTCAAAAGCTGACGCCTCCACGGTTCCTGTCAGAGCTGACAGTCTCAGTGCTCCCTGGAAAGTTCTGGTGTTGAGTCCCGGTTTGAAGGCCAGCTAGGAAAATGGTAGTGCTGGTAATTAGTACTGTGAGAGCACAACTCCAGGCAGGCTTCCTTCCGTACAGGCCGCAGCTTATCCACAGTACTGATAACTTGTACCACACCAGTCACCATCTCAATCTCACAGGAGGGAAATAGACCTTTTAAAGACTTTTTTCTTTAATTTTTATTTATCTGATGGACGTATGTCTCTGAGAGTATATGCCGTAGGTTTGCAGAGGCCAGAAGAGGACATCAGATCCCCTGGACCTGCAATTACAGGCAGCAGGAGTTACCAGACATGTGTGCTGGAAGCCAAACTCTGGTCCTCTGAAAGCAGGAAGCATTTAACCACTGAATCATCTCTCTAGCCCCAAAATACACATTTTTAGGAGACAAGGAGAGGGGCTGGAGAGTGCTTGTTGGTTAAGAGCAGTGGCTGCCCTTCAGGAGGACCCAGGGTTGCTTCCCAGCACACGCTTGGCACCTAACCTTAATCTAACTCCAGTTTTAGGGAGTCTGAGGCACTTTTCTGGCCTCTCAGGGCACCTGCACGCACATGTATATACCCACGCACAAAAGCATAACTTTTTTTTTAATTTTTTAATCTGCTGGGTGGTGGTGGTGGTGCAAGTCTTTAAGCCCAGCGCTCAGAGAAAGCAGGCAGATCTCCGTGTCTTCAAGGCCAGCCTGGTCTACAGAGGGAGTTCCAGGACAGCCAGGGCTCTAGCATATAGGGAAATCCCATCTTGAAAAACAGACACCATGGCACATAGTACCACCTGATAGAGTCCCTGCTGCTCTGAAGACTGAGGCTCTTGAACCCAAAAGGTGGGGGCCAGCCTGGGAAACAGTGAGATGCTCAAGAAGAAGCGATCACTATTAAAGGCGTAGAACAATAAAGCCAAACTTGAATAACTAATATTACAAATTTTTTGATGCCTCCTTTCCCTCTAAATCAGTGGTTCTCAAGCCTCCTAGTGCTGCATCTCTTAACACAGCTCCTCATATGTGGTGAGCCCCAAACATAAAATTATTATTATTTTTTTTTGGTTCTTTTTTTCGGAGCTGGGGACCGAACCCAGGGCCTTGCGCTTCCTAGGCAAGCGCTCTACCACTGAGCTAAATCCCCAACCCCATAAAATTATTTTGTTGCTACTTCATGACTAATTTTGCTACTATTATGAATTGTAATGTAAATGTCTGAGATGTAGGATATCAAATAGGTGGCCCCAAAGAGGTCACAACCCACCAGTTGAGAACTACTAATCTAAAAATAGCATATATTAAAATCCAGTAAAATAGGTTTTAATTTTTAATGATTCATTTATTTTTATTTTATGTACATTGGTGTTCTGCCTGCTTGTATGTATGTGTGAAGGTGTCAGATCCCCTGGAACGGAGTTGCAGACAGTTGTAAGCTGTCATTTAGATACTGTCAGCTTACGACAATTTTCAAAAGGAAAACAAGTCCCAGGACCCACATGGAGAGCCAATGCTACAAAGTTGTCCTTCTGTGTGTGCCATTTCGTCTGTGCATCCACACATATACAACACAGTTGTTGTTGTAAAAATATAAAAAATAAAAGGCTGTCTTTTATCTCCCACTAGGTCCGGCACCGCGGTGCCCCAAGATATCTGCTGGATATCTTAAGTCTCAGTCAGCAAAGCCTCTCACCTACTTTGCTCCATCCCATATCACACTGCCAAAGGCCTCTCTCTGAGCCTGCCAGCACTCTCTCTACCTATCTTGTTCCCAAGGCAGGTTTCCATGCCAGAAACACACATCCCAACTCCATTGTGGCCCAGTGTTTCTAGCTGCCCCACACTTTCTTTCACTTAAATTGTGACATGAAAGACCATACAGGGGTTGGGGATTTAGCTCAGTGGTAGAGCGCTTGCCTAGGAAGCGCAAGGCCCTCGGTTCAGTCCCCAGCTCCGAAAAAAAAAAAAAAAAAAAAAAAGACCATACAACACAATAACTTCTAATCCAATTGGTAAGATATAATTGCCCACCTAAACATACAAAGGCCGGTACACATCCATCCCTTTTTTCTTTTTTCTTTTTTTCAGAGCTGGGGACCGAACCCAGGGCCTTGTGCTCGCTAGGCAAGCGCTCTACCGCTGAGCTAAATCCCCAACCCCCACATCCATCCTTTAAGAACATTCATAACAACCTGTAAAGGTACAGCGTGGAATCTTAGCATCAGCCTCCATGTTGCCCTGCAGCTACTCTCTCTCTCCTCCTCTAATCCTCCTTTTTGTTCCAGTCTCCTCATCTTCCCTCAAACTTTTCTCCCTCCCATCCTTCCTTCTCGTCCAATGACAGGCCTCCTTCTATCTTGTACCTGCCTCACCTGTGACACCATCCCACACACAGTGTTTTAAAAGATAGCACGTTTTTCTTTAAAACTTTCACAAGTGTGGAATGGTAATACACACCTGCAATTGTAATCCTCAGGAAACTGAAACAGGAGGATTGCCATGACTCAACTCGTTATGGCTATATAGAATATTCAAAGTAAGGCTGGGCTGGCTGTACAGGGAGACCAGACCCTGTCTCAAAATAACATAAAACTGGAGAGAAGGCCAGCTCCAAGCAATGGCGGCTACGATGTCTGAACCTCGGCGTGTGGGCTTTGTGGGTGTAGTTTGCATGATGGAGGCCATTGCCCAAGACCTCAGCCGCGCAGGCAAAGTAGAAGCTAATCAAGTGCTGGCCAGTGCACAAGAACCTCTGCCACTTAAGGGCTCTGGGTTGTCACTCCAACCACGAGGTGCTGCAAAACTGCCCACTTGTCATCTTTGCCACCAAACCCCAAGTCCTGCCAGCCGTTCTGGCAGAAGTGGCCCCTGTAGTCACCACTGAGCACATCATCGTACCTGTGGATGCTGGGATCTCTCTGAGCTCTATGGAGGAGCTATTTCCCCCACCCCCAAACACAAGTATTGCGAGTCTCTCTCAATCTACCCTGCGTAGTTCAGGAGGGGGCTATAGTGATAACACGGGGCCACCATGTTGGGAATGATGACGCTAGGCTCCTATAGAACTTGATGGAAACCTGTGGGCAATTCGTAGCGGTTCCTGAGTCTTACCTAGATAAGACTACTTCAGAGGCAGTGGTGTGGCCCTCACTGAAGGTGCCGTCAATGGGCATGCCCAGTGGCCTGGCCCACCGCATTGCTGCTCGGATCCTGCTGGGGGCAGCCAAAATGCTGCAGCAGGAAGGGAAGCACCCAGCCCAGCTGCGGACAGATGTGCTGGATACACCATCCACCGGCTTCACACCCTAGATCAAGGCGGTTTTCAAGCAGCTACCTTGAGTGCTGTGGAAGCAGCTACCTGCCTGGCAAAGTAGCTCAGCAAGAAGTCAGGCAGGCCTCAGACTACAGGCTCCTCCCCTAGCTGCAGGCTCTGCGGTGAGAATAGCCCTTGGGTGTTGTGGTGGGTGGAACAGCCAACAACTTCAGTCAAGGAAGGAAAGGGGAGAGTCACTTGACTCTTTTTTTCTTTTTTTTTTTCTTTTTTTTCTTTTTTTCGGAGCTGAGGACCGAACCCAGGGCCTTGCGCTTGCTAGGCAAGTGCTCTACCGCTGAGCTAAATCCCCAACCCCGAGTCACTTGACTCTTATCTGAGATTCCAGATCCTCCCTTCTGCACCTCCTAGCCAGTTACAATTGTGTCCTCCTTGCCTGTAGCCTCATGGTCTCACAGATATCATCCCCCATGCTGGCATGAGACATTTCGATGGTTGTGGCTGCTTTGGGATCACCCACACTCCTGTAAGCAACACCCCATCCATATTCTTTAAGCCCAATAAACTCATTGGTTCCCTTAAAAAAATAATAACTTAAAACTTTAGTATCTACAACATTTTAGGGGCTGAAGGGATGGCACAGTGGTTAGGGCACTTTGCTCCTCTTCCAGAGACCTAAGTTTGGTTTCCTGGACCCCACATGGTGTTTCACAATCACCTGTAACACCAGTTCTGGGGGATCTGATGCCCTCTTCTGAGCTCCACGGGCATCAAGCACACATGTGGTGTACATACAAATGTGCAGGCCAAACACATAGAAAAATATAATAAAAATATAAAGATTTTTTATTTAATCGTGTGCGCGCGCGCGCGCACACACACACACACACACACACACACACACACACACACACACACGTGCACTCAAGTCACGCACTTGCACCCACAGGAGTGTACTGAGACTAGAAAAGGATGCCTTGAATCTGAAGTTGTAGGCGGTTGTAAACCCAGTGTGGGTTCTGAACCTGGGTCCTCTACAAGAGCAGAAAGTGACTTTAACCACTGAGCCATCTCGCCAGCCCCACTTCTGGGACTCTTATTTAACTTGGGTTGTCTGGTTGAAAGCAAGTGTCTTTGCTCATTGAGCTATCTCGGCTTCCTTACAGGAATACAAGAATGCTGCTTTTGGAGTCCTCAGCTTTCGAGACAAAGTTCACTGTATTCCCTTTTCCAATGTAATTCAGGGTTGGTGACACAGCTCAATAGTAGAGCATTTACCCAGCCTCTAAAGACTTGGTCCCCAGCACGATGAAAACAACCTGATGTAACTCTACTCATTCTTAGTCATTTCGTTAGGGGAGGCACTGAATAAAAAACAAGCTTAATTAAGCACAAAATCACTTCTCCCCCACTGCAGACCTGACCCCTCCATGGCAGCCATTAGCCCGTGATGGTCTGAGAACATTAACCTCTATGAAGCTATTTTAAATTGTAGGGAAACTTGTCAGCACATGACCCTGTGGTTTTATGTGTTGACCTTGGCAGATACAGGAAGAGGGTTGGTTAGTGAGACTGTTTCTAGGTAACCAATTTGCCTACCCGCTGTAAGAGGCACTAGAAGGGGGTAATTTGTTCTAACCGCTGCTGTTTTCCACCTGGGCAATTAACATTTGATTACAGCTTACCCTGCCCTCCCCAAGACACAGTAAGGTGAAGCAAGGAACACCCAAATGTCTACTTAAAAAAGAAAAAAAAAGGGGGGGGATTTAGCTCAATGGTAGAGCACTTGTCTAGGAAGCGCAAGGCCCTGGATTCAGTCCCCAGCTCCGAAAAAAAGAAAAGAAAAAAAAAAAACAAACAACAACAAAAAAACCCTTAAGGTGCTAAGAGCTGGTACCTACAGGAAACCATTCTAAAGCAGTCGACCCTAAGTATAGGGCAGAACTGACTTCTTTCTGCCCTGCTCCCGACGCATCCGATAAATATTAAACGACATTCTGAGTTGGTTCTCCCATTTGCTTAAGAGCTGTCTTTATATAATAGGTGAGAAGTGTCAAGAACAGTAACAGCGAGTCCAGTGTGCTCCCTCCTCAAGGACACAGACGCCAGCCAGCATGCTTGGATCTTTCTAGCATATACTTTTATAGATTTATGACATGTCCTGGTCCCTGTGAATAAGAAAGTTTTGCTGTGTTTTTATTTCAATTTTAGATTTTTTTAAAAATCTTTTCTCAGTGTTGGGAATTAAACTGGGGGCCTTGTGCGTTCTGCATAAGTGCCTACCCCTTAGCAATTTGAGATCTATCCAGGATTACTACATCTGTATATAATGCATATTTTTTTGTTTTGTTTTGTTTGTTTGTTTTTGAAACACAGTCTCTGTACACAACTCTGACTATCCTGGAACTCACCGCATAAACCAGGCTGGCCTTGAACTCGGAGATTTGTTTGCCTCTGTCTCCCGAGTGCTGGGATTAAAGGTGCATGTCACATCTTTAGTGCCACTCGTGATTTACTGCCATACTAATGAAGTATTGGTTATCTCTGACCGGGTCGACAGTGCTTCGGCGAGCACACTGTACTTGCTTTCCAGTACATGCAAAGCGCATGCAGAACGGTGGAAAGTGGAGTTTAGTCATGGCTCTGTCCAATCCTAGCTCTGTAACCTTGGACGAGTTTCCCAGCCTAGACCAGTCAGTGTTCTCATTTGTGAGCTGAAGGAAACTACTACTACTGAACCGTTGTGAGGATGAGGTGAGGTAAGCCCTTAGGGCAGAGTGCCACACAGTGGGAACAAATGTCATCAGCCTCCAGTGGTCAAACCTGTTTTTGCTCAAGCGAACTGAACATTACTGTCACATTTCTTCCCAAGGGAGAAAAGATCACAAGGCCTCAACCCTCCACAAAGAACTACAGGCAACTAAGGAACGCTGAGAGTAGGAGAAACAGTCTTCCCCAGGGAAGATAACCAGCCAGATATCCAAAACAGTCCTGAAAACATTCCCGTAACATTAGATATACTGAGGTTATTTACAAATCAATATCGTGTGTGTGTGTGTGTGTGTGTGTGTGTGTGTGTGTGTGTAACAATAATTAATGAAGAGAGAGGCCATGAATTTGAAAGGGAGCAAGGAGGGGCATATGAAAATATTTGGGGGGTTGGGGATTTAGCTCAGTGGTAGAGCACTTGCCTAGAAAGCGCAAGGCCCTGGGTTTGGTCCTCAGCTCCAAAAAAAAAAAAAAAAAAGAGAAAGAAAGAAAGAAAGAAAGAAAGAAAGAAGGAAAGAAGGAAAGAAAGAAAGAAAGAAAGAAAGAAAGAAAGAAAGAAAGAAAGAAAATATTTGGAGGGAAAAGGGGAGAAATGTTATAAATATATTATAATCTCAAAAATAAAAGAAATAATTAAAATATTTCTTTTCAACTAGCATTATCAACCTAAACACCCACAAGCAGAGTCTAGTGCTTTCTGACTTTCCACATTCTCATTAACAGAAAAGTTGCTAACCTTATGGGTTGAGAACAATCCATTTGAAATACTAACTGCTTGGAAGAATACAGAATTGCTTGGATGAAATCCGCTTTAGATGGTGGTGCCATCTAGTGGTGCCAAATTGCACTGCAATTATGGTGCAGGAGCCAGACATGGGCAGATCTTGGATATTTCTGGGTAACTGGGTGGATAATGTAGGTCTGGTTTGGTTTTATTTACCTTTTTGTTTTGTTTCATAGAGTATTTCAGGTTAGTCTCAAACTACTAATCTTTCTGTGTCAAACATCTGAATCCACCACAAGGACCAGCTCTCTGATTGGCATAAGAGGAACTAAATGAGTTTTCTGTCATCTCTTTTCTGTTTTTAAAAAAGCTGTACTTCTCATTTTTCTACCATGGTGACGTGAAGCCTTTCCTCTAAGTCTCAGATGAGGGAAGTTTTGTCTGAAAATCTGGTGAGACCTCCTTCAATGAATGCATCTGGGTCACAGCTCAGACCAGGAACCAATTAGGTATGAGGCTGTTTACCTAACCAGCAGGAGTCTGCCGCTCCCACCAGGGTGGACTGTCACTGAGCACCACTAACCTGCAAATGGGAGACTACCAGTAGGGCACAGCCAAGAGTGCTGTGGAGAGGCAGGAGCTGTGTTCTCAGGGAAGCTCGGCTCACACCCTTCCAAATTGGCCCAAGCCTATCTGCTGCAAAGACTTCCATATCGTATAGTCTGAACGTATCCAAGAGTGCTTAAATGGTAGGTGCCAATCAGAGGCACAGACACACTTGACATGTATGTGTTCAGTGTCTGTATGAACCTGCGTGACATAGTATACATGGAGGAGTCAGTTCTCTCCTTCCACTATGTGAGTTCGCCCACAGTCACTTTTCCCCACTGAGATGTCCTGCTGGCCCATAGATACATGTTTAAAGATTTGTACAAAAATATTGATGGAAAGTAAGACGTCAAAAGTGATGTGGCCAAAATTCACGTAACAAAGCTTTAAGTCCTGCGACTAAATGAATGGGATACTAAAAGGCTGAGTAAAGGAAAGAAAAATAAGCAGCAGTTTGGGGCCATTGGTAACTGGGTTGTTAACTGCCATGTGGGTTCTGGGAACCAGGGTCCCATGCAAAAGCAGCGAGCTCTCTTAACCACCGAGCTGGCCTTCCAACCCACATGCTGGTGCCTTTGCCTAGAATACCTTCCCTCCTCCTTTTGTTCATTAACCTCTTGACCATGTAAGATGTGAGTGAGCCTAAAGCCCAGTCTTACCTGCTATGTCTGCCCCAAATCTGGAAACAAGATGGTGGAGGACAGAAGGCAGGAGCTGCAGAAGCAGGGGCTCAAACCCCAGCCCCGTGATGCCGGGTTACTTCATCTCTCAGTACCTGTTTTCCCACTGCTGAGTTAGGAAGACTCTGACCTCAGCGCTGCTGAGATCTATTTAACACGGGAAGATGAATGGCACTGGGAAAAGATGTGTTCCTTTCTTCTTGGAACTGGCTGGATCTTCACTGAACTCTACTGATGCCAGTGCTTTTACACTGTTTCTGTGTTCTACCCTCTGCCCCTTCACCGTTGCAGGTGTGTACGAGGCCTCCCAAGCATGGGAAATGTCTACAGGGCTAGGTAAATGCACCGTTTCATCAGCACATGCACTGTTTGCTGCATGCACTACCCAACGTGCAAGCTTCGTTTTCTATTGTATAATCAGCATGTGTGTGTGCGCGCGCGCGCGCGCGTGTGTGTGTGTGTGCATGTGTCGTTTTTTATTCTATAATCAGTGTGTGTGTGCACGTGTGTCGTTTTCTATTCTATAATCAGTGTGTGTGTGTGCCTGTATGTCGTTTTTATTCTATAATCAGTGTGTGTGTGCCTGTGTGTCGTTTTTTTATTCTATAATCAGTGTGTGTGTGCCTGTGTGTCGTTTTCTATTCTATAATCAGTGTGTGTGTGTGTGCACATGTGTCGTTTTTTAGTCTATAATCAGTGTATGTGTTGCATGTGTGTCGTTTTCTATTCTATAATCAGTGTGTGTGTGTGTGTGCGTGTGTCATTTTCTATTCTATAATCAGCGTGCGTATGTGTGTGTGTCTCTGTGTCTGTGTGCATGTGTGTGTCTGTGTCTGTCTGTGTGTGTGTGTCTGTCTGTCTGTGTATGTGTGTCTGTGTGTGTATGTGTGTCTGTGTCCGTGTGCTCATGATCTAAAACTTGAATAATGGGCAACTGAGAGGGCTCAGTGTGTGAAGGGTTCAACCTCCAGAACCATTCACAAGATAAGAGAATACTGACTCCACAAAATCACCCTCTGATCTCCACGAATGAACTGCGGCAGGGTGCACCTGCTACCCTAAATAAATAAGTAAACAAGTGTAAACAATAAAATGAAACTAAAAATAAAATATAGTTGAATAACTACAGAATGTGTCACAGGAAACAGGTGGTCATAAACGAAAGACTTGGGGGCTGAAGAGATGGCTCAGTAGTTAAGAACACTGACTGCTCTTCCAGAGGTCCTGAGTTCAAATCCCAGCAACCACATGGTGGCTCACAACTATCTGTAATGGGATCCGATGCCCTCTTCTGGTGTGGCTGAAGGCAGCTACAGTGTACTTATATATAATAAATAAATCTTTTTTTAAAAGACAAAAATAAATGAATGAATGAAAGACCTGGGTGCATTCTGAGTTCAGAGTCAAGCAAAGGATTGGCATGGCCAAAAGCTACATAGAACAGGATCTTAAGAGAAAAATGAAAGTGGCTGGAGGAGGCTCAGGAGTTTCAAGCACTGGCTTCTCTTCCAGAGGACTCAGCTTCAATTCCCTTCATCCCTGTGGCAGCTCACAACCATCTGTAACTCCAGTCACAGATGATCAGATGCCCCCTTCTGGCCTTTGAGGGCACCGGGAATGTGTGTGGTGCACAGGCATAAATGCAGATGAGAAGGAAGGAAGGAAGGAAGGAAGGAAGGAAGGAAGGAAGGAAGGAAGGAAGGGGAAAGGAAGGGGAGCAAGGGAGGGAGCAAGGGAGGGAGCAAACAAACCAGGGGTCATGTGATTGGTGCTGGTCAGTGCGTAGGAGAGGCTGCGGATGAATCACTTGTGAACACAATGATTTAGAAGGTACGTGCCGGACTAGAGATATCAGAGGGACACGATGCTGGACGTCACAGTCTTGTGAGTTACATAGGAAATTAGTCACGATTGGCTCGAGTGACAGAGCAACGGGACACATAGACACATATGAGAGGATCGGTTAGGGGAACTGGCTCACATGATGTGGGAGGTTAAGAAAGCTCACAGTATGCCATCCGTGAGCCAGAGAACCAAGGCAGAACTGTGGCTCAGTCTTAAGTTCAAAGTCCTCAGAGCCAGGGAAACTCAGTCTGAGGCTGAGGGTCTGAAACCCAGGGCCATGGAAACTCATCCTACAGTCCCAAGGCCAGAGAGCCTAGAGCGATGGTGCAGGACAGAGCTCCCAGCTCCAGGATAGACAGAGAGCTTGCTTTCCTCAGCCTTTGACTCTGTGCTGGCCATCCAGACAACTGGACAGTGCTTCCCTACATCCACCAGCCCCACCCCACCCCACATTTTATACCTCTCTCTCTCTCTCTCTCTCTCTCTCTCTCTCTCTCTCTCTCCCTCTGTCTCTGTCTCTGTCTCTCTCTCTATATATATATACACACACACATACACACATACACACACACACACACACACACACAGTAAAGGTGGATCATCCTTAGTCCACTGATTCAAATGCTGCACCCCACACACATCCCTACATAAAACAATGCTTTACCAACAATCACCAATCCAAATGTCAGCCTCTTACCATGCACCCAAGAATTTCCACTGAAGGGCTTCTGTTGGGTACAGATAAGGCCACAGTTCCACGGAATCAGTACCCCCAGACATATGGTTATGTTGTCTGTTATGTTCTCTACACCATCCTGGCTGTCCTAAAGCCTGTTAGGTAAACAGGGCTGGTCTTGAAGTCACGGAGATCTGCCTGCCTCAGCCTCTGAAGTGCCAGGTGTGCAACAACACCCAGATCTTTATTTTCTTTTTAATCTTTTCTATTTCATTGATACAGGAGTTCTGCCTGCTTACATGTCTATATACCACATATGTGCCTAGTGTCCTCGAAGGCTAGAAGAGGATACTGGATCCTCTGGCACTAGACAGCTGTGAACTGTCATGTGGGTGCTGGGAATTGAACCTGGGTCCTCTGGAAGAGCAGTAAGTTCTCTGAACCACTGAGCCATCTCTCCAGGCCCATTTCCCCCATCTTTTTATTTTTATTTCATTATTTTACGAGTATGAGTGTTTTGCCCGTACATATGTATGCATGTAATGTCCAAAGAGACCAGAAGGAGTTGGATCCTCTGGAACTGTAGTTACAAACAGTTATGAGCCACTGTAGGGAACTGGGAATCAAACCCAGGTCCCCTGGAAGATCAATCAATGGTTTTTTTGGTCTGTCCTGCAACTCACTTTGCAGACCAGGTTGATCTCAGACACACAGAGATCCATCTGCTTCCCGAGATTAAAGGCATGTACCACCACACCCGGCTCAGTCAGTGTTCTTAACCGCTGAGCTATCTCTCCTGCCCACATAGACAAAGTTCAACCAATAAAAACTAAAAGCCAGTGACCCAGACCAGACCAGCTTTGGGCCATGCTCTTTCCGTAGTCACCCAAGGGTGCCAACAGCAATGACCCACTCATTGGCCACCTGTTGTGGCTTAATCTTCCCTTAATAGTGCCTGGGACCAAACAAATGACTATACTCAGTTAGCTTTGGGGAAGCCTCAAACTAATACAATGGGTTGCCTATTGCCTCAACACGTCGATGAGTATGCCTCACAGTAAAGAACAAGCCAACCCACCGGCTGTCCCCTGCCACACACGGCTGCTCCCACAGCGTGTCTAGACTACGTAGGAGCACGTGCACAGCCAACAGTCCTAGCACAGGAAAAAGCATTTCTCAGCTGTCCCCACCATCCTGCTATTTGTCATTCCATCCATCTGCTGTCCCTGAGGAACACTCACCCACGTCAGCTAAAATGGTACGCTGGGCTTGGAACTGGCTGAGGAAATGTCAGGCCGGCAGAAGAGAGAAGAAAACCAAAATAGCAATTGTGTGGACAGTGGTGGTAACACAAATCTACCCTTCTGGAGAGGGTGGAGGGAGCACAGGAGGCCTCTCCTGGGCCTGTGTGGAGAGGACTTGGAGGGAGCTTTGGGAATCTAGCTGCTGGCTCAGGGCCTTCCCAGCATCTCCTCTGGGGCACCTGGGAACTTAGTCCTTCCCCAGTACTAACTGTTTACCTCAGGTACTGCTTCCTGCCCCTCTGCAAGAGCAGTGCTTTGCTTTGATATTGACAGGCCTACAATCCCCTGCACCCAGGAGGCAGAGGCAGGAGGATGGTGAATTCAAAACTAAATTGTATTACATATCAAGACCTTATTGCCCCAAAATTAAATAACCAGTTGCTATTTGTTCCCCTGTCGGTGTTCTGGCCAGCCTTTCTTGTAGTAGTTGAGTAAAAATGTGTGAATTCTCAACTTGAGGCCAGTTGTAGGAGGTGCCCCCTAGGTCAATGTATGTCCACTCTGAGGACTAGAAATCTGGTGTTTTCTCTCCCAGGGAAAGGTCATTCTAAACACACGGCTGTCTGGATCTTAGACTAGATAGTTACACATTTTTTTTCATCCACCAAATATTTGAACTACATATTGTCCAGGGCTCCAGCAAGGTTAAGCAGGGCTAAGCTCCCCGTCCCCAGGGAGCATCCAGTCCAGCAAGGAGACGGGAGTTAACAAATACAGCTATAGATGTAAGGGTATTGAACATGCTGTGAAGAAAAGCCAAACAGGCTGGGCACGTGACTCAGTTGGGAGAGCACTTGACTAGTCTGCGTACAGCCCTGGGTTCAACCCCCAGCATGACCTAAAATCAAGTATCTTCACCTACCCAGCAAGTTTGAGACCAAGACGTGAGACTGTGTCTTGCTTTAGAAGAAAAGGAAGAAAGGGAAGGTAGAGGGGGAAGGATGGAAAAAAGGAGGGTAAGGAAGGAAGTGGAGAGGAAGCCTAGATCTGGAGACGTGGTCAGAGAGGGCCGACTCCCTGGTGTGCTCTCTGATAAACCGTCTGAGAACCTGCTGTCTCCTCATCTCGGGATGCCACAGAATAACTGGGCTCACCTGAGGGCTGGTGTCACCTGGATCTTTTTTTTTTTTTTCTATTTTTTTTCTTTCTTTTTTTTTTTTTAAGATTTTGTTTATTTCATGTATATGAATACACTGTAGCTGTCTTCAGACACACCAGAAGAGGGCATCGGATCCCTGTTACAGATGGTTGTGAGCCACCATGTGGTTGCTGGGATTTGAACTCAGGACCTCTGGAAGAGCAGTCAGTGCTCTTAACCGCTGAGCCATCTCTCCAGCCCGTCACCTGGATCTTAATTGGTGGTTCACTCACCTCTGAGGTATTGGCAGAGATGTTTGGTAAGTAGCTCAGCTGGGACTGGGGACCCTTGTGCTGCCTGCTGCCTTCCGTGTTTGCAGGGCCAGTCCATGGGGACTTTCTAGGACGGTAGGCAGACTTCCATGTGAGTGCGTGTGTGTGTGCGCGTGTGTGCGTGTGTGTGTGTGTGTGTATGTGTACAAGCAGAATCTCACTAGACCAGGCTGGCCTCACACTCACAATCTTCCTGCCTCTCCTCCCAAGTGCTGGGATTGTACGCACGCGTAGCCACATCTGGCAGTGGCTAGACTTCTTACCTAGCAGTTCCCAAGTCAGAGCTCCCGAGACATCTGGAGACCACGCCTGGAATTGCCTTCTGCAGTATTCCGTTGGCTGAATTGAGTTACAGGGCTACCTTACAGTTTGTATGGGGACAGCCATACAGGGCAGGGAGCACTAGAAGCCATGACTTACTCTGGATCACCATCCAGCAAGCTTTGCTGTGTATCCAGAGGTCAGAATAAAGAGAAAAGCCAGTAAGACGGTATGAAGAGGGCCTGAGATTAGGATGTACTTAGGATGCGTGAGGAAAGAGTGGTGTTCCAGCTGAGTGAGCAAAGGCTAGAGAGAAGCTGGTGATGAGCTCAGCAGGCAGCCAGGAGCTGGACCACTTTGGCCCTGCAAGCCATGGAAAAGGATGCTGGAGTTACTGTCAGTGTGGCAGGAAGCGGGTGAGCCTTAATCCACTATTCGATCCTATAAGCCATGGAAGGAGATGCTACTGTTAGTGTGGCAGGAAGCAGTAGGGAGCTTAACCCGCTGTCCTCACCCTCGATGCTGTCATGTAGACCTCCCGAGACCCCCCTGCAGCCTACTCTTGTGATTTTCCATATACCTCTGCTTGAAGCGTTCTCTACTGCACAGGGTACGTGCTACATAGTCTAAGGGTCTATCTTGTTGACTATCTGCCTATCCCCTCTAGAGTGTAAATGCTAAGTGGGCAAGGACCTTTGTCTGCTTCGTCTGTGGGCCCACAACAAATGACGAACTGCTGAGCTGACCAGTCCACCTCCGTCAGCCTGGCTGAGCCTGTCACAATGTTTGGTGTGCGCAAGGGCCTCAGCCAATACTGAATCAGTCTGAATTAGCTCAGAGGCAACAGGGTGACTTTTATAGTTCTGCTCAGCTTGTACAGAAGGCACTGTCCAGTAAGCAATTATGCAGGGCAAAAGAAAGAGAAAAAGAGAGAGAAGGCCTTGGAAGCCATTCAAACAGTGTCTAAAGGTCACAGGACAAACCCTCATTCACATGATTCGGGTACACTTGATAAGCTGGCAAGGAATAGCTAACATCCAGCATAACCTGGAAAGCCCTGGCTGGAGAAGGAGGGGCCAGGGCGAGGAGCACAGCCTGCAAGTGAAAAACAGAAACCAAAAATGGGAACAGGAGACTCTGTATCCAAGCCAACTGATCTAGAGCCACAAGGTGAGGCGAGCCAGCTGGGGACCTCAGGGGTCGGACCTGAAAACTTTGCATCTGTGTCCATCATCACACGGTTTGTTTGTTTGTTTGTTTGTTGTTTGTTTTTTAGACTGGATCTTATCAGGTAACCCAGTCTGGCCTCAAATCTTCCTACCTCCGCCTCTATCAAGCTTGAAGTGTGTGCTATCACCTGGGTTCGTTACCTTACTCACAATCACACATAAGATAGTGCATCTGAAATTTTTCATGTGTATGTGGAGTGCCTGCACCTAGGCAGGAGCACCATCTGTGTGCCTGATGCTTCTGGAGGCCGGAAGAGGGTGTCAGATCCTGTGAAATTGGAGTTCCAGGTGGCTTTGCGAGCCACCCAGTGGGAATGCTGGGAACTGAGCCCCGGTCTTCTTCAAGAGCAGCGAGTCTTTCAACAGCTGAGCCATCTCTATACCCTCCGTTACACATTTAAAAGAGCAAACTATGTTCCGGGTTCTCACACGTTTAAGAAAAAAATATTCAAAAGGAAGAGATAGTAGCTCTGTGCACAGGTGCACGCTCTGTTGCAGCAGACATCGTTGGACAAAGCATGTTCTTGTCCAGGTTGGGTTTTTTTGGTCAACTTGACACAAACTGGAGTTACCTAGAAACAGGAGAGCTAAGAAAATGACTTTATGTAAGTTAAGGGATTTTTCGTCCTTGTTTTTGTTTTTGTTTTTGTTTTGAGACAGGGTCTCTCCGTGTAGGCCTCTCTGTCAACAGACCAGGCTGGCCTGGAACTCAGAAATCCTCCTGACCTCAGCTAACCTGCCTCCTCATCATTCTCTCTCAATTCATGTTGCCTTGGTTCCTAGGATAGCTTCCAGTGGAAGGCCAAAGCTCTGGAGTTCTTGTTCTCATAACCAGGGTAACCGCACAGTTACATAAACCAGAACTACCCCCAGACAATGTATGGTCTATCCATTAACCCATATTCAACCCATCAGCAAACCCAGTGGGTCCTATTTTTAGAACACAGCCAGCATCCGGCCATTTCTCACCTCCTCCAGCATCCGTCCAGTCCAAGCACCCATTGTTCCCGCTTTATTTTTTGCAAAGGCTCTTTAATTGGTCTCCCCACTTCCACCCTTGCCTCCTACCCCCAAATCTGTTCTCTCAGCATCCAGAGCAAGTCCCCTAAAACATAAACAAGAACACGTTAGCCCTCTGCTCAGAGCATTCCATGGTTTGGGCTCTGGTTTGAATCAGTGTTCCCTCACAAAGGAAAAAGACTTGGTCCCCAACATAGTGAGATGAAACATTTATGGATGTTTCATATGAGATGAAACATTGTGGGAGATCCTTAGGTCCTTGAAGCTGTGCCCTGAGGGGACTTGTAGGACCCTGCCGGTCTTCTTTCTCTCTTAGCTTCTGGCTGTGAGGTGAACTATTTGCTCTGCTGTGTTGGTCATACTTCCCAAACAACACTCCACCCAAGGCCCAGCTAAATGGGCCCACCTTATCTTGGAGCACGACCTAAATCACTATACCCTGCCTACCTGCGCCATCACCTGCTCCCAACCCTGAAATTGACTATATGGCCCAGGCAAGCCTGTATGACTGCCTCAGCCTCCCAAGAGCTAAGGTTGCAGCAATGAACCACCAGGCTTGGCAAAGCCTCTCTACTTGGTAAATTAAGTGTCTCGGGAATTTCCTTATGGTAATGTGAAGGCTGTTAATAGTTTGATTCATCCAGAAGGAAGACTGAAGTCTGTCCATGGCAGTAATCTGCTTCCATCTGTCTACATGGCTCCCCTTTCTTCTCATCCCACACACTATAGCTCAGCCTTCCTGGCCTGTGTCTTTGCTGTCCCCTCTGACAGAAATAGGAGTTCCTAAGGTAGCCCCAGGGCTTCTTCATTTCCTTCAGGTCAAATGTACCCAGTCCCCATCACTATTTCCACTTTATGTCAGACCCTCTTCTCCTTAAGGAGAACAAATTATGTTTTATAAAAATGGCTACTACAACACACACAGTCTCATAAGCTCACCAAGAACCATTCCCCCATTCAGAAGGGGCGAGCTTCCTTTCCTAGAGTATGGGCTGTACATGGTATCGTAGCTCTTACAGAAGATCTCAGAATGTACCTTTACTCCCAGTGCTTAGCACTCAAAGCCAGTGGCAGGCAGATCTCTGTGAGTTCCAGGCCAGCCAGAGAGAGCAACAGAGCAAGACCCTGACTCAAAAAAGGCATCGGCAGTGGCACCTGGACTGGCGCACTACAGTAATCTGTAAGCTGGGTGTGGTGGCACACATTTGTGATCCCAGCACTAGGCTAAGGCAGGAATATGAACTCAAGGCCAACCTGGGCTGACTAGTAAGACCTTGTCTCAAGAGACAGAAAGGTTTACCATTTCACTGATGCCCTCACGGATCACACAAAGCACCAGGGGGCGCTAGAGTGTGTGTGTGTGTGTGTGTGTGTGTGTGTGTGTGTGTGTGTGTGTGTGTGTGTTCAAGTCCCAGCAACCACATGGTGGCTCACCTATAAAGGATATATTTTTTAAAAGATTTATTCATTTATTATATAGAAGTACACCAGAAGAGGGCATCAGATCTCTTTACAGATGGTTGCGAGCCACCATGTGGTTGCTGGGAATTGAACTCAGGACCTCTGGAAAAGCAGTCGGGGCTCTTAACCACTGAGCCATCTCTCCAGTCCGGTGGCTCACCTATAATGAGATCTGGCACTACCTTCTGGTGTGCAGACATATATGCAGACAGAACACACAATAAATAATTAAATAAACAAAATTTTTAAAAAAATGGGAGATGCCATCCCCATCCCCATCTGGCATTGACCGACCACCAGATGGGTGACTGATAGAGTCTTCAGACAGCTCCAGGGTTCAGCCTTAGAGTCTTCCAGCTGAGACCCCAGACTTCTGAAGAATAGAGAAAACCATGCCCTGTGCACATGTACTATGTCTTGTCCAAACGAAGACCCACAGAGTCTATGTCTGGCTCAGCTAGCTACCCAGTTATAGGAACTGACCATCTTGTTCAGCTTCCTCTATAGCTTCCGGTGTGAGCTATATGGATTCACTTGTTTATCTGTTGTCTGTCTCCACCCTACAGAAGCAGGGATTAGCCCAGCATGGTGGCTTGTGTCTTCCATTCCAATGACTGGGAGGCTGAGACAGCAGGATTGGCACAAGTTCAGGCCACCTTAGCTATGTAGTGACTTCCAGGCTAGCAGGGGGTGGGGGTGGGGTGGAGAGGAACCGAGACTATACCTCCAACCAAGCATACAGCACAAAATAAAAGAAAGGACACTGATCTATTTTTTCTTAGCCTTAGTATCTAGAAAAGTCCCTAGCATACCATGGGCACTTGAAAAATATTTGTTGAACAAATGAATCCTTGCTAATTAAAGAAAACCGCTCCTTACTATAATTCGCACACCTTCTGCTAAGGCATGTGACCTTTTCCTGAAGAAAGTGTTCTCTGGTGTGTTTTGGACTAGCTCCCTGCTAAAAAATATCTCTTGTCAGCCATCTGGAAAATGATAAAGTTGGATCCATACCTCCCACTACAGCCCAGGAAATAGTCCAAACAGATCAAAGATTTAGATGCGATAAAATGAAGCCGTTAGAGCCCTAGAAAAATGCACGGCACAATCCCGATGTAACTTTGGAGTCCGAAGGCCTTTCTACCTGCGGCTTGACCTTCAGCAGCAGCCAGAGAAGAAAAAGATGGTCCTCTCACGCTACATAAAACTTCTGCGTGGTGGTGGGGGGGACACATTCAACGTGAATGAAAGTCAAAGCTGAATGACAGTCCAGGAGGAAAAACAGCAACTTAAATCACAAAGGGTTGAACTTCCGGGTACAGCAAGCATGTGAGTAAGGAAACACTCTCAGAAATCAGACAGAGAAAAGACCAAGAAATTAGGCGGTACCTGAATGTCAGACTGCTTCTTGAAGCAGCCACATACAAATGGCTCTTGATAAGACAAGACATCCAGCCTTCCTCACACACACAGTGAGACAAATGTCAAATCAAACGACACTGAAAAAACTATTTCTCTCCTATCAGATGGGCAGAGAGCCAAAACCACAGCAATACAATGTTGGCACAGTGGCAAGGACATAGGTGCACTCAAAGTACAAATTGGCACCATCTCCTTGTAGGGTAATTGAGCCCTATCCACCAACTTTACAACATCCAACAACTTACACGACTAGGGGCCAGCATTCACAGTGGTGTGTGTGTGTGTGTGTGTGTGTGTGTGTGTGTGTGTGTGTGTGTGTGTGTTTACAAGATCTGTACAATTCTTAGACGTTCAGCAGAGAGGCTAAGGGTGTAGCACAATGACAGTGTTTGCCTGTCTTGTGAAGGCCCTCGGTTCTATCCCCAGCACGGGAAATGGAGAAGGAGGAGGAGGGGGAGGAGGGGAAGGAGGGGGAGGGAAGGAAGATGAAGAGGAAGAGGAGGAGGCAGTGGTAATGCAGAAAAACAGACCAATAGCCTGTGGGAATATGGGCGTTTAGGCCAGTTCACAGAAAAGGGAACTACAAATTTGCCCTTGACATGTGAAACTGTCAACACTGACAATTGCATTTCTGGGAATTTATTCCGAAGACAGGATTGCATTTATGTGAAATGACACATAGGTAAAGATACTTACTCTAGCATTCTCTATAGTAGCAAAGCATTGGGAGCTACATAATGTCTATTACTGGAAGGCCGATAACCTAAAATACAATGCATCCACACAACACGACACTAGATACAGTTTTAAATTTTTATTATATCCATCCTCTCATTCGTGTGTGTGTGTGTGTGTGTGTGTGTGTGTGTGTGTGTGTGTGTGCACGCCTGTGTACGAGCGTGTGTTCGAGCACTCATGAGCTACACCATGTCTGTGGGGGGTCAGAGAACAAGTTGTAAGAGCCAGTTCTCTTCTACCACATGGCTTCCAGGAACTGAGCTCAGCTCGTCAGATTTGGTACGAAGTGATTCATGGACCACGCCATCTTGCTGGCCCAGATCTGTAATGTTAGAAGATAAATTCAGGTGGTTCAGCAGCTAAGAATGTGTTCTGCTCTTGTTCAGGACCCGAGGTTGATTCCCGGCACACATGGAAAATGGCTCACACCTATTACTCTGCTCCAGGGGATCCAAGACTCTCTTCTGGCCTCTCCAGGCACCTGCACACACACACATGTCACACACACACACACACAAACTTTTTTTAAAGAACACACACCTTAATGTTTACAAAAAAACCATAAAAGTTATACAAAAAGCCAATAACACTTGCATCCTATTGGACTTCCCTCTGTCTTGTGAAATAAATTCCTCTATCTTGTGAGGAAGAGACTAACAACGCTGACCAACTGTGGAGAAGAGCTGGGGAAGACGAGACACCAGTTCAGAGGCACCACCTTCCTCTACATATATTATTATAAATATTTGTAAAACTTCTTCTTGGAATACCACATAATTTGCAATAACTGGAGCACTCCTTTAGTTCTAAAAGCAGATCCTTTCTCAAAATGCATGCATTCCGAGGAGGGTCAGAGCCTGTGAACTTCTTCCTTTTTTTTAATAACCTCTGAGATCCATCAGTCTGGTCCTACCCCACCTTTGAGACCTCTGAGTGAACCAGTCCCTATGTGCTTTGTGCATTGGTTATAAGAGCTCCCAGCTGCTGTTACTGAAAATGTCCAGAAGTCATTCCTCCCGTGTCAGTCACGTGATAACTGGCCCCTTGCTCCAGGAAGCACTTCTAAGTGCCATTCATGCTGTAGAAAAGTAACTAAGACAGGGAACTGGGAGGATAGTCCAGTGAGTTAAAAGTCTGTTGAACAGGGCTGGAGAGATGGCTCAGTGGTTAAGAGCACCGACTGCTCTTCCAGAGGTCCTGAGTTCAAATCCCAGCAACCACATGGTGGTTCACAACCATCTGTAATGGGATCAGATGCCCTCTTTTGGTGCGTCTGAAGGCAGCTACAGTGTACTTATATATAATAAATGAATAAATCTTTAAAAAAAGGAAAAGAAAAGATCAGCATGCTTGGAGCTGGAAAGATGGCTTGACAGTTAAGCGCACTAGCTGCTCTCGCAAAGGCCCAGAGTTCAGCCCCGGACACCCACAATGCTAGCCAGCATCCACTCTCATGCTACTCTCACAAAGAGGCACGCACGCATTCGTGCGCCTTTTTTAAAAAATAAAAAAAATTTTTTTTTGGTTTTTTGAGAGACATGGTTTCTTTGTATAGCACTAGCTATCCTGGAACTCACTCTAGACCAGTCTGGCCTCGAACTCACAGAGTTCCCTCTGCCTCTGCGTCCCTAGCATTAGGATTAAAGGTAAGTGCTGCTACCACCCCTGGGCTCTTTTTTTCTTTCTTTCTTTTTTTTTTTTTTAATCAAACAACTCTGTAACAAAGATGCCCAGTTAATTTTGTGGCTTCTCAGGGACCCAGGTCCTTCTCCTGTCACTCAGCCGTCTTTGGATGTTGCTATACATTCCAGCTGAGGCCAGTCCAACAGTGGGAAGCCATCCTGGGTTTGGTTTTATCAGAAACCAAATCTGAAGCAAGTGTTCAAATTCTAGGAGATTAGGAGGGAGTTCCAGGACGAATCTACAGGGACTGGGCTAGGATGACAAGAAGAAAAGAGAATTGGTAAAGGGACCCGAAGCGGGAAAGTTCCTGCCTGGTTGTCTCTAGAGGGGTAGGGAGAGGAAACGCCATGAACTCCTCATCTGTTATTGGTTGAGGACTTCTGCCATGGGAAGGGTCTGTTTCTGGAGCCTTCCAACTTGTCCATGCTTACGCTGACCAGGAAGCCCCTTCTCTGCCACAGGCAGTAGCAGGGGTCAGTCAGTAACAGCCCTCAGGGCATAGGCCCGGAAGCTGATGAACTACAGGCAAGGGATAGCTGTGTCTGTTCATGTCTGGAAAAGGTCTCACTCACTGTGAAGACGTTGCCATATGGGGCATGTGACTCTTATACTCCGTGGGAGGGATCCTTAGGGAGCATGTAGCTACATCAGCTAGGGGTGAGGTGTGTAGCTCTCAACAAAGCTTGTATGTTACAAACGGAAAAATTGATCTGAATTATGGTAGACCACTTGCAGTCCTTACAAGATAGGTAAAATTGACTCTTGACCCTTTTTGGTTTGTTTGAACTAACAAGGAGCATGAGAACTTTCAGTTCTATTGCTTGGAAGACAGAGGCAGGCAGATCTCTGTGAGTCTGAGGGCAGCCTGGTCTACCTAACTAGTTCTAAGACAGTTAAGATTATACGGAGAGATGCTGTCTCAAAAAAAGTTGAGGGTAGGGGTGCTGGAGAGGTGACTCAGTGGTCAAGAGCATTGGCTGCTCTTCCAGAGGGTCTGGGTTCAAGTCCCAGAGCCCACACGGCAGCTCACAAGTGCCTGGAATTCAAGCACAGGGGAATTCAACACCCTCACACAGCTACATGCAGGCAAAGTACCAGTGCATAAAATAAAGATGAATGAATTGGGACTGGAGAGATGGCTCGGTGGTTAAGAACACTGCCCTTCCAGAGGTCCCAAGTTCAACTCCCAGCAACCATATAGTGGCTCACAACCATCTATAACGGGATCTGATACCCTCTTCTGGTGTGTCTGAAGAGAGCAACAGTGTACTTACATAAAGTAAATAAATCCTAAATAAATAAGTCATTTTAAAAATGATTTTTTAAATCAGAGTTGAGTGTTTTGGAGGTATGCATATCTAGGCCAGGTTGAACCTCAGGTATTGTTCTTTAAGTGTCTTGCTTTTAAAGATAAATTCTCTCATTGGGACTTGCAGCTCTCCAGTTAGGCTAGCTGGCTGACTGGCCAGGAAGCTGTGGTGCTCCACCTGACTTTGTGTCCCCAGTGATAGGATTTTTACTACATCACCATGCCCAGCATGCTACATAGAAGTGGTGATCTTAACCACTACACCTGCCTGACATCTATTTTTCCCCTGGGTCCTGTCACCCTGGTTTCCTTGCTGTAGCCACTTTCTTAGGAACGAAGCCAATTCATCATTACGCCTGATTTGGGGGCAGTGGGAGCATGTGCCTCAGTCCCAAAGAGCAACACACGGTCTAGGGCCAAATTTACCATGATCTCTGCTACTACACTGGCAGCACGAAGGTCTCAGGTTGTGGATGGCCATGAGAGCTCCACTCGAACTTGCTTACAAAGCCACAACAGGAGGAAAAGCAGCTCAGATGCTTAACAAGAGAGGACACTGTGTGGTGCTTCGTGTTTGTAAACATAACTGCTCGAGAGTCTCGGGCAGATGAATTACAAATTCACGAGCACAGAGCAAGATTCCATTCCAGTTTATAAAAACACAGTAAAGATGGAGGGAAAGATGAGACGATGCCGTTTCTTGTACATTGTATCTGACCATCTAGAAACTGAAGCTTTTTAAAATGTTGTGTGTATGGGGCCGGGGGTGTGTAGGTGTCACAGCGCACAGTACATATGGAGACTCAAGGACAGCTTGTTGCAGTCAGTTGTCTACTATGTGGGTCATTGAGGGTAAACTTCGGTGTCTGGTTCAGCAACAAGCACTTTCTGTCTCCCGAGCCATCTCAGAGGTCCAGACCCTTCAGTTTTCAGCCCTGATTCCAAGGGAGGCTTCCTGTCAGCTCCTGGTCATGAAGGAGTATGCAAATCACTAAGGCCTTTTAAAGCTGGGTTTCTGTCACCTGCAACTGTATAAGCTGTTTAATAAAAAACTAATCTAAGGAGAACATTACCTTAGTCACAGTACCTACGTGACACCAGACGCAGCTAGCTACACACTCCCAGCCGGGGCAGCTCACTTTTGTCTCCGCCAGAATAACAGGGCAGAAAGCAAGACTTAGAGACTCTGAGACAATGCAAGTCAGCAGTTTGTCTTTCGAAGTCAGGGTGGAGCCCTTAAGGGTGGCTGCACCAGTGAGTCCCAAGTTCAGTCCTTGCCACTGCTGTCTTGACCATAGGTGGCTAACTATAGCTCTGAGGTTGAATTCCACTCACCTGGTGCCTCAGGAGAGGTGGGACAGACACCTGTGGTGTCAACAGATGGCCAGGATCTGAGGGGTGATGCTGGCCAAAGGCACCCTGACGGGGGTTGGGGATTTAGCTCAGTGGTAGAGCGCTTGCCTAGCAAGCGCAAGGCCCTGGGTTCGGTCCCCAGCTCCGGAAAAAAAAAAAAAGAAAGAAAAGAAAAGAAAAAAAAAGAAAAGAAAAAAATAAAGAGAAGAAAAAAAAGAAAAGAAAAGAAAAAAAAAAAAAAGGCACCCTGACTCTTGTGCCTTTCTCTGCAGGGGCCCAGTTGAACCTGAAACCTTTTCTCCATTTTGAAGGAAGAATGAGGAAAAGAGGTGTTTGGACGAGATTTGAAAGTCTCTGCACAGAAAACAGGGCTGCTGGTCCCTGGGGTGTTTTACCGGTGTTCCAAATGACACCCGCACAGTGAGGGGTGCCCAGGTTCCTCCATGGCAGATCGCTAGTACACAGATCTTTTGTCCTCTCTCCTAGAAGCAAAGCCATGGTTAGAAGAGAAACAGTAACACATCTCAAGTGTCCAGCCCATGGTGTAAGGCCTGGTCAGAGTAAGGAGAAAAGGGGAGAAGACAGAACTGAGAGAAGAGGAAATGAAGAGAGAGGGCTGGAAGGGGAAGGATGGAAATACAGAGAGGAAACAAGACAATGGCCATGCCACTCAAAATTTCCCCTAGACCAAGGAGCCCAGCCAGGAGTCCTCCAGATAAGACAGGCCTAGGCAGTGAAAGGCAAGGACAAGCCCGCCACTTCCCAGTCAGTTTAGACAGCAGCACACAACTTGTGTCAAGGCTTTCATGGCTAAGGGGCTTCCCAAGGGAGGGTCTAGGCTCTTCCTCCTGCCCAGTAGTCATGGGAGTACCACAGAAACCACCTCTCACCCACTCAGCTTGTGGTTTCCCCTTTTCCCTGTTGTGTCCAAAGGTAGACTTGATTGTTAATCTCTCTGACATCTAGGAATGGAGCTCCACAGTGAGGAGGGAGGGGGCTATGCTCAAGGTCATTGCATTCCCAGTCCAGTGCCCTGAAGGAAACCTGTCTGCTGCCCAGCCTCCCAGCAGAGCTGCCTCAACTGGGGTACGTCATGCCTGGGCTAGCTTCTCTTGCTCCAGGGTTTGTCATAGGCTTCACCCAGGGCCAGCTTCCAGGGAGGAAGCAGGGCCCTTCATCCAGCAAGTCCTAGCTCGTGAAGCCAAAAACCACAGGAACCCCAGGGTCATCAAAAGAAGAAAGCAATGAGTTCTCAAGGCTGTGCCCCAAGGCATATCTAACCCGAGTCTCTCAGTGCTGGGTTTCTCTCACCAACCACTGCTCTACCCACCTGACGAGATTTGCCTCTTCAAATCCTGTCTACCAGGACAGAACCATCAACCACCCTCCAAGTAACTGAGTCCAGTGTTTTGTCACACAAGCCCTCAACAGGACAACTAAAACTCAAACACTATTTTGTTTTAGGGCTGAAGAGATGGTTCAGTGGTTGGGGACACTGACTGCTCTTCCAAAGGACCTGGGCTCAAATCCCAGCACCCACATGGCAGCTCACAACTGTCTATAACTCCAAGATCTGACAGTTTCACACTGACATACATGCATGCAAGCAAAACATCAATGCACATAAAATAAAGGGAAATAAATAAAAATTTAAAAAAGAGAGGTTTCACACGAACATTTCATTTATTAAAATAATTTCTGTAAACTCTTTCAGAAAGAATATACATTTTCCTTGTTCGGGAAGTGTTTCAAGGCACCATAAGATGACTGTCTCTTTAAGAACACCCCTCTCTCTATTCATATGTGAAAATTCTATTAGGAAAAAAAACACACATAACACACAGAGACACACACACACACACTCACACTCACGAACCCGTATGTGACCTCAACCACCAAGAAAACAATAACACAGGGTACAGGGCCTGTTTGGCAGAATGACTGACAACTTTGGGGTGCTCCTTACTGTTGCAAAAGAAAAGAGAGGTGGACTGAATACTCGTCACTATAAAAAGATCCAGGGGAGCAGAGGGGCACGCCTCAGACCAAAAGTCCAAGTAAATGTGGCACCGGCGTCTCGTCTCTCCTCTGTCTTTCCTCGAGCTTCACTTTTTTTCCTCCTCTTCGCTCAGGGTGGAATTCTCCTGCAGTGGGGATGTCAGCTTGTTCTGCATAAGGGCCGCCAACTTTTTGGAAGTCTTTTTGAGAAACGTGCTACCTGGATGGGCACTGTTCACATGCAGGTACAGGTCCTCCTGGGTGGGGCCCGTGTAGCCGCAATCCTCACACACATAGAGTTTGTCCCGACGTTGCTTGTAGGCATACTGCTGCTGTACCCCATGGATCTTCTTCAGGTGGGACTCCAAGGAACATCGCTGGGTGAAGGCTTTGTAACACACCTCGCATTTGTAGGGGCGAATGCCTGCAAGGAGGAGGGGCAGACGGTCACTTGTTGGTCATAGCCAAGTCCCAGCCTCTCTTCTAGGAATCCATAAAAGCCTCCCTTGAAAAGACCTTTGATGATGTGGGGAAAGTGGGGCCGGAACCGTCTACAAGGTACTTGAACAAACCTAACACACGTGGGCGCCAATGAGCCAGAACCACCACTTGGCTCTGGGAGAGAGATGAACAATCTCTCATCTGACTTAACTGTCTCCCTTTTAGCGGCCAGGTCAACACTGTTTTCAATATATGTACTGTCAGTGTCCCAGGAAACAGACTCTGAGACAAAGATCCTAGAATAAGTTTATTGGAGAGGCCGTCTGAGGAAGCAAGGGTTAGGCAACGAAGGACAGAAACGGGGAAGGGAGGCAGGCAGAGAGCAGGGATATTAACCCAGCCTCCATCTGGGCATCGTGGGAGGCAGGGCAGCGTTCACTCACACTATGCTAAGCACTGCAGAGAAGAGATGAAATGAAAGACCACCGGGTAGCCGGCTGGGACGACAGCTAAGCTGGTAAAAGTGCTTGCTTTACATGCCCAAGGCATGGAAGTGGTGGCTGCTAGGTTCCAAAGCACTCCCCTTGATTACTGTTAAAACTATGACCTTTACAAGTCTTAATACAATAGCATAGTGAAAGGGAAAGAAATCTGAAACATTTTCCATTTGCTCAGAACTATGCATCAAGTCATGCTAAGTAATTCATTTACTGTAGTAACACGTGCCTTTAATCCCAGCACTTGGAGGCAGAAGCAAACAGATCTCTGTGAATTCAAGGCCAGCCTGGGCTACACCACAAAACCATGTCTCTAGTTTCTGGGAATCAATGGCAGGTGGATCCCTGGTACTAACGGGCCAAGTGAGAGACCCTTTCTCAGAAAATGGTGCCGTGGGAGATAGGGGGGCACAATAAGACAACTCAATGGCTGACTGAAGGAGTTAGCCACCAAGGCTGACCCCTCTGAGTTTGGACACCAGAACTCCTACATGGTGGAAGGACATAAAGAATTGGCTCCCATAAATTGTCCTCTGATCTCCAAAATCACACATGACATGCATAGGCAGACATACACACACACACCTTATACTTTATGTGCAGGAAATAAATGTTGAGAGAGAACATAAGAACATACGGGGGGTGGGGTACAGAGTGGCAGAGGACACGACATCATTGGCTTACCTCTGGCTACCACATGCGTGCGATCACACATGCACGCACACACAGAGATGACTTACTGTGTCATTTTGTTTTTTTTTTTTTAAAGCTTTATTCACTTATTATATATAAGTACACTGTAGCTGTCTTCAGACACACCAGAAGAGGGTATGGGATCCCATTACAGAGGGTAGTGAGCCACCATGTGGTTGCTGGGAATTGAACTCAGGACCTCTGGAAGAGTAGTCGGGTGCTCTTAACCGCTGAGCCATCTCTCCAGCCCATCATTTTGTTTTTTTTAAATGAACTGTTGTAAGCAGTGGTAATCCGTAATTTCAGTTAGAGTGTGAGAGCCTCCTGGGCTACCCAGTGCAGGGGGAGTCCATCAGAAGGCAGTAGGGGGATATTTAAATTTAAAATCAAAGCCAAGTCTGTTATATCACCCGAGGGAGATGGAGGTAGAAGGATCAGGTGTTCAAGGCCAACTTGAGTCATGTGACTACATAAGACAGGTCTGAACGATAAACAATAAATTTAAAAATAAAACTAAAAAGGTCCCTTTCGGGGCTGGGGATTTAGCTCAGTGGTAGAGCGCTTACCTAGGAAGCGCAAGGCCCTGGGTTCGGTCCCCAGCTCCGGAAAAAAAAAAAAAAAAAAAAAAAAAAAGGTCCCTTTCTCACTTCATACATGTCTCTTCCCCCAGCCCAGTCATCAAAGAGTTTCTTGGGATTGTTTACAATTCATACAAAATTATGAACATGTGTTAATAACATGTACATGTTATCAAATCTGTTTTAACGTGTATTTAATTGCTCAGGACATGGTCTGAAGGAGGACTTCTCAAAGTCTTCTTGAAAGATTCTACTCGGCAGCCAAGATTAAGCAAGTGAGTTTATACGCTGCCGCCTAGTCTCTTTAGACCTAGGTTGGGCTGTGCTTAGTTTGAGGTAAGAAAGGTACTCAGAGCACTGCAGCAAAAATCCTCACCAATCACCCAATCGCCAGAAAGAATGTTGTGAGCCAGCGAGGCGACAAGCCTGTCATGCTAGCATTTGGGAGGTTGACTTAGAAGGATTGCCACAAGGGGCTGGAGAGATGGCTCAGCGGTTAAGAGCACTGACTGCTCTTCCAGAGGTCCTGAGTTCAAGTCCCAGCAACCACGTGGTGGCCCACAACCATCTGTAATGGGATCTGATACCCTCTTCTGGTGTGTCTGACATCAGAGACAGTGTACTCACATACATACAATAAATAAATCTTAAAAAGAAAAGGATTGCCACAAGTCTGAAGTCAGTCTGGGCCGGAGTAAGATGCTGTCTCAAAACCAAAAGAAAGAGGGCAAAGCTGAGAATTTGTGCTTTGTTGTTGAGATAGGGCTTGACCTTGTCATTCTGGGTGGAACTCACATAAGATCCCTGCCTCTGTCTCCTGAGTCCTAGAACTAAAGGCAAGAGCCACCCTTGGCTTCACTGTGACCTTTTCAGGTGCTGGAGAGGTAGCTAAGGAGCGAAGAGAACTGAGTGAGGAGCTAGGTTCTGCTCCACCATCCGTACACACAGGAGATCTGATGCCTTTTCCTAGCCTCCAGACCTGTACTGCGTACTACAGACATACGTCCAGACAAGACGCCCATACACACAAATAGATGGTCTTCCCACACGTGCGTAAGACTTACTTTGACCTATTCACACTATTACCTACTTCTTTTTTTCCCAGAAAGTTTTGGAAACTAACAGGATTTTTCTTTTCCCTTAACCTTTTAATTTGTTCTTCGTGAATTTTATATTGCTCGCTCCAACCCCATTCATCTCCCAGTAGCTTTGTGTCCATCCTCTGCCCTTACAGCGCCCCAAAAAGAGAAAAAACAGAAAATCAAAAAACATCTTGCCACAGAGGCTGTCACAGTGTGTCCCACAGTATACACTTTTGTCCACACATCTCTACTCTCAATGTTCATTGCAACGAGCCATTGTTCCGGTTCGAGGCCTCTGGCTTCTGCTACACCATCAATACCGGATCCTCACGGGACTCTTCTTGGATACCCTGTTGTTGCCCTGTGTCATGGAGATTCTGTAGCTTTGGATTTGTACAGGTCATAGATGAGAGGTGTTGGGATGGACTCAAAGGCCTGGATTTGGGCCTTGGAGGTAACTAAGCTGGTCACCTCTCCAGCTGTCCTGCGCCTGCACCTCCAAGGCAAGCTGTCCTGCACCATCCCTGCTCACCCAATGCCAAAGCTGGCAAGGGGTGGAGGTCAGTCCTTCCTCTCTCATGCCCTTGGGGAAGCTCATTTTTGCCTTTACCTCCAGAATCAACTCTACTCTGCTGTCCCGTGAGGTGCAAGGCCTACCCTGGGCGTTCTGCAGGCATCAAGGGTGAGGAGGGGGAGGGCATTTCTCTCTCACCCACCCCATGACAAATGAGGATCAAGGCCCGCTCACCTGAACTCACCCCCCCCACACTTCCTCTTCTCTTTCTACTTTCTACACGAGAGAAGCAAACAATATGTGTGAGTCACTTGCCTTACTTCAAATGAGATGACATAATTTCACTGTTTATGGCTATATGATACTCCACTGCATCTCCAAGAAATGAACACTTCTGGCACTTGACATGGAGCTTCCTAGTGCTAGGGTGACTCAGAGACAGGCAGGACCACACTCAGCCTAGCCTGTGAAGACCTTATCACCTTCCCTGTAGTCTCGAATGCATAGTCTGCACATATCTTCTATGGGCAGAGCACCCAGCAAGGTCTGAGAAGGTCAGGAGATTTCAGGGGCCCCGCATCACCTGGCCAGGAGAGAAAGGGGCTGACAGAGTTTCTTTCCCTAGGAGGATACAGTAGAGGTTGCCGAGTTTGGTTTTGAGGCTGGGTGTTTTGTGATATAGACAGAGAAGGAGACGTACCATAAAAGCTCTAGTTATGACATTTCTAACTTATAAACCTGTTCCCTGCCCAGTGTTCCTGCTTCCTCTTCTGACTATAATCTCACTGCTGGCAGACAGATGTTTTGTCAAAAAAAAAAACACCTCCTTCCTGGGCTTGACTAAACTCTGGTCTCCAGGAGCTCCTGTTTTCCACACCTTCAAGGGAATGGAGGTGGACTCCTGTAAAGAGGATCTAAGCTCCACCCACAACACTGAGGCCACGCCCATCATCTCCCTCTCTAGCAAAAACCAATCTTGTCCTAGTCAAAAGAAAAGGTTGGGGCCAGATTGGGAAAAGATCTTTACCAATCCTACAACAGATAGAGGGCTTATATCCAAAATATACAAAGAACTCAAGAAGTTAGACCGCAGGGAGACAAATAACCCTATTAAAAAATGGGGTTCAGGGGTTGGGGATTTAGCTCAGCGGTAGAGAGCTTGCCTAGCAAGTGCGAGGCCCTGGGTTCGGTCCCCAGCTCCGGAAAAAAAATGGGGTTCAGAGCTAAACAAAGAATTCACAGCTGAGGAATGCCGAATGGCTGAGAAACACCTAAAGAAATGTTCAACATCTTTAGTCATAAGGGAAATGCAAATCAAAACAACCCTGAGATTTCACCTCACACCAGTGAGAATGGCTAAGATCAAAAACTCAGGTGACAGCAGATGCTGGCGAGGATGCGGAGAAAGAGGAACACTCCTCCATTGTTGGTGGGATTGCAGACTGGTACAACCATTCTGGAAATCAGTCCGGAGGTTCCTCAGAAAATTGGACATTGAACAGCCTGAGGATCCAGCTATACCTCTCTTGGGCATATACCCAAAAGATGCCCCAACATATAAAAAAGACACGTGCTCCACTATGTTCATCGCAGCCTTATTTATAATAGCCAGAAGCTGGAAAGAACCCAGATGCCCTTCAACAGAGGAATGGATACAGAAAATGTGGTACATCTACACAATGGAATATTACTCAGTTATCAAAAACAATGACTTTATGAAATTCGTAGGCAAATGGTTGGAACTGGAAAATATCATCCTGAGTGAGGTAGCCCAATCACAGAAAAACACACATGGTATGTACTCATTGATAAGTGGCTATTAGCCCAAATGCTTGAATTACCCTAGATGCCTAGAACAAATGAAACTCATGACGGATGATCAAAATGTGAATGCTTCACTCCTTCTTTAAAAGGGGAACAAGAATACCCTTGGCAGGGAAGAGAGAGGCAAAGATTAAAACAGAGACTGAAGGAACACCCATTCAGAGCCTGCCCCACATGTGGCCCATACATATAGAGCCACCCAATTAGACAAGATGGATGAAGCAAAGAAGTGCAGGCCGACAGGAGCCGGATGTAGATCGCTCCTGAGAGACAAAGCCAGAATACAGCAAATACATAGGCAGATGCCAGCAGCAAACCACTGAACTGAGAATAGGAGCCCCGTTGAAGGAATCAGAGAAAGGACTGGAAGAGCTTGAAGGGGCTCAAGACCCCATATGAACAACAATGCCAAGCAACCAGAGCTTCCAGGGACTAAGCCACTACCCAAAGACTATACATGGACCAACCCTGGGCTCCAACCTCATAGGTAGCAATGAATATCCTAGTAAGATCACCAGTGGAAGGGGAAACCCTGGGTCCTGCTAAGACTGAACCCCCAGTGAACATGATTGTTGGGGGGAGGGCGGCAATGGGGGGAGGATGGGGAGGGGAACACCCATAGAAAAGGGGAGGGGGAGGGGCTAGGGGGATGTTGGCCTGGAAACCGGGAAAGGGAATAACATTCGAAATGTAAATAAGAAATACTCAAGTTAATAAAAAAAAAAAAAAGAAAGAAAGAAAGAAAGAAAGAAAGAAAGAAAGAAAGAAAGAAAGAGAAAAGGTTGGGGCTGGAGAGAGCACTGGCTGCTGCTCCAGAGGTCAGGAGTTCAATTCCCACATGGTGGCTCACAACCATCTGAAATGGGATCCGATGCCCTCTTGTGGTGTGTCTGAAGTCAGTGACAGTGTACTCACATAAATACAATAAAATAAATCTTGAAAAAAGAAAAAAAAGAGAAGAAAAGGTTGGTTGGGAACCAAAAGCACCATCTGCTACCAGACATAATTAACCTACCTGTGTTCCAAAGTCCAAGGCCACTGGAAAGCCAGGCGCTGAACATCTGCCACTCATTAACGGAGTCCGTGGTCAATCTGTTAACCCTCACCACAGCTCAGTCACCTCACCCACAAAATGCAGATGGTTCTCACACCCAGCATGGCTGCTCTGAGGACTAACTGAGTTATCACAGGCACAAGACTCGGCAAACGCTGAGCACTCAACACGACGAAAGCTCACCATGCAGCATGCCATGCAGGCGTCAGCTGCCTGCTGCATCCCTAAGTACTTATTTGTCTTTCAACCACACCTTTAGTTATGGATTCTGTATTTCCCACCAAAAATGATTTTGAAAAGATGTGGTCCCGGGCTGGAGAGATGGCTCAGCGGTTAAGAGCTCTGCTCTTCCAGAGGTCCTGAGTTCAATTCCCAGCAACCACATGGTGGCTCACAACCATCTGTAATGGGATCTGGTGTGTCTGAAGACAGCTACAGTGTACTCGTATACATTAAATAAATAAATAAATAAATAAATCTTAAAAAAAAAAAGATGTGGGGGTTGGGGATTTAGCTCATCGGTAGAGCACTTGCCTAGCAAGCCCCTGGGTTCGGTCCCCAACTCCGAAAAAAAAAGAACCCTAGGTGGCTGGCAGAGTCATCCCTCACTGCCTGCTCTTTTGAAATCTCTACCCTAGGCCTTTATTACCTAGTTCATACACACACACACACACACACACACACACACACACACACACACACACACACACAAACATACATACTACATACATACACACGTGTGCATTCATACATACACATATACACACATTCATATATACATATGTCTATATATGTACACACACACACACACACACGCACACGCACACGCACACGCACACGCACACGATCTTTTGGGGAGCTGTCACCAAAGGCTTGAGTTTTTCATTCTTTCTGTTTGTTTATCCCTAACACTAAGTTTCATATCCCACATCTCCAGGTAAATCCCCCTGGAATTTTCTGTTTGCTCTCCTTCCTCTAGGTCAAATGTTCCTTTCCTGACTTTGCTCCAATTTCGAACTCCAACAAGAAGCTCCAACACTGGCCTCCTGGCGGGAGCCTCTGGGTGGGTAAGTAGGTGATGCCCGTGAAACCCGGAATGTTCCCGCCCTTTGGCCTAGTAAGTTCACTTGCTCCAGGTTCCGTTAGAGATAGACTCACATGTGGGCAAAGGATAAACGAGAAAATTCATGGTGGCATTGCCAGAATTAAACAAGACAGAAAAGCAATCAGAAAATGGAAGCAAGTGCTTCTGGGAATTAGGAAAGGCCTGTGATAGAAATGGTCATGGTTTCATATTAAATGGACTATGATGAAAAGGAGTAAGGCTCATCCACCATGCCGACACCAAAGGGTCCCCAAGGTCTTCCCACGAGCAGCCACGGGCCTTAGAAGCTTCCAGGACAAACAAAACAAAACAAAACAAAACAAAACAAAACAAAACAACAACAACACAAATGGCATATCGTGAACTGGGGCTGTACAAGAAACTTGGTGGGTTTTTTTTTTAAATCTCATTTTTCACTGTCCCCACATACAAATACATTATCTTTATTTAGGTAAAAGCAAATGTATATTTTAAGTTAAAATCTAAATGACCAGGCTGAGGCAGTGTCACAGGAGAGCTGGGGCTGCTGAGGACTTCTTCAGCTAGCAGCCTTGCCTTAAACTTCTGATCTGCATTTTTCCCAATCCAGTCAATCTTTCTCCTCAGGCCCCAAACAAAGCCACCATTGTCCTCTCTGCTTTAGTCAGGCTGGGGTTTGTTTGCCTTCTGGTCTCATTCAGCATGGCCCCTGATAGAAGATAAGGCAAGAAAGCCCCTAGTCCTGTGGGAAGCCCCTCCCCAGCCCTCACCTCAAATTGGAATTCCTCAGGTTCTCTCTATGGAACGCAAGCCACAGGAAAGGCGAGAGCCTTCTTCAACCAGAGGTATAAGGTTGTTTTTGTTTTTTTTTTTTTTTTTTTGTTCTTTTTTTTCGGAGCTGGGGACCGAACCCAGGGCCTTGCGCTTCCTAGGTAAGCGCTCTACCACTGAGCTAAATCCCCAGCCCCAAGGTTGTTTTTTTTTTAATGTTTTCCTGTAGTCTAGGCTGGCCTCAAACTAACTGTGTCGCTGAGTCTAACCTTGAATATCCTGCCTCCACTTCCCAGGCGATGTAACTACAGGAGTGGGCCTCCGCCCTGGTTGTATATGGTCCTAGAGATTTAATTCATCGCTTTGCACTCTTCACCCCTGTGAGTGCCTCAGCCACACCCGATTTTTCCCATGGGTTCTTGGGACCAAACCACAGGCACTTACTGTTTGAGCCAGTCTTTTCATTTTTATTTTTTTTTAAGATTTATTTCTTTTTAGTCAGGCATGGTGGCCATCTCAGCACTTGGGAGTTTGAGGCTAGCCTGGCCTAGCTATGAAGTTCTAGATCAGTCAGAGTTTCATGGTGAGACCCAGCCTCAAAAGAAATAATATTGGGGTTGGGGATTTAGCTCAACGGTAGAGCGCTTGCCTAGCGAGCACAAGCCCTCGGTTCGGTCCCCAGCTCCGAAAAAAAAAAAAAAAAAGAAATAATATTGATGATAATAATAATAATAACTTCATAAAACATTTATTTCTATTTTATGTGTATGAGCCTACATGTATATCACGTGAGCACAATGCCTGCAGAAGTCAGAAGGTGGCATCAAATTCCCTACAGATGATGGCACGCTACCACGTGGGCACTGGTAATCGAACCCAGGTCCTCTGCAAGAAAAACCAAGTGCTCAGGCTGATCTTGAACTTCAGTAATCCTCCTGCCTCTGCATGATGGGATTAGGCGCATGAGCCACCACACCGTCAGAGCTGCAGGTCATCTTTCCAGGCCTAATCAGTCATTATGGTGACTGACACTTGCTTTTGTTTTTTATGTCACTAAAACCTTCCACAGCATAAGCATTCATTTTACCAAATAGGAAAACAAAATACTTTCAATGAATGTTGCATCTCAACGAGGTTGGTACCTTTGGGGCATCGAAATGTGTGACTGTGCACACCCACCAACTCCTAGGTGCTGCCAGGGGTCTTCAAACCATACTGAGTAGTGTGGACACGTGGGGTGGAGTCCAGCATGTGTGAGGGTGGGTTAGCATTTTTTTTAATGTCTATACCACACTCCCCTGCCTTCTCCAAGCGTTCCAAAGTGTTCCAGCTGCCACACCTCTTACACCTAGCTTCACAGGCTTCAGTCTACTCAGTACTTTTTACTGAAACACACAGCTCCCTCTCAAAATCAAATCATTTCTGTCAACAGGCAGCCATTCTTAGGCAGGAACCTTAGCTGGCCTAAGTAAAAAAAAAAAAAGCCCAAATCCAAAAGAATGTTCTGTAAGCACAGATGTGTGGTGCTTCCCTCGGTCTGTGAACTTAGCATACATGTTTTGGTTTTCTGATGCTCAGTGTTCCCCTCTCTCTTTCCACGTGGGTGAGTCCGGCCTCTGTGATCCTGTCCCTGACACTGGACTAGAGAAACATCTCTGTGACGTATATGGAAGGTGGACCCACTTCTTAGGCTAATGCACAGCCCCAGTGCACATGAAGGCTGACAGCTAAGATCTCCTAGTCATCCCCTTCTCCTAGGATTGGACACCAGCAATTAACTTTCCCAGTGACGGGTGTGAAAACTATCCTCAGCCACGTCAGATTGAAACGGGTCTAGAAAGGTCCCCGACAAACGGTGGACAGGACAGCATCAAAGGAAAACCCTCAGACCCCAGTTGCCTTCACTGCTTGACAAGTTTGTCCCAGGAGCTCGCCTCCATAAATCATCCTAACAAGGAACTGCTTCCGGCGCGCAGGGCCCGAGACCGTTTAGAACAAAACCGCTTGCTACTCATTTACAGATTGCTTTCATGGCGTTGTTGATTCTGGCTTGTTTGGTTTCGTGTGTTTGTGGTGGGCGGGGGTGTTTGTTGCTTGTCTAGAATTCCCTGCTTAACGCAGGCTGTCCTGGAACTCATGATGCTCCAGGCTTCTCCTCCCGAGAGATTACAGGCATGTACCACCATGACCAGCGACCAACAAATACAGTTTAAAAATGCTACGGGCTTTTCCTCCACACCAGTGTGTTTATTCAGATATTTAATGAACCACCATCTGGATCACGCCCTTGCCCCCCCCCTAGCCTGGCTGAACCCTTGCCTGGAGACAGACAGACACACAGACACAGTCACACAGACACAGACACACACACAGGCACACACACACACACGGAGACACAGACACACAGACAAACACACACATAAACGGAGACAGACAGACACAGTCACACAGACACAGACACATGGAGACAGACAGACAGACACACACACACACACACACACACACACATACACACCACAGAGAGCTAGAAACAGCAGAAACAGGCACAGGGACAAAGAATCCTGTGGTTACTTTTTTCTTGGTGAAGTCATACCCAAAAAAGGATTCCTAATCTTTTCTTTCATCTGTTTAGATATTAATGTAAGACACATTCAGGCTCTGGTTTCCCTGAATCTTTTTCAAGAATTTTTCTTTGAATTTTGGGTCTCTAATTAGATGTCCTCCGCAGTTGCCGGGATGCGAAGAGATGTTGTTGGTGCTAAGGGTGAGAGGCAAAATTAGCCTGATTGTCCGTCCATTCGTCTTTGCAGAATTTACCAACACTGCTAACCCTTCTCTAATGGCGGTCCCTAGGATTCTTTTGCTAGGTATTTAAAATGCTAAGTACGGCTTGGTCTTTTTGGACTCTGTGCAAACATATCCTTCACCCAGCTGTCTCCCGTCTTTGTGTTGAGTGTCTATATCTTTGCTTCTGACCTAAATATAACACTTAGAATAGTCAGTAGAGAAACCCCAATGCTCACAGCTAGACCAAATGCAAAGAGTAAGTTTCCACTAAAGTCTAAGATGGTCTTTTGGAACCAGCGAGGTTGGGTAGCACGAACTAACACATCCAAGACCTCTCAAATGTTTTCTGTAGTACAATCATGTCTATGGTTAAGACCAGGAGACAATCATAGCCCCTAGCCCCATGGCCTGCTCAGGTCACTGACTCCACATGTTTGTCACTAGATAAGATAAATGTAGCCCCTAGCTTCTCTTTATGATCCAGTAATCTTTGGAGGCATACCTCCACTAGCACAGGAGTCTGGGCATGGAGTCGGGTTCAAGCCATCCCCACAGTGCAGATTGTTCATTACTTTGAAGGCAAAAGTTATCATCAAAACTCTAAAAATGTCCAGCCAACAATTTCAACTATTATAGTGCTGTCCAACAGCAATTAAGGGGCAAACTACTTTAAATTTCTAAATTTACTAATGTAAATTTCTAAAAGGAGTCAGGTACAGTGGCACGTACTTACAATTCCAGTACTCAGGAGGCTAAAGCAGAAGGTAGAGTTCAAGGCCAGGCTAGACTACAGGGGACCCTCTCTCAAAACAGAAGTAAACAGAAACAGATGAGATTCTTTGACAGGGTCTCACTGTATTTCCCTGGATGGCTTAGGACTCCATATAGACCAGGTTGTCTAGAACTCACAGAGATCCTCCTGCCTCTGCACCCCGAGAGATTAAAGAGATTATCTTCAACGCTAACATTTTAAACTTCTTTTAAACATTAGCAATTCAAAGTGGAATCTACATTAAAATTTGAGGTTTTTTTTATTAAGTCTTCAAAATCTAGTCTTAACTCAGCACATCTAACTACATCTAACTGCTGCTAATCCCAAGGTAGGAGCTTAGCAGCCACATCCAGCCAGTGGCTGTGGTCCAGTCAGACTCCGGAGGTGCCTCTCAATCACTAGAACGGCTGATTCAAGGCTGGCCAGGGTTACTCTGTGAGTTCAAGGCCAGTCTGAACAACATAGTGAGGCCATTCTCAGAATATAAAATTAAAACAGGCCTGAGATATAGGTTAATGTTAGAACACTTGTTCAGTGTGTCCAAGGCCCTGGATTCAATTTCCTGTATTAATTACTTCCTTGGTTAATTAATCTTTAGAGACAAAAAACAAAACAAAAGAAAAAAAAAAACAAAAAACAAAAAGACGGGCTGGAGAGATGGCTCAGTGGTTAAGAGCACTGACTGCTCTTCCAGAGGTCCTGAGTTCAAATCCCAGCAACCACATGGTGGCTCACAGTCATCTGTAATGAGATCTGATGCCCTCTTCTGGTGTGTCTGAGGACAGCAACAGTGTACTCAAATATAATAAATAAATCTTTAAAAAAATGTTTAAAAACAAAAACAAAAAGACAAAAACTTTATAGTCAGATTCAAAGGAAATACAAATCTCATTTATATCACCAAGTTAAAAGACACTCATTTTCATTAGAAGTCATGATAGTGACTTCCCTTGGAGGAAAGCAGGTTAAGGGAGAGACCTCTAAGGCTAGAGGTATTCTGATTTTAATGTGGTTTTAGTTGCAGGACTCTAGGACTAGTCATTGGGGCGTGGGATAATATAACTTCAATGCAAAGCTCAGTTTAGTGGAAAAAAAAAGTTTTTGTTTATTTTTTTAAGGAAAGGTATGGCCAGGTGTGGTGGCACACGCCTTTTAACCTCAGCCCTTGAGAGGCAGAGGCGGGCAGATCCCTGAGCTCAAGGCCTGTTTGCTGAGATCCAGGATAACCAGGGCTACAGGGAGAAATCCTATCTCAGCCCTCGTCCCACCCCTTACCTCCCCAAAACCCCACAAAAAGGTGTCTTTTGTAGACCAGTCCACTTTTTAATATGAGGACGCCTTTGCCAGGCCGGGGAGGCGGCTCATGCCACCACACTTAGGAAAAATAAACCATGATAAAAACTAGGAAAGAAAATGGAATACGCAGGACCTAGGAAGGTCGGGGTGGGGGGTGGGGGGACTGACAGGGCTGAAGCCTTCATCTGGAAAGAGCTGTGGGCATTTCCCCTTTTTCTAACACCCGGGGGGAACTCTACATTCTCAAAGAATTTGAGGGATGGGGCCAATGCACACAGCGAGAGGCTGCTGGGAGGGTGGGTGGTGGTCAGGGCAGGACTTAATAGTTTAGGATAAGTCATGTTGAAATGGAGTGGGATGAGATCACTGGAGACTTAATGGAGTGACCCCACACTGTGAGAGGCCTCATGTGAACTGGAAGGAGATGTTTGTATTTTACCAGGAGTTGCAGAATTCTGAGCAGAGAAGTGGCATCCTTACAATTTTCCTCCAGGGTTTACTGGACCAAAGGTGTGGACTGGGCCTCAAATAGAGAAGCCTAGAGGCCAGATGTACCTAAGATAAAACTAATGAAGCCTGTGACCAATCAGCAGGTTTGAGATTGAGGCAAAAGGTCATCTCCCACCACAGCCTCTCTGGAACACACAAGAAGAAGTCTCAGATCCACACTGCCTAAGTCAGAAAATGGGCTCAGGGTCAACGTTAGTGGTGGACCTTAGATTCTACCCCTAGCATTTAACAAAAAAAGAGAAAGAAGAAAAGTTGGGAAGCCAGGGAAAAGGCCTACAGGAAGATCCACGAACAGCTCAGCTGTTCTGCTGTCTTAAGAGAATCATGAGTCCCGAGTCGGGCTTCCTGCACAGTGGTGCACACCCGCAATCCCTGCCCTTGGGAGGCAGAGAAAAAAAAGGATAGAGGGTTCAAGGCCAGCCTGGGCCTTTTCTTAAGAAAGCAAATGCAAAAGCAAACCAATGACAATAAGAGTCAGGAAAGAGGCACAACATATTTGAAGTCGGCCTTAAGCATCCCACCCTGCAGCCCGAGTAAGGGTGGCCGTATTAACGCAGAGATTCTGTGTTAGCCTCACTTGAACCTGTACACCATGCCCATCTTTACAGGAGCAAACTCAGACAGTGAGAGTTGGCCTGCGTGCTCCAGGTGACAAGGCTAGCAGGTAGCACAGCCAGGGATAGCCCAAAATGCCTCATCCTGTGTCCTTTAAAGAAATATCATCCTGCTCCACACTCCTAACTTGTCTGGGGGGCTGGGGTGGGGGATCGGGGACGACACAGGAACAGGAAGTGAGCAAAGCACACTTGCAGCCTCACCTGTGTGTGTGCGTACATGCCTCTTCAGGTCGAAGGTGTCGTTGAAGCCCTTGCCGCAGAAGGTGCACAGGTGCCTCTTTACCTGGTTGTGGCACTTAAGGTGACGGTTGAGCATGCGCTGCAGACGGAAACTCTTGCCACACAGGTCACAGTTGTGAATCACGGAGTCGTTGCACGTGCCAGTGGTAAACTGGGAGTAGAGAGAGAGGAAGCGTGAGATCTCCGGGGCTCACTTGGGAATCCGGACATCTTTTCTTGCTGGGCTGAGCCTGGCTATGCTTCTGCCCCCTCTAAGGTGCATGTGGGCTCGGCTTTGCGCAGCATTGTTCCTGTCTCCCTCCAGCAGACCTCTGATTCCTATCTCTGAACAGTCTTGCAGCAGCCTTTTAACAGGACATGGGCATGGGACTGATGAAAAAGACAGTCCCTTAAGGGAGAGGAGAGGTTCCCAGCAGCCACCTGGACTACGAGGAGGAAGCAAATGCTAAGGGTGGAGGAACAGAAGAAAGGGTCTGGGTCCTTGTCAATGGTTCCCAAAGACAGACACAGTCAACCCCTTCTTCTTTGCCTCCTGAATACGGTTCCAGCCACCAAGAAATAGAAATGGCGCTGCAGAGATGCTTCAGTGAGTAAAAGCGCTTGCTGCCAACCTGGATGACAAAGACTGATGAACTTAATTCCGGACACCAACACACTCACACACTCGGCAGTAGAAAGTCAACTCCCAGTAGAGAACCAACTCCCACAAGCTGTCACACACCACAGTATACCCACACACAACCGATAAACATAATTCAAACTTGAAGGGGTAGGGGAGGATGAAAGTGGTTTTTCTTCCCCTGAACCTGACTAACTTAGGCCTCATGACTAACGGAGAGCAGATACGATGTGGTAATTCTGGGATGTAGGTCACCTGGTCACTTCACTCCCTCCCCCGCTAACCTAGCCACAAGGAGAGCCAGAGCTCTGTGCAGGGACACCAAGCTATGCATAAAGCCTCTCTTGACCTTCCAGTTAACCCAGGGTCACCGCCACCTACCCAAGTAGCCTCAGATCACACCATTCAGTTGAAAACTGCCTAGCTGGACCACGCCCGAGGTCCAGACATCCCAATCCTGCACAAATAAAAGCCTCGGTTCCAGAGCCTTATAATCAGTGAGGTCACAACTGAACCCCAGCCTCCAGGCTGTCCCCCATCCCCAATTCAGGGCTCTTTCAGCCGAATTTGCTGTCTCTGTGGACAAGCACTGAACTGTTATCCATAGGATGAGAAATACCAGATCTGATGTGCTCTAAGGCCACCACATCAGACCCTGTGTATCAGTGGTTCTCAACTTTCCTAAAGCTGTGACTCTTTAATACAGTTAGTCCCTTGTGCTGTGGTTAACCATAAAAGTATTTTTGTTGCTACTTCTTTTTTTTTTTTTTTTTTTGGTTCTTTTTTTCGGAGCTGGGGACCGAACCCAGGGCCTTGCGCTTCCTAGGCAAGCGCTCTACCACTGAGCTAAATCCCCAACCCCTTGTTGCTACTTCTTAACTGTGATTGAGCTACTGTTACAAATCGTAATGGAAATAATCTGATGTGCAGATCAACTTAGGTGACTCCCGGGGAAGGGTCATTCAACCCCCAAAATGGTGGAGACCCACAGACTGAGAACTGCTGCTGTAGATGGTCCAATGGCTCTGCCAGAACTGTCTGTAGGCAGCCCAAAGATTGGAGATGCAGCTCAGAAGCAGGGCTCTCATGTAGACATGCAGGCCCTGTGCTCTATCCCCAGCACCTTCATACATACATACATACATACATACATACATACATACATACATAATACATACATACATACGTGGAGTTAGTGGTAGTGGAGGGGACGGCAGTCAGAGGAAAAGGACATGAGGCAGTAGGCCTTACGGTCTGTACAGTCGTCCTTTGGCACACACAGGATTGGCAGCAGGATCCTTTGCAAACACTATCTGCTGTGGGTGCTCAGGCCCCCGATACAGATCCCTCCTATGGCTTTGGGCACAGTTAGACATATTATCCCATCCACATCTACATGACTTAAACAGATGTCTATAATACCTTATACCAATGTAAACTCTATGTGACTAGTTGTAGGCTGTACTATTTAGGGAATAAGGACAAGGGACAAGAAAAAGATCTGTGCATGTTTAGCACAGACACAATGTTCTTTTTGGATGGATTAGATCCACTGGGTGTGGAAGCCACGGGTATAGAGGCTGCCGGTACATCACTCCACTTCATTCCAAGAGCGGATTATATTTTATGCTTCTGAAGAGTCCATGCGGACTCCTCCATTCAAGGCCTTTGGACACTCAGCACATCCACTCACACTGCTGCTGCCTCCCGTTCCTCCATGCCCAAAGGCAGTACACAGTCAGTGTGCTGGGCAGCTGGGAGCAAACAGAAGGGTGACAGGACATTATTTCCCAGGCTGCTTCTTGCAATTCATTCTGACTGGCTCCTAGCTTGGTTTGTCTGAATTAGCACTGGACTGACCGCTTGGTCCTATGGCCAAAGCCAGCCATAGTTGCTGGGATGTGGACCACCAAGGGAGAGGGTTGCAGGGGACCAAGCCTCTCAGCCAAGCAGAGTGTGCTGGGAAATGACATTCTGTCTTGTTCAATGTGAGCTGCCAGGGCCTGAGAGAGCAGTCACTGGGGTGTAGAGAAGGGCGGGTCTACCTTGGGGACCCAATAGGTGGGACCAAAAGGCAAGATTATTCCAAAAGCTCTGGAAGACAAAGAAATACTAAACGAGGCCAGTGAGCACTCTAACTGTCTGAAGGGAACGTTACAGAGGGCACATGAGAGAGTGTAAGGAACCAACAACCAAGACAGAGACAACTGAAGTCTTGAAGCCAGCCCAGCCAAGGCTACATAGTAACACCCTGTCTGAAAAAAATAAAAGAGAGGGCTGGAGAGATGGCTCAGCAGTTAAGAACATTGGTTGTTCTTCTAGAGGAAGTGCCTGGCATTGACATGGAACTCTAGTCCTAGGAGATCCAACGCCTCCTTCTGACCTCCTTAAGCACCAGGCACACACGTGGTGCATGCACAAACACAGCAAAACATTCACACACATAAGATAAATATTTAAAATTTTTCTTTTAAGGAGACAGAGACAATTGGCAAAGAATCATAGCCAATAACTAGTTTCTGTCAGACTGTATCACTTCTCAGAAGGGAAGGGTATTTAGTTTGTAGGTGTATTTCTTTCATGGTGCTTTAAAATCTGGTCTATAATAGCAATTGACTGGATACGTCCGAATGCCTATTAATATGGGTTTGAAAAAAAAAACAAAATGACCGGAGGACCATGCAATCCTGCAGGGGCCAAGGGAAAAAGTCAGGACCTTTAGCTGCAACCTCCACAGAGGGACAGCAAGAACTATCCAGATATTCCATAGAAATAGAAAATAGAATATACATTATTTTACCTACTAAATTAGGGTTACTTGCACAGAAGAAACAGAGTAACTAAGCCAGTAACAATGAGCTGGAGATGGCTCAGCAGTTAAGAGGTCACACTGCTTTTGCTGAGCACCTGAGCTCAGGTCCCATGACAGGTGGCTCACTCACAACCACCTCTAACTCCACTCCAGGGTATCTGACACTGTCTTCTGGCCTAAGGGCACCTGCACTCACGTGCACACTACCCTCATATACACAGAACTGAAAATAAAGGCCTGAGAGATGACTCAGTCATTAAAAACACTGGTTGCTTTTCCAGAGAACCCACCTTCAATTCCCAGCACTCATGTAATGGCTTACAACTGTGTGTAACTCCAATTTCAGGGGATCCAAGGCCGTCCTCTGGCCTACATAGGTACCAGGCACTCACATGGTACACAGATACCCATGCAGGCAAAACATCCATACACGTAAGATAAATACATCTTTAAAACAAATAAACTTCTGGGTTGGGGATTTAGCTCAGTGGTAGAGCACTTGCCTAGCAAGCACAAGGCCCTGGTTCAGTCCCCAGCTCTAAAAACAAACAAACAAACAAACAAACAAACAAACAAACAAACTTCTAAAAATCAGCAACAAACAGATTCTTTCCAGAACATCAGTATTGTCATATTGCTTGCATTTTTTCTTTGTTAACTTTTGAACTGGAACACATACTCTTGCTGGGCATGGTATTTAGTGCACACCTTTAGTGCCAGCACTCTGGAGGTGGAGACAGGTGGAGCTCGGTGAGTTCGAAGCCAGCCTGATCTACAGACTGAGTTCCCAGATGGGTAAGACTACAGAAAAAACCTGTCTCAAAAAACCAAGAACAGCTGCACCCACCAGCCCTGGTCTTCCATGTTTCTTGGTCCCCTCTCCCAGGATGGGCTGTATGCCATGGAAAACATGGCTGATTCCTGGACCTTTTCTCCCTCCCTAGGTAGTCTGTCTGCTGCCTGGGCCGTGTTTACTGTGCTCACACAGGCACACCTAACGTTCTCTCTCCGCAGTGTTCGAAACAGAGGTAACCAGTCTCATTCCTTTACCTGGTTCTACAGGAACCTACCACAATTACGTCATGAACCGAAACTTAGACCAAAATTACATCCTAACCATGTTAATTATAAAACAATTGTGGGGCTGGGGAGTCAGCTCAGCAAGTGAGGTCCTTGCCTTACAAGTATGAAGACTTGAGTTAGATCCTCAGAACTCCTAAAAATGGCAGATGTTATGGTTGAGTCCCAAAGCTGGGGGGAGAAAGGAGTCCTAGGGTAGGCAGTCTAGCCTGACCAGTGACCTCCAGAGCAGGGAGAGCCTGTATCAAAGAAGGCAGACAGTGTTTCTGAAGATGACACATGGGGTTGTTTTCCTCTGACCTCTATAGTTTGTGCACGCACGCGCATGCATACACGCACACACGCATACACACACATACGTGAACATGCTTGCACCACCCACACATAGACACAATAAACAAACAAATAATCATGGTACACAGAGAGGTAAGAAGTCCCAAGAGACTGACTGTGATACGAAATGCCATTTAATATCCTGGAGCACGCATGCCTTTAACCCCACATTTGGAAGGCAGAAGCAGGTGGGTCTCTGAGTTCTAGGCCAGCCTGGCCTATAGAATGAGTTCCAGGATAGCCAGGGCTACACAGAGAAACCCTGTCTCAAAAACAAACAAACAAACAACCCAGCAAAACCAAAAGTCCCAAATCACCATTTCTCCACGTGGAAACACAGTAACCAGCACCAGTCTCCTCTGTAGTGTGAGAAGCTGGAGGAGAGCCAGGCTTCCCAGCTTCCTAAATTCAACAAGGGCTTCACTGCCCACAATCTGAGAATGCAAAGAAGTAATTTAGTTCTCTAAGACTTAATTTCATCACCATGAACTATGAATAACGGTATTTGCCTCTTGGGAGTAAATTAAAGAGAAGAAAGCCACTTATTTTTTTATTAAAAAGACAGCCATTACAGTTAGAGCAGTTCCAAAGTTCTAGAACGTTAAGACAAAAGGAACTAAGGGCAGGTGAGAGGGCTCAGAGGACAAGTCTGATGGTCTCCTCCCTGGAATCCGTATGGTGCATGATCGAAGGAGAAAACCAACTCATGCAAGGCATTTCTGGACAACCCCCCCCCCCACACTTTAATCAGAACAAAAAAATGTATACATTAAAAGATAATTGGTCAAAATTCCTTGTTCCTTACTTTGCTTTTGAATTTTCCTCTCTCTGATGGGAGAGAGGGAATTCACCTTTAGTGTGAGCCATAGTCCTTCACCTAAAATTCTGCAATCCAAAAAGCTGTGGCTGCCAACCTCCTCTCAGGTCTTCCCAGCCAGGAGAATCTGACCCCAGTGATAGAGCCTGTCCTATTTGTTTTGGTTTGGTTTTTCTAGGTAGTGTTTCTCTGTGTAGCCTTGGCTTTCCTGGAGCTCTCTGTAGACCAGGCTGACCCTAACTCACAGAGATCCGACTGCCTCTGCCTCCCAAGGGCTAGCATTAAAGGTGTGTGCCACAACCAGCAGTATCATTTGTTTTTTAAAAAGATATCTAATTAGTTAAAAAATTTTCTTTTAGATTTAATGTTTAGTCTATAAATGTTCTGCCCACATATGCGTATGTGCACCATATACTTGTGCCTAGTACTCTTGAAGAGCACAGAAAAGGGCATCACATCTGCTGGAACTGCAGTCGTGGAATAGGTAGAAGTCACTTTATGAATGCTAGGAACTGAACCTGGGTCCTTAGTAAGAGCAACAAGTGCTCTCAACCACTAGGCCATCTCTCCAGCCCCGACTTGTGTTTGATACAGGAGTTGTTAATGCATTTAATCACGGGGTACTGTTTCAGATCTTCCAGGAGGGAGACTTAGACTATGATACCCTCTGGAAATGCTTCCTAGTCTCACCTTAAGCTAAAAATCAATACTTTGCTAAGACTTATTAGTGAAGCAGAGAGACTACCACAGAGGCTAGGAAATGACATCAGCCTGGAAATCAACTCAGAGCAAGATAAAGAGTGGAAGAGTGATTCGCCAAGCTTAGGACTTGGCCAGTCTCTCCTCAGTCCTGTTCCCTGTAGGATCTCAGCTTTCATGTAATAAAATAAGCCAAATTCCAACTAAGTTCTAAAAAGCAAGCCTTAGTGGCCCCAAATCAAAATAAAACCAACCAACCAACCCCACAACAAACCAATCATTGTCAGGACTGTTGACAGAACTAGCAGCATTCAGGGGGGGCCAGGGCATGAACTGTATCTGACACCAGCTAACCAGGTGTCTAAGATCACTGCCTGTCAAACTTGTGAAGGCAAAGTCCCCCAGAAGCAAGCAGCCCTTGTTCTTGGGATGCTTCCACTAGAAACCAGGCCACTAAATCAATGCTTCTGTATCTGCAGGACATCCCAAGTCCACAGGTACTTTCTGGTGGCCATTTGGATAAGATTTCTACTGTCATGTGAGTCACTTACATCCAACTGCTCAAAACATGCCAAGTACATTCAGCCAACTCCTTTGGGACTCCTGGGCCCAGGTAGCATTGCCTAAGGCTCTTCAGCGTTTCACATGACAGACTGGATCACCTCCTCAAAGGAAGAGATGATGAAGGGATGCTTCATTAGCCAGAGGTGGAGCTAGAGAAATGGCTCAGCAGTTAAGAGCACTTCCTGTTCTTGTAAGAACCCAAGGTTCAGTTCCTAGCACCTACAACTGCCTCTAACTCCAGTTCTAGGTGACGTAATGGCCTTTTCTGGCCTTCATGGCCACCTGCACACACACAGTGCACATCAACTCACACAGGCACACACACATGCACTTAAATAAAAATAAGTAAATAAATAAGCCACAAGAAACCAAGACTCACTGGGTGTTGGTGGCTCCCACCTTTAATCACAGCACTCAGAATGCAGTGGCAGGTGGAGCGCAGTGAGTTCAAGGCTAGCCTGGTCTACAGACCAAGTTCCAGGACAGTCAGGGGTACACAGACAAACACTGTCTCTAAAACCAAAAGAAAAAGGAAATAACTAACAATTAACATGACAATACCCATTAAGCCCAGTACCAAGCACTACGAATACTTAACAATTGAGAGAGAGAGAAAGAACTCCAAAGGGTTGAGCTTGGTTCAGAGCAACTTCCCTGTTCTGTTAATTAAACTTTGGGACATTGAAATTGGCTGAGGGAAATTACTGAATAGAGAATATCACTCTATTCATATACTTCTAGCCTACACAAATAAGATTTTAAAAAATTATAAACATTTCAATGGTGTAGTCCTTTGATTGTTGAGTGTTAGTCTGGAATGGCTGTTCTGTAGTTTATTTCCCCATTTACTTGGGGAAGCTGGTCTGGTTCCAGATTTGGACTCCTGTGAATAAAGCTGCTGTAAGTGTCTGTGTTCAAGAGTGAATGTGGGTGTAAAGATTCTCATGTCTTTGAATAAAGGACCAAATATGCAGAGAGAGAGAGAGAGAGAGAGAGAGAGAGAGAGAGAGAGAGAGAGAGGGAGAGAGAGGGAGAGAGAGAGAGAGAGAGAGGGAGGGAGAGAGAGAGAGAGAGAGAGAGAGAGAGAGAGAGAGAGAAAGGGAGAGTGCATTGATGCCCACAAGATGGCTCACCTGGTAAAAGCAACTACTGGCAAACCTGAGAACATGCGTTCAAATCAGGACCCATATAACTGAAGGGCAGAACTGTCTCTGACAATGTGTACCATGGCACGCGCGCACACACAAAGAAAAAATAGATTCAAAACAATTTTAAAGAAATAGTTAATTAGGATCACTGAAGGACTTACTAATCGATAATCTTTATCCATAACCAAGACTTTCCGTTGGGTTTTCTTTGGTTTTGTTTTTGCTTTTGTTTTTGTTTTCAAAGACAGGGTTTACTAGGTAGCCCTGGCTGTCTTAGAACTCGATTTGTAGACCAGGCTGGCCTTGAATTCACAAACGTTTATCTGCCTGCCTCTGCCTCCCAAGTACTGGGATTAAAGGTGTGAACCACTACACCCAGTTATATTTTTTGTTTTTTAAATAGAGGTATGCGGTTATATAGCCTAGGCTTGCTTGGAACTATTGTCCTCAGCCTCCTGGGTTCTGGGATTATGGGTTTGCACAATCACATCAAGCAGAAAAATCAAGCATTCTTCTCCTTCCCTAATAAATATCCCCACAAAACCCAAACCGAATGCTTGGGGAAATCTGTCTCTACAGAAATATGCCTGCTAGGGTCTTAGGGTGCGGTTTAACAGGAAAGTACTCGATCAGCATGCACAAGGCCTCAAGGCCGTTGTAGGGGGAGGCATATGAGGAAGAGGAAGAACGAAAGTCTAATCCAATCAACGAGAGCTAACAGATGAACAGAACTGGCATATCGCTTATAATACCAAAACATTCATGCCCCAAGCATCAACAGCTCCAACCATTACAGAAATGTAACAAGCAGGCAATGCCTCTTTAAGGAGCACAGCCCCTCCCCATTGTCTCTCACACACTGAGGCATTCAAGCCAAACCCCAGTAACTGACCACGCAGGCAGAGCAGTGCCCCTCCTAAGGGAGGGAAACCGCTGCGACATATTGGCCAATTCAGCAGCACTAAGGATTTTTGCTTTTAATCCTATGTGACTTATCCTACATGTGATAGGGACCACCCTGCTAGACACCCTGCTAAGGTGAGGCCTTAGCCTTAAAATCCATTTGAAGCTAACAGAAACTGAGGAATGCCCAAGGTGACTGACTGGCTAAGCAAAATCCACACTGTTGGGACCTTTACCAAGCAAATGACCCATTACTCCAACAATTTACTTGCAAGTACATAAGAAAGGAGAAGGGGGGGGGGGGGGACCGTAAATCGAAAGCAACCAAAGGCCATGCCAAACGTCAATCACGGTGTGTGGACATTACATGGACTCTGATTAAACAGACTGGAGGAGAGTAGGCATTTACAAGCCATTTAACAATGTGAACACATAATTCAAGTGGGTGTGCTGGGGCACATTGGGAGCCACTTATAATTGAAATACATTCAGCCACTCCTTAATGATGGATCCATTCCGAGAAAAGCCCTGTTAGGCAATTTTACCATTGCATGGACAACACAGAGTGTATTTACACAAACCAAGCTGGCTAAGACATCACCCAGCGTTACAATCTTACAGGATCACAGCTCTTCATATGGCCTGCAGTTATGGGAAAAATGACCGTAATATATCTGTAAATTGCTCAGGTGGGGAGGCGGGAAAGGGAAGTCAGTAAGGGCCATCCTTATGGGGACGAGGTGCCAGATACCTACTATTTTGTCTTTGAAACTCTTTATAATTAAAATTGAGAAGAAAAAGGGGGCACACATTTGGCATATACTGTTATCACCCAAGTGAGGGCCATATGAAAGGTGGAAAACTGGGGTTGGGGATTTAGCTCAGTGGTAGAGCGCTTGCCTAGCAAGGGCAAGGCCCTGGGTTCAGTCCCCAGCTCCGAAAAAAAAAAAAAAGAAAAAAAAAAAAGGTGGAAAACTTTTTTTTTTTTAAATTGAGACATGGTCTCACTATGTAGCCCTGGCGGACCTAGAACTGGATACGGAGACCAGGCTGCCTTTGAACTCACAAAAATCAGACTGTCTCTGCCTCTAGTACTGGAATTAAAGGTGTGCACCACCATGCCTGGCTGTACTTCTGAGGAACTCATGTGGGGGCGGGGTGGGGAGCCAAAGGAGAAGAGAACTCATTAGGACGGAGAAAGAATAGAGATTCACCCACTAGTCCCCACTTGCACATGGGTCCTGCCAGCCATATTTGTTCTGGGGAAGACTAAAAGACAGAGGACACCTGCAGGCCCAGGGTCTGTCTCTCACAGTCAGAGGCCTGTAAATAATGTCCTTGATTGAACCCAGATGTAAGTATCTCCTTGCCACAAGGTATTTTCTTTTAAATTAGAGAATCCTCAGTGTTAAAGAGATCCCGTCATAACCTGCCCCAAAGCCCGCAATGGAAGGTCAGAAGAGGTAGAGATGAACTACATCTTCCCAACCTGGTTCCAAGCTTTCTTCCCAGACCTACTCCCCACATCAACACAGCCAGGCAGTCAAACTCTAGGTCCCGTGTTGTCCCCACCCCCACCCCCCCACCCCACCCCCCCCACCCCCCCCACCCCCCCACCCCCCCCACCCCCCACCCCCACCCCCCCCCACCCCCCCGCTTCAGGTCAGCACACTAACAAAACCTGGGGCTGTTGTCAGCTGACTTCCTCCTGTCGGTCAGTCAGCGTGTGCATACACAAGAGTGCCAACAGTTCCTTGCTCATTTTCTCATTTAACCCACACTGTATTTCAGAGTGAGGCCTCGAGGAGCAAGATGGCCCCAGTCAACTCTTTCCTCCCCTGAAACCTTCCAAAGCGGATCCTCTGCCCAGATATAAACACTTCCTGGCTTGGCCCTGTCTCAGGCGTCATTTCCAGCTCTATCCCTGATCCTAACGGGTGCATTTCCAATCCTTTCCTCACTAGGACACTGATTCCTTTCCTTACTCCAGCATAAGGCTCAGCTTACATCACCCTAAGACCAATCCCCTCACCCCCATCTCCACAGCCTGCTGGTCCATATCAAGAGCCCTTTCCCTCTCCACAATCCTATCTTTGCTGTGCTTCTAGTCTGGTCCTCGCTCTCCACCAGATCAGAGACTAGGCAGGGTTAGTGAGCGCACACACTGCTACAGCCTTTATTCTCCTACTGTATTAGGGAGATATCGTGCATAGCTTCCCTTTGCAGAGAAGGAATCTGAGGCCAGAACAATAAAGAACTGCCCAAGGTTGCAGAGTTCCTAAGAACTTACAAAGGCCAGTTCTTAGATTCGTTAACCACTACTGCCGGAATGTTCCGGAAGGAACACACTCACTAGAGCAGAAGCAGCTGTCTTTATGTCATAGCTACCTTGCACATAATAAGGATATTTGTATCTGCTGAGCAGGGCTCAATCCTGTCTTTTCTTTGGTCCCACAAACCCCACTGCCCAATTTGTGTCTTCAGGTTTTAAAACTAAGTCATTAAAACAGCACACACAGCTGAGCTACAACTCGGCTGTAGAATGCTTGTCCAACAGGGAAGGTGGGGTGAACAGTTAGCTACTCCATGCCCTGGACCTCATCCTTGCTGGAATGGCTTTCTTCCTCTTCCAGCAAAACCACCAAATGTTGGGGGGTTTTTGTTTGTTTGTTTGTTTTTTTGCTTTTGAAACAAGGCTATTCTGTGTAGCCCTCTCTGGCTTGGAACATCACTATGTAGAGCTGGCTGGCCTGTAACTCTCAGAGATCCAACTGCCTCTGCCTCCTGAGTACTGGGACTAAGGGGGAGGGGAGGCACTCCATCAGGTTAAGGTACTAATTCCTAGAGGAAACCCTTTGAGTTCTGTATGTCTTATGAAGTAGTTACACAGAGTGCTGAGAGGTGGGCAATTTGATCAGCCATTTAAAAACTACCAGTGCCAGGGCCGCTATTTCCTGACGCATTGGCAATCCTAATACCGAGGAGATGCCTCCAATGTTAGCCTAGAGAGGAAGGGTAGAAACCTGAATGTCTTCAGGGACTAAAAACTCCCTGGGAAATGGGAAAGCGTGGGGAGCAGGCTGCTTGTTGATGGTCTGCAAATATGTCCAGGCCCCTCTCCCACCAGAGGCAATTTATCTTGGAAATGAGGAGTCTATTGACTCCCTTAATCCGGAGTTCCAATTCCTGTGTCCGCCTAAGGCAGAAAAGAGATCTCCCACAACGTGGCTTTCTCTCCTTACCAAGTTGGGGATAGAAGAGGGGCAAACTAACTACTGTCCCTCCAAAAACAACCTTACAATTGTCTTTCTAGCCTGGTGATAAATATGCAAGTGGGGCACTTTGTAGAATTTCCCAAAGGGAAAGAGCTATCGGCTTCAGGAAAACTTTTCCCTCCCACTTAACCCCACCTAGCCCAGAAGCTTCCCAGCTATTCACTTTAAACTCCAGCACGCTCCGTGAATCATCACCACACCCCCACACCCCCACCCTCAGCTCACAGCATTGAGTCTTTCCGGTACTATAGCCTCAAATCCTAATTCAGAACCAAATGCGCCCTGGCCCACCCCGGCCCACCCGGGAGCCCAGCCCTGGGAGGTCGGGGGGGGGGGGGAGGAACCGCTTTCTTTATCCTTCCCCCGCCCCAACTAACTACCGTCTGAGTTCACCCTTCCTTCCCGGCATGGGTCTGGGGGCATGGGTAGCCGACACCCTGGGGCGCCCTAGAATTAAGGCCTACTTTAAACAAGATGACGCTATAACGGGCCAGGCTAGGACCTCAGGACCTCGGGCTTGCAGAAAACCTGTCGCCTCCCTTCCCCCTCCAGCTGACTGTGAGTCAGCGGGGCAGGATTCCTTAATCCTGGGGGTAGCGGATACCTTTGAACAGGTGGTCATGAAAGTTCCACCCAACAAAGTGCTGATCGCCATCCCGATAAATGTTGCTTACAAGTCTATGGCTTTTGAGGGGCCACAGACATTCCAATCAACTAGAGTAGGAACGCAAAAAAAAAAAAAAAAAAAAAATCTGCAGGTGAGCCCTTTTATCTTTTACCCACTAATTTAACTCTTGAAGATTTGAGAGAAAAGGCAAATCTAAACTGCCCCGCACAACAAACTTCTCATCTAACAGGTTCCACTAGGACGCTGGGAATAGCGGTGACTGCGAGGTCCACTGTGTCCTAAGACACAGTAGTGAAACAAAACTCAGGCGCTCAATGTGCCAAGGACTATGTTACAGAAGGCATTCTGTCTAAGATCCTGGGTCCGGCTTCTTTACCCCAGATCTCAGGCTGTCTAGTTAATAGTCTGGCCCTGCCTGGACACAGGCTGGGCAGTTGAACCGGGATAGCTGGGCTCGATCTTCAATCGTTCCCGAAACCACTAGCGGCGTCAGACAGGGCCATCACCCTGAGTCTGGATCCGCTTAAGATGCAGGCACTGTGGCGCAGGGGACAGGTCGCTAGGAGCCTGGCTGCCGCCCAGGGGCAGGTGCAGGAGTGGCGGGCCAGTGTGCGGCGCCTGGGCTCCGGTGCGCGGGCGGGCGCGGCAGGGAGGGGCGCCGGGGCTCCGGAGCCGGACGCCAGGGCGTGGTGCAGGTGGCGGCGGGGGCAGAGTCGACACCCTACCTTGATTTTTGACCTGGCAACCGGGCGCTGCATCGCTGCCAGATGTCCATCCGTGCCTTCGGCGTCGTGAAGCTCTGGAGTTTCAGGCTCCGGCGCGCGCGGGGACGAGCTGCTTTCGGCCCCTCCGGGCTCCCCGGCGCTGCTGCTGCAGCCGCTGCTACTGCCACCGTCGCTGCGGCAGTCTTCGGGGGGGTCGCGGAGCAGACAGCCCAGGCTCACTGTGGAGGGAGGGGGCCGCACCCCGACACTCAACCACACGCGGCGTCACGCCCGGGCGCCCACGGCAGTTTGACCTGCGGGCGGTGCCGCCGCCCCGCCCCGGACCTGGGCACCTCGCCAAGTGGGCGACGTCCCGAGGGTAGACAAGTCAGCCCCAGCCACCCGCCCCTCGAACTAACTTAGGGTGTCGTGAGACCGGTTCTCAGGCCCACCTCGGCGCCCACGAAGCACCGGGGTCCAGGCGCCGTGGAGAAACCCGCGCGCCAAGTTTCCTCTCGCGCCCGTGGAGGCGGGTGTGCCCACGTCTTGCCTCGCTCCCGAGGGGTTAGCGGACCTTCACAAGCGGTTTAGAGGACGTAGGGGACAAGGAAACTCCCAGTGCCTTCTACCCCCTTCCAGGGCCACTTTTGGCCCGCGCTGCAACCAACGGTCCTGCCGCCAGGCAATTAGCCCTGTCTAGGGAGAGAGCACCGGGGGTCCCAGGTTTCCCAGCCTAGATTCTCGTTCCCCACTCGCAAGACCGCTGTGACCCCGGCCGAGAGGGGGTAGGGGTGGTAGCCGCAGACTTGGTCCCGAGCAGGAGGCCCGCAGCCACCCTGCCCCCACCCCGGAGCCCCGCGCCCAGGCCCGGCCCCCGCGCTCCTCACCTGGGATGTAAGTGTCTGCCCTTTTGTCATCCGGGAGCTCATCCCAGCTGCGGACAGAGGCTCCCGGGCTCCTCCTCTTCACCAGAAAGACTTTGGGCATGGTGGGATCTTCTCTCCCGACTGCGGCCCCCTCCTCCCGGCTGCTCCCCGCTAGTGGCGGCGGTGGCGCCTGGGTCCCCCCGCTCCTGGAGTCCGGAGCCCACCTTCCCGCCTCGCCTGCCTTCTTCCTGCACCCCGCGCCGAGCTGCCTGGTCCTCTCCCTTCACTCCCGGCTACTCGCAGCCTCCGGGCTCGGCGACACCTATGCCTTAAATCGCGCGTGAGACCACGCCGGGGAAAAAGTTTCATAAGGTGGAATAGAAAAGGCACCAGGAAACTTGGGAGTGAGCATGCGCCCTGCAACATAACGGTGTCAACAAGCTCGCTACCTGTCCGACCGGTTCCGGCGGCCGGGGCTGCCTGATCCAGCCCTTCCTTAGGCATGAATGTTTGCAAAAGAATTTAACGTCTGATTCTTCCCCCCTCCTCTTTTTAAAAAAAGGAAGAACTTTTTTTCAAATCAACCGTCTACCTCATACCCCCATCACATGCACTTTATAGGATAAAGTCTTTAAAACGAGCCACAGGTTTTCTGCCCCATGGACCCCTACTATGGGTTCTCCCGCGAGTTGGCCCCCACCTCCGAAGTAAATTTTTCTTCATCAGCAAGCCAGATATTGACTCTGGACCTTGTGGGGCTGTTCCTAGGCTTTCTGGAATCTCGGTGGTCGGATGGGGGAGGGTCCTCAGTATCCTTGTCAGGTAAAAGGAGGGGGGTTGGGAGCGTAAGTCTCCTATTATCTGGAACACCCCTCAATAATAAAGCCTAAAAGCTCCGCATCGTCATTTTACTGATCTGTGCCACTCAATCTAAGAAAATAAGGCTTGTTCTACCAAAGCAGCTCTCACCCCGAAACCTTACAGTCCAGGAGACCCTTCACCCAAGATCAACGCACAATCAAGACAAAAGCTAATTGCATATCATGTGAGTGCAGATTTAAAGCGAACTTCTTGTCTTCAGCCTTTCCCGTTATTGCCTCCCCTAGCCACTGGACCCTCAAATTCGGAGGCAGAAAAGGACTTATCCAGGGAAGCCAGGGATTGAAAATTGATACAACCTCTCTCCTCCTCCGCCAGCGAAGAAGGCAGAAGAGCTTTGAGTTTTTTTGTTTTTATTTTTTTCCTATTTACCTTCATTCCTGGAGGGAAGTGTGTGTGTGGGTGAGAGATCTGCTAAAAAGATACTAAGTTTCAAGGGACGGCCTGCTCACTTTGGGGACGCTGATGTCCCTGTGCCACAGCTTTGTTGCTCAACAACCCGCACAGCTATCGTGGTAGGCTTCACGGGTTAAGCAGAGTGCTAGCTGCTGGAGGTTGCCAGGGCGCGTCTGGTCAGGGGTGCTCAGGCGTCTGCGGTTCAGAGAAGTGCCAGCCTCACCTGCCCACAACAGGACTAGATGCGTTCCGGGTCACAGCGGCCCGGGGAATCCACAGAAGCTGTCCCTGCTTTCTTCCGCCTTGGAATGGCCTTTAGGGATACAGCAGCCTAGTAACGGATTTCTGGGCTTGGCTGGCTGGCGTATTTTCAGGGCACACAGAGAGGGGGCGCAGCTCTGGCGAGGCTATGGAGGGGACTAGGCGAGCTCACCATGACTACCGATCCGCCCTCAAGGATTGACCTCATCGGGGAATCAACTCTGAATTCTAGGTTTCCCCGGAGAAAACTCGTCTAAGAAAGAAAAGGACTTTGATCTTGGTGAACTGGAGACGGAAGAGATGTCTATAGCGGCACAAGAAAATGGGGCTTCTTGGCTATGGAGTTGATGGCGCAGCTTCTGGGCAACTCTGCAGATGTATTTTTATCTGCCAACAAACGGGAGACTTGCTAGAAAGAAGGAGCGTGGTGAATGAAAGAGTAAAAATAAAACCACGAAGCCACAGAATTATCCTCCATCTTTTAAGAATCTTCAAAACTTCATTCAAAATTCCTTATTTTATTCAAGAACAAGTCGATTCTATTGATAAAACCTGCCTCTCCGCTTTCCTCCCTCCCTCCCTCCCCTTTTTCGGATTTCAAATCACTGAACACTTGGGTCATTATTGTTATTTTAAAAGATCGCATTAGGGGCTGGGGATTTAGCTCAGTGGTAGAGCGCTTACCTAGGAAGCTCAAGGCCCTGGGTTCGGTCCCCAGCTCCGGAAAAAAAAAAAAAAGAACCAAAAAAAAAAAAAAAAAAAAAGATCGCATTAACTTGTGGGGCTCTGCAAACTTCAGACACTGAGAATGAATAATAATATAATAATAATATAATAATAACCATAATTCTATGATTGGAGGAGGTAGGTACACATCTATGATAGTTTCTAGATGTTTATTATTTACTGAAAATATTTTTCATACAATATGTTCCAATGATGGTTCCTCCCCCAACTCCTGGAGCCAGACCCTACAAGTATTTTTAGGGACAGAGAATCCTAATCTGTTTTTATTCTCTTACTTTTAAAATTCAGTCTCGATATGTTTATCAATATCATCTGCATACAAAGGGCAAGACTTTGCCTTCCTTATAGCCTCAAAAGGAGTATGGGGGAAAAAATCCTAATTCAAAACAAAAACCCTCAGGCTTGAAGTTGCAAGAGGTGAGAAACAGGACATGGCCCACCCCTCATGAATAGCTGTGGTCGAGAGTCTTACATGGGATCCTTAGAACCGGCATCCAGCTCAGTTGGATGCTTCCAGGGATGGGATGCTCACTATCTGTAACAGTCATGTACTCTCTAGTTAGACACATCTTCTGCTGTGTTTCCATCTCAGCGCTCATTCCATCCCCAGTTCCCCTCCCGCCTCCTCTTCCCAGAGCTCGAAATCAGGGCAGCCGGTTTACACATTCTTAGTTAAGGCTTCTTCTCTCTAGAAACTACTGTCAGGTTGGAAATGGACAGGCACAGACCTGCTTATACACAGAAAACACATAGCCATAGAAAATAGAAGGATGCTGGAGAAATAGTCCAATTTCTAACAGACAAGTCAGAAGTATGTTCTCCCCTCTCCCCTCCTGTGTGTTTCTCTCTCTCTCTCTCTCTCTCTCTCTCTCTCTCTCTCCTGTGTGTCTCTGTCTCTGTTTCTCCTGTGTCTCTGTGTCCATCTCTGTCTGTCTGTCTGTCTGTCTGTCTGTCTGTCTCTCTTTCTCGTGTGTGTGTGTGTGTGTGTGTGTGTGTGTGTGTGTGTGTACACGTACTGGAACCAAATTCGGCTTGGGGATTTAGCTCAGCGGGAGAGCGCTTGCCTAGCATGCGCAAGGCCCTGGGTTCGGTCCCCAGTTCCGAAAAAAAAAAAAAAAAAAAAAAAAGGAACCAAATTCACCTGCATATGCAGCACAGGAGAACAGAGGCTAACGCCAGTCTCACCCCTGCAATATTTTGTCAGTTTCTCTACAGATGATATTTAAAAAAAAAAAAAGAAGTTAGGTGTGGATGCATACCCTTTAAGGTCTTTAATCCCAGAAGTCAGGAGGCAGAGGCAGGCAGATCTCTGTGATTTCAAGGCCAGGCTGGTCTACATAAGAGGTTCCAGAACAGCCAAGGCTGCATGGTGAAACTGTCTAAAGGGAAGGTATAAGGATTATAATGGAAAAAAAAAACCAAAATGACTATCACTTATTACAGTCAGTGTGGCTATCTGTGTGAGCAGCCAAGGGAATCTGTGAGCATGTTATTTTTTTTTTTTTTTTTGGTTCTTTTTTTCGGAGCTGGGGACCGAACCCAGGGCCTTGCGCTTCCTAAGCAATCGCTCTACCACTGAGCTAAATCCCCAACCCCCTGTGAGCATGTTATTAAATGAATGAGAATTTAGCAAGGTAGTCCATTGTATAGAAGACGTAAGTATGAGTCATAATACTTTTAACATGTATTTAATTTTTTGTGCATTGGTGTTTTGCCTGCATGCATGTTTCTGTGAGGGTGTCAGATCCTCTGCACCTGGAGTTACAACTGTGAGCTGCTATGTGGGTACTGGGAATCGAACCCAGGTCCTCTGCAAGAGCCTCTTAACCACTGAGCCCTCTCTTTAGCCCTATGCTAGAGCACTGCTAAATGCTGGCAGCAGTCAGAATAATAAGTCCATGGAGCGGAGAAGCTTACAGCAGCATCAGGAACAGAAAGCTCCTGGAAGTAAGGCCTTTTAAATGAGCAAGTTTGCTTTGGAGAAACTGAGACATTAAAGGAGATATTAGTAAGTGGATAGAACATGTGACCAACTGGGAGACTCCAAGCCAGGAAGAAAGCCTAAGTCCATCTGTAGATTTCCTAAACTTTTATTTATTTGGAGTACCAGGATGCATTTCCGGTGCTCATCCATCCCCTGCAAATGTCCTGACACTGAGCTACACTCCAGCCTTCATATATACATTTAGTAGAATCCTTTAGAGTACTTGGAACAAAAAGGCCTTTTCCTGGTTTGTGACAAACTTGTTCTGAGAGAGCCAGAGCCGGTGTCGTGATGCACATCTGCAGTCCCAGCACTCAGGAAGCAGAGGAGGGAGGTCGGCTCCAAGTCTGAGGGCAGCCTGGGCTATTAGTGAATTTCAGATCAGCCAGGATTGTCTAGAGACTCTGGAGATGTGTGTGTGTGTGTGTGTGTGTGTGTGTGTGTGTGTGTGTGTGCGCACGCGAGTGTGTGCGTGTGTGAGTGTAGAAGAGTCATGTTCCTGAAAGGTTAGGTCTATGGACCCAGTAGATCAGACGTCAGTAGAAATGAGAAAGGAGTGAATGAATCCTCCCAGGGTCTCACCCAGGATTCATCAATGTGTGCAAAGCTTGCAGTAGGAACCACAGCGTGCTGAGTCAGGACTCCCAAGGAACCCTCGATGCTGTCTGTAAGCACAGTGGAAGTTCCCCGGAGAGAAGGCCTCAGTGTCTCCTCTGAGATACACCGGGGTCTGGGAAAGGCAGGAAAGTGTTCTTACCTCCTGTAGGGCAGGCCTTCCCTGCAATCTTTCTCAGTGGTAAACCGCTTCTTCCTGCTCTAAGCCCATGTGGTTCTAGACAGGCTAGCCCCACCCCTCCCAGGGACGGTGGACATCTCACCCACTTATTAGAGCTTTAAGTTAACTTGCCCAAAGTGACTGTGTCAGCGACAGACATGCCACCCAAAAAGAACCAGCTCTGAAGATGAGCAAGGGATGAGAGCCCTTTCCTCTACGATGTGGAGAGTGACCAAGTCTGGGTAGGCAGCCTTCTGAGAAGGACGACAAGAAAGAAATGTGAAGCTGGAAGCAGGGCTTTTCCCCCCTGAGCTGTGAAAGCACAGTGGATTTCAGAAGACAGTGGCTGAGGTTCTAGGCCTCTTAACTGTTCCTACAGTTACCGCTGTGAGTGGCTCTACGGTGCACGCATAGAACTAACATCCTGCCAGTGACATCAGAAGGAACGGTTAGGGGACAATACTAGTCTAAAGGAAGGTAGCCTTTAAGAGGGAGGGCCTGTTTTGCTCTTCCTTGCTCTCTCCCACTGTTACAGACTAACATGTAAATCCTGCCTCCCACAAAAAGGGTATCTCTGTCTCCCTTTACAGAAGCCAGGGAAGAAGCCACGTGTGTGACCTTACCTGGAACAAAGGTCTTTACAGATGTAATTAAGGATTTGAGATTAGATTATCCTCAATTATCTGGGAGGATACTAAATACCATTATAAATGTCCTTATGAGAGAGGAAAAATAGGCAGATTACACAGATTAAAAGGATGCCTTGTGACCATGGAGGTGGCGCTTGTAGGAGTAATGACATCAGCAGTCAAAAAACGCTGGTGGCCACAGGAATTGCAAGAGGCAAAAATATAGTGCTCTATGGACACTCTGGTTCCAGCCCAGGGATACACATTAGATTTTTGGCCTCCAGAACTATGTAAGAGTGCACTTGTGGGTTTATTTATTTCCACTGCGTATGTTTTCATGTGCTTGTGTGATGTGGGGAAGGGGGAGGCAAAGGTGTACACCAATGCCCATGCAGAGGACAAGGGAGAGCTTCAGGTGTCCTCCTTCTCTTTGCTCTGTTCCTCTCTCTCTCTCTGAACCTGGAGCTTGCGTGACAGACAGCAAACCTCAGAGATCCTCTGTCTCCAGGCTTTCAATGCGGGGTTACAGGCATTCATAGGACCATTCCAGGCTTTTTTACATGGGTGGATGTTCCAGCAGCCACAGGGAACCAATGCTCCCATAACCCCCTGCTCAATGCTCCCATAACCCCCTGCTCAATGCTCTCATAGCCCCCTGCTCTTCCCTACCCTTCCTTTACAGCTTATCTAATGTCCCCATACTTTCCCCAAGCCCTATTTACTAACACTGCAAAAGTAGTGTTAACTTGCTAATTAATGCCCCTTTCATGCCTCTTTGATAAGAAAAGTTTGTTCCCTCTGTGTTCTTAGTTTCATTTGTTCTTCTTTGAGGTCTGATGCTGAGTGCCGTGACAGCACTTGGGAGGTAGAAGCAGGTGAATGGATCTCCATGAATTTGAGGCCAGCTTAGTCTACATAGAGAGTTCCAGGACAGTCAGAGCTATATAACGAAATCCTTCCCCCGCCCCCCCAAAAAAAGTGAGAGGGGGGTTGAAGATATCAATCTCAATCTTCAGACACACCAGAAGAGGACATTGGATTCCGTTACAGAGGGCTGTGAGCCACCATGTGGGTGCTGGGATTTGCACGCAGGACCTCTGGAAGAGCAGTCAGTGCTCTTAATCACTGAGCCATCTCTCCAGGCCATAAATAATTGGGTGTTTTTTTTTGTCTTTTCTTTTTTTTCGGAGCTGGGGACCGAACCCAGGGCCATGCGCTTGCTAGGCAAGCGCTCTACCACTGAGCTAAATCCCCAACCCCATAAATAATTCTTTAAACAAATTTTTAAATGTTTTATTTGGAGAGTGTGTGTGCAGTTGTATGCAGCTTCCTCCTAGAGGCCAGAAGAGGGCGTCAGAGTCCCATCAATCACTCTAAGTGATACTGTTTCATCCCAGGAGTCAAACATAAAACTCTGCTCAGGTACAGTGTAATGTATGGCTGTGCTCGGCCACCTTGTAACAGTGAGGAAGTTAGATGCCAGAGCCGGCAAAGCAGGGAGCCTGAACCTGGGAGGGCTCAAGCCGCTGAACAGAGACTGCAACTATCGTGAAGGACACGGAGGAAAGTGCTTCCTGGTGTTTAAAGCCAGGATTCTTTCTGCAGCAATGGGTACCCAGCACACTTTTTTTTTTTTTTTTTCTTTTTCCGGAGCTGGGGACCGAACCCAGGGCCTTGCGCTTCCTAGGTAAGTGCTCTACCACTGAGCTAAATCCCCAGCCCCGGTACCCAGCACACTTAATCCTTTCATCTATTGACATTTTGTGCATTGGTGTTTCGCCTGAATGTATGTCTGTGGGAGGGTTTCAGACAGTTGTGATCTGCCATGTGGGTGCTGGGAATTGAACCCAGGTCTTCTGGGAGAGTGGCCGCTGTTGCTAACCGTTGAGCAGTGCCTCCAGCCTTCAACTTGTTAATCTTGAGGAAGACTGATTTGGACAATATTGGAGAGGGAATGTAGTGGTTTGAATATGTTTAGCCCAGGAGTGGCTCTATGGGCATGGTCTTTAAGACCCTTGCTGCCTGGAAGCTAATCTTTTCCTGTTTGCCTTTGGATGAAGATGTAGAATTCTCAGCTCCCGCTACACCATGCCTGCCTGGACGCTGTCATTCTCCTCCCTTGATGATAATGGACTGAATCCCTGAATCTGTAAGCCAGCCCCAACTAAATGTTGTTTTTATAAGAGTTGCCATGGTCATGGTGTCTTCACAGCAATAAAACCCTAAAACAGAGAGCTTTCCTTTTTCTAGCAGATTTCTAATATTTATCAGTTATCTTATAATTTATACAAATATTAAGAAAGTTCATTATGTAAGTTTTTTCCTTAAAGACACAGGATTTCACGTTTCCTCAGCTGTATAATGCCTAAAAGGGAGTTTATCTGGGCTTGGAAATTCATCCTCTAATCTTAGTACTTGGGAGGCTGATGCAAGAAAGTCCCAAGTTCAAGGCTAGCCTACGCTACAAATAGTGAGACCTTGTCTCAAAAATCCTACAGCTGGGCTAGAGAGATGGCTCAGCATCTAAGAGCACTGACTACTCTTTCAGGAACCCTGGGTTCAATTCCCAGCCCCCACATGGCAGCTCACAAACAACTATAACTTCAATTCTAGGGGATCTGATGTCCTCTTCTGGCCTCTGAAGACATCAGGCACACACATGATGTCCAGACATACATGCAAGCAGCAATACCCATACATGCAAAAAAATAATAAGATTAAATTTTAAAAAGCTAAATTCTATGTCTAGGGAGATAACAAGGTAGTCAGGTGCTAAAATTATAAGTTTAGGCCTTAAACTCCCAGGGTTACCAAATTTTCTTCATGCTCAATATTTATTTATTTATTTATTTATTTATTTATTTATTTATTTACCTTAGACAAGATCACTCTGTAACTTAGGCTAGCATCAAACTCTCTGAAATATGACTCTTTGCTTCCTGAGTGTGCCGAGATTAAAGGTATATGCCACCACACCAGCCAGATTTTTAAAAGTATCATCATCATCATCATCACTGTGTGATGTATATGTATGTTTTTGTTTGTGTGTTTGTGTTTGGTTGTGGTGTGTGTGTGTGTGTGTGTGTGTGTGTGTGTGTGTGTGTGTGTACAAATGTGCATGAGTGGGCAGTACCAGTGTGCATGTGGAAGTTTTACAGAGGATGGCTTTTGGAAAGCTGCTCTCTCCTTCCACTGTGGGAAGTAGGGATTGAACTCAGGCCATCAGGTTTACACAGCAAGCATTTTACCAGCGGAACCATGTGGCTTGTGCCGAGACCCCAGCAACACTGCTGAGTTGCTGTTGTACTCAGATCAGTTCGGAGCCTCATTTCTTTTGCTTCATTATGCTGGAAGATGTCTGTCATGTGAGAGCCTGAAGCATCTGTGTGGCCCTTCTCTGTCTGTACACAGTGCAAGCCACCTGCCGTCCTGGATTCTTCATGTTCCTGTTGGCATGCTGCAGGCACTTAGAACATCATTTCCCAACTCTTGGAGGGGCTCTGCTGCTTCCTAGGGACTAACCATAAAGGTCAACCTAGTGATAGGCACGGGTGTTTGGTGGTTCTGCCCTCATTAGGATCTCAGAGTTCTTTCTTTCTACTCAGTAGAATAACGAGACTTGGGATTTTCCACTCACACTTTAAACTTCCCAACCCAAGGACTGGAGAGGTGGCTCAGCAGTTACAAGTGAGTGTTCAGCAGAAGACTTGAGTTTGGTTCCTAGCACCCACATGGTATCTCAAAACTACCTGGGACTACAAATCGGACACCGTCTTCTGACTTCCACAGGCTCCTGAACACTCTCCAAGCACACACACATGAATGCAGGTTCATACACAAACATGTTAAATAAACAAAGAGTGGGAAAGAAACCCCAACCAGAAGGTGACATACATTCTCACCTGCTATTTTAAAGAATTAGTTACTGGACACGAAAGCACTGGGTGTAGGGCCCTTGGATGCGAAGTCACCTTCAGGAGACAACACCATGCTATAGGATGGATAAGTGGCACAAAGTTTCCAGGGTCACCAGTCATCTCGGACCCCTATAGGGATAAGAAGAAGTCAGGAAACACAGCTGGGAAGCCAAGCTTGGCAAAAGTCCTTAAACATGAAAAAGGATTCTAGGAGCTGGAGAGATGGCTCAGCGGTTGAAAGCAAACTTGATTGCTCTTCCAGAGGTCCTGAGTTCAATCCCCAGCAACCACATGGTGGCCCAAAACCATCTGTAATGAGATCTGATGCCCTCTTCTGGTGTGTCTGAAGAAAACAAGTAAATAAATCTTAAAAAAAAGAAAGAAAGAAGATTCTAGACTGGATGTGGTGTCTCCTGTCCATAATCTCTTGTTAAGTGACTTTCTTTGGGGAAACATGAGCACACATCTATTTACCCTAGATAAGGCGCCAACGGCAAACTAAAGAAATGATTGCAAACAAATCTAGAATAGTGAATCAGGGAGCTAAGTGGGGTTACTTACAGGAGCAGGGTGACTCCAAGGCAGCTTTGTCATCGAGAAAACCAGACCAGTCTAGAATGTTGTTGTGATGCTGACTCTATTGTGGAGTCTTGCAGCATCTTCCCAACTGTGGTGGTTTGACAGAAAATGCCCCCACCCCACACGAGCCCCGTAGGCTCAATATTTAAATGTTTGGTCCTCAGTGGAGGAACTATTTGAGAAGAGTTAGAAGAGTTAGGTGTGGTCTTGTTGAAAGAGGTGTGCTCCTAGAGGTAGGCTCTGATATTTCAAAAGCCCACAACGGGCCCAGTGTCTCTCTCCATCTGCTGATCAGTGTGTAAAGCTCTCAGCTACTGCTCCAGCAACTATGTCTGTCTGATTCCTGCCGGGATGATCATAGACGAACCCTCTAAAACTGTAAGCCAGCTCCCAAGGAAATTCGTTCTTTTAAAAGAGTTACCTTGGTCATGGTGTCTCTTCACAGCAATAGAACACTAAGACAACTCCCACAGAGGAGGCTGGATGAAGCCTTCTGGGGCCTTCAAATCAGAGATGGGCATCAACCAGCAAAGAACATCACACTCAAGATTGTCAGCTCTGCCTCTTGTTCCTCCAACTACCTACACTGCCCCACAGCCCAGCTCATTCATAACAACTTTGGCATCATGGAGGGACACCCATCCATCACTGCCACCCAGAAGACCATAAGTAACCCTCTGAGAGAGGTGGTAAGATGGCCATGAGGCTGCCCAGATGATCATACCTGTGTGTTCTAGAGCTGTCAAGCCATCCCGGAACTGAAAAGGACGTTCACCAGCATGGCCTCCCTGTTCCTACTCTTACTGTGTCTGGAGAAAGCTGCCAATCAAGTATAATGACATCAACGAGGTAGTGACTGCCAGGTGTGGTGGCATATGCCTTTAATCACAGCACTGGAGGGCAAAGACAGGCAGATCCTTGGGAGTTCTAGGTTAGCCAGAGCTGTATAGTGAGACCCTAACCCCCCCCCCAAAAAAAAAGTGACATGCATCTGAGGCTCCCTGAAAAACATCTTTGGCTATACCAAGGACCATGTTGTCTCCTGCAAGTTTAACAGACATAGCCGATCTTCAGTTGATGCTGGGGCCAGGTTTGCCCTCAAAGGCCACTTTGTCAAGGTCATCCCCTGGAATGACAATGAATTCGGCTAAAACAGCTGAATGGAAGACCTTGTAGTCCACATGGCCTCCACGGAGTATGAAGTCCTGAACAGCCATCCCGGGAACACCAGAGGAAGTGAGGGTCCTTTGACTGCTGGGGAGTTCTTGACCCGACTCAGTTCCCCCCATAGTTTCCGTCCCAGAGGCCAGAAGAAGGGGAGGAGCCTCTTTCGCACATCTGTCAGTAAAGCCCACTACACCACAATCTTACATTCACATTAAGCTCCAGAGGCAATAGAAAACTACCCAGGAAGCTTAGAGCTGGAGGGTGAGAGGGCAGATCTTTATTAGAACAATTCTGCCAGGGTTGGAGTGGTGCTAAGGTTTGACCGTGGAGTTCCCCTTAACTTTCCTGGTGAAACTTCAGCTGAGAGGTGGGGCCTTTCAGAAAGTGATTAGTTTAGGATTGTTCCACTGTTACAAGTGAACCTCAGAGATCGCCTTTCCTATCTCTGTCTTCTGACATGTGAGATAAGTCAGCACCCACCAGTGAGAACAGCCTGACCTTGGACCTTTAGAACAGTTGACTTCTGTGCTTTATAAGCCACACACACTCAGTAAAACAAATAGACTAAAACAATACTGTGTTTTGTATATCCAGTACTGCCTCTTACAGATGCTTTTTCCCACAAACCCTGGCTGGTTGGCTTCAACTCAGATGCCACCATTCCTCCCAGTCTACATCTTTCCTTTACATAGATATAATTATATTATGTATATAATTATATATATTTATATTACACAAGAGGAATTATATATGTATATATATCACAACATATATATAAATATGATATATATTACATATGGACAAAAGAGATATTATGTATATATTACATACTACATCATTTATATGATACATATTATATATCAATATATTGCACTTATGACATATTATATCAATATATGTATATATCATATATATAAGTTATATATCCTGTATTTATATATATAATATATGTGACATATATGTTTGCCACCACATCTGGCATATGTGACATGACATGTGCATCACATGTATATAATATATGTGATATACAATATAAAATGATATATGACATTAATTATGTATTGATATATATGATATATCACATATATTTTTATATGGCATATACAATATAACACACATATTTATATATCACATATGTGATATATAATTTCCCTTTTGTAATATAAATTTATTATACATTTTATATATAATTGTTATATACATACATATTAACATAAAGGGAAAGTGTAGCCACGAGAGGATATGTGTGTGTGTGTGTGTGTGTGTGTGTGTGTGTGTGTGTATAATTTCCCTTTTGTAATATAAATATGCCTCCATTTACTTTGTAGCCATGGATGACCTGAAACTCACTTTGTACACAACCTTGGCCTTGAACTTGTGGCAAACCTCTTGCCTCTGCCTCCTGAGAGCTGGCATTACAGGCGTGCACTGTTATACCGCCATACCTGACTTTCCTTAGACACTCCTCAGTTGCAGGCCACACATTATGTTGTGATATCTTCATTATACCCCAATTTTTGTTTCTTTGGGTCAAATGTATATATGTTTTGCTGTGTTTCTAAATATTTATACATTTTTTCCAGCTTAAAAACCTCACTTTATTTCCCCTTTTCCTACACACTGATTGGCAAGAAATTCTGCTTTTGATTGTAAGGAAACAACTTATTTTACCTGCATCTTTAAACAAATGTTTAGGTTGAGCATTGACTTGTTTGTGGCTCTTTAGAGACATCTCAGTGCATTGAGGGTCCTGCTGATTCAGTTGAGAAGTAAGCGGCAGGTCTTACTCTTGTTTTCCCAGTGTCCTTTTGTCCTTCTGGTTGGTTTTAAAGATCTTATCCTAAAGTTTTCTTCCATTGCATAGCCACAGGTAAGGTGCCCACTGGTGTGTGAACAATGCTAATGAAATTCATTGCCACCCCCCATCGTCCCCAGCTATAGGGGAGCTAGTTGGGAAGAGGATGGGGAGAAGAGAATGGGGAGAGAAATATCCTTCCCTCTTCCTTTCTAAATAAATAGATCACATCCCTAAAGCTAGCCACCAAGGTCTAGTCCCCTTATTTGGGCCACTTTGTTAGACCTCACTCATTCCTGAGATAGATCTCCAAGGTCCAACTATCAAAACAGCAAGGTCGCGCATCACAGTTTTGACTACCTTAACTAAAATAGCCAGTCAGAACTCACCGACACATCCTAGCTCATCCTAAGCAGACCCCTCCCCCCCTTTTCCTCTTAAAATCAACAGCTGTGAATTACTTGCTGCTGTTTCTGCCTGGTTTAGAGTCAGCTACCTGGTCTTTTTTATCTTACTTAATAAAGGATCTCTTTGTGTTTGGAAATTGATGTTTGGGTATGGTTTGTGCCTAATCTGGGGTCCAGAGGAGAGCACCCACAATACAAGGGTCCCTTCAGTGAGAAAGGCGCTGGGCTCGGCATGTGCTATGGAAACCTCAAAGTCTACCCCCATTGATACGCTGCCTCCGAGCGCTGGGATTAAAGGTGTGCCACATCACGGCCAGCAGACCTGGGACTTCTGGTCTCTGCCTTCCTCCCAGTATTGGAATTATAGGTATACGACATCACATCCAGTTTTATTCGGTACTGAGGACTGAACTCAGGGCTTCCAGGATGCTTTGTCAAGCCCTCTGCCAACTGAGTGATGTCTCCAGTCCCTCATTCTAAATGAATGACAAACATTGTGTATGAAGGAATGAGGCAGTAGGTGTATTTCTCCAGTGCCTCTCTAGTGACCCGTTTCAAAGACATTGGCCTTCCAATGCTTTTTAAAAGATTTTAAATTTATTTTATGTGTACATGTGAGTAAATGTCAGTGGGTGTGGTTGCCATCGGAGACCAGAAGAGGGAGCTGGAGTTACAGGTGGTTGTGGGCTGCTCAAAGTGGGTGCTAGAGGCTGACCCTGAAACCTTTGCAGGAGCAACAGGCGCCTTTCCAGCTTGACTCCAGTAACTTCCAACTGTAAGTATTGTGTGTTCCTCAAAGCCCTGCCCCTCCGGTAGGTAGGACTTTCGTTCCCTTTTTAATATGTTGATATTCTGGGGTTTTGTCCGTTCGTTCGTTCGTTCGTTTCCATTTTGAGATTGGATCTATGTAGAGGCCTCCGGTGAGGCTAGCCTCAGACTTGTGGCAATCCTCCCACTCCAGCCTCCCAATTGTTGGGATCACGAGTGTGAACCACCGTGGCAGGAGACAGGGTGGCTTTATGCAACTCTGGTTGATTAACAGCTCTGGAGGTCAGAAGTCTAGCAGTTCTCACCATGGTGTCCCGGCGGTTTTTATGTGGATGCTCTAAGACAGAATCAATAACCTTTCCTGTGTAGAATCTTCGGCTTCGGTTGGCTCCTCTTCAAAAGCACAATAGTCTGTTCTATCTTTCTCACACTTACCACTTTGCCCTCTCCTTCTGCCTCTTCTTCCACTTCAAGGGTTCGCCAGGACCCCCTTTCTATTTTACACACGCTCCCCTAAAAGTCCATGCAAAGAATGGGCTCTGTGAGATTCTGCAACAACCAGTTAAGTCAGAGCGGACAACCACCAGGGCTGATCCGGGAACTGGAGTCAGCCACCGACTCCAAACCACTAAGCACATGTCTTGATCCTTGGTATGGTCTGTAGGTCATTTTTATGTTTGAAATTCACTTAAAGGTGAACATGTTTATATTCAAGTTCATATTTGAGAATTTGCCTTTAAGCTGGTTAAGCGAAAGTGTATTTTTTATTTTAAATTATTTATTATTTATTTAATGTGTGTGAGTACACTGTAGCTGTCTTCAGACACACCAGAAGAAGGCGGTAAACGGATCCCATTACAGATGACTGTGAGCCACCGTGTGGTTGCTGGGAATTGAACTCAAGACTTCTGGGAGAGCAGTGAGTGGGCTTAACCACCCAGCCATCTCTCCAGCCGCAAAAGTGTATTTTTATAAAAAGATTTATTTACTCTTGCATGGTGCTTGGCCTGAATGTATGTCTGTGTGAGTGTGCCAGGTCCCCTGGGACTAGAGTTACAGACAGTTGTGAGTTGCCATGTGAGTACTGGGAATTGAACCCAGGTCCTCTAGGAAAAGCAGCCAGCCAGTGCTCTTAATTCCTGACCCACCTCTCCAGCCCCCTTGAAAGCAGACTTAAGGGCCTATAATTTTAGGGCTTCCTGACCTTGCTCCTAGATTTGAGAGTGAGATCCTTCATTCTCAAATGTCTTTAGTCCATGGTTGCTGGGAAGCAGGAGAAACACCTGGGAAGGGTATTTGGGGGACTTGGGGGAAGTTGGGCCTCAACATCCACTTCAAGGGCACATCTCTAATGATCAACCTTTCCAGTTGTCCAGCCTCCTAAAGGCATCTTGCACCTAAAAGTACACAGGCTGGAGGCACATAGCCCTTTGGAGAACATTGTAGATCCACGCTATGGCATACAGTAAGCATTTAATATACCTACCAGATCTTTACCTTTATAGCCTTCCACCCTCAAAGCCATAGCCCTGGTGTGAGGAAAATTTTACCAAAGACTTGTCCAGCACTCCTCGAATGGCTTAGGTCATTAAAAGCAAACAAGTAAAACCCCAGAAGCATTAGCTCACAGAGACACCACAACTAACCATAATGCACTGGCCTGGGGGGCGGGGAGGATCACAGAACAGAGGAAAATGGATGAAAATGGAACAAACTATGGACTTTAGCCATCAACAGCGTATCCGTACTGGCCCACTAGTTGTGATGGATGTACCTCATTACTAGAATATATTATGAGTAGAGGAATTGGGGCTAGAGATGGCTCCTCGGCTGTTACAGAAGACTGGGTTCAGTATGCAGTTCCTCACAGGGTGGTTCACAACTGTCAGTAACTGCAGTTCTAAGGGATCTGATGGCCTCTTCTGGTGTTCTCAGGCTGCTGAACACATGTGGTACTCTTACAATCGGGCACACACATATACCCATAAAGTTAAAAGATTAAATAAAAAGAATGGGGATATTAAGCATAGGATTTAAGCAAACTCTGTACTACCCCCACATTTTTCCATAAGTCTAAAATTGTATTATTTCTTACAGATTTATTTATTTATTTATTTATTTATTTATTTATTTATTTATTTATTTATTTATTTATGTATTTATGTGCTCTGTCTATATTAGGCCTGCATACCAGAAGAGGGCATTAGATCCCATAACAGATATTATGAGTCACCATGTGGTTGCTGGGAATTGAGCTCAGGACCTCTAGGAAAAGCAGTCAGTGCTCTTAATAACTGAGCCATCTCTCTGCCCCTGACTTTTTTGACTTTCCACATTCATCTTCCACAATTGTTTCAGCTGCTACACAAAAGTAGAAAACGAATAGGTTTTTAGTGGTTGCCCTCATTAACTAGACCACAAGGAGTAGGACCTTGAGAAAGAAGGATGGAGAAATGGATCTTACAAAGGCATCTTGGGTCAGGTTCTTAGTAATGAAGCAGAAAATGCTGTGTGGGGCAATACTCAAAGGAAAGCCTGAAAATGAGGGTAGGAGACAGAAAGACCTTTGGGGAAGTACTACCGGAAAGTCCAGGTTCAGCCTGGAGAACTCTATCTTGTATCAGCTTTTCTCTTGATCATCTCGTGTACATGAATCTCTCTCTCTCTCTCTCTCTCTCTCTCTCTCTCTCTCTCTCTCTCTCTCTCTCTGTGTGTGTGTGTGTGTGTGTGTGTGTGTGTGTGCGCTTGCTCGTGTGTGCTTCCTAGGGCCAGTGTCAAAACTGTGTTTCCTTGCCTAGAGGTAATCTGTGTCTGTGGTTCTCAACCTTTTAATGCTGCAACCTTTTAATACAGTTCTTCCTGTTGAACCCCAGTCATAAACTTACTTTGTTGCTACTTCATAATTGCAAATATGCTACTATTATGAATCATAATGCAAACGTCTGATATACATGAAGTTAACAAAGGGGGTCAAGACCCACAGGTTGAGGACCAAAATCGCTGCTCCGTGTTATGGTGCAAATGTGCGGCCATACCTGTAACGAGGGAGACTGTAAAAGAGATCCCTGGGAACGTGGGCAGGACAGTGGCAGTGGCAGTGGCAGCATCTGCTACAGAAGATGACTAATTCTTTCCGTGATTTATGACAATGATAAAATCTGATTTGCATATGAGTCTATAAGAATAGCTGAAGTGTTACACACGCGCACGTGGGTCAGAAAACTTCCTAAATGTGGGTGGGGGCAGCTACCGGAGCAATCACATTTCTAGCTCATATACTCTGGAAAAACACTTGACTGAACTTGCTAAAGTTAAATATATGGAGACCCACAATAAAGCACTTCTACTCTGTGAATTGCCTAGTAAAAATGACTGTTCAAAAGATACCATAGCTGGGCCTGGGTCTGTAGGCCTAGAATCCCAGAATGTGGGAGACTGCTACTGGAGGATCAGGAGTTCAATGAGAACCTGGACAAATCGGTCAGACCCTATTTCAAAATTAAAAGTATATTTTAAAATGTGTTTATTTATGTTTACAGCAGTTTGCCTGCGTGTATGCCTGCATGCCAGAAGAGGGCACCAGATCTCATTACAGATGGTTGTGAGCCACCATGTGGGTGCTGAGAATTGAACTCAGGACCGCTGGGCTGGAAAAGCAGCCAGTGCTCTTAACCACTGAGCCATCTCTCCAGCCCTGTATGTGGATGTTTTATCTACGTGTACATCTATCTGTACACCAGAAGAGGCCATCTGATCCCATGATACCACAGTTATAGATGGTTGTCTAGAGGTCCTGAGTTCAAATCCCAGCAACCACATGGTGACTCCCAGCCATCTGTAATGGGGTCCGATGTTCCCTTCTGATGTGTTTGAAGACAGCTACAATGTACTTATAAACATAAAATAAAGAAACAATTCTTTAAAGAAATAAATTAATTAATAAAGAATTAAAGAATTAAAAACTAGTAAAAGGGCTGGAGAGTTGGCTCAGTGCTTAAGAGCATGTACTGCTTTTCCAAAGGACAAGGGTTCTGTTCCCGTGTCTGGTGGCTCCATCTCCAGGGGTATCTGATGCCTTTGGCCTCTGTAAGCACCTGCACTCATGTGCGCATACATTCAGACACATAATTAAAAGAAGATCAAGGGACTAGAAAGATGGCTCTCTAGAAAGTACACTTGCAGGGGAACATGGTGGCTCACAACTCTTCTTCATGCAAGTTCTAGGGAGATCCAATAAATCCAATGACCTTTTCTGACCTCCATGGGCAGTAGCCATGCACATGGTACACCCATGCAAGCAACACACACACACACACACACACACACACACACACACA